>NC_064858.1:19674809-19988042 GCF_024139225.1 Suncus etruscus
TCTCCAGGTATTAGTTTTTCTCCATTGCTTCTTCTTATAGTCAATTTTGACCTTTGTTGCATAGTGATCTGATAGGGTGCTTCTAATAATCCTTACATTGGTGGTCTTATAAAGGTTCGATTTGTATCCAAGGACATGTTCTATTCTGGAGAATGTTCCATGTGGGCTTGAGAAATGTGTATTCTGCTTTCTGGGGATGGAGGGTCCTATATAAGTCTATTAGCCCTAGATCTTCTAATTTTTCATTTAGGGCTCTTATTTCTTTGCTATTTTTCTGTTTGGTGTATCTGTTCAGTGGTGATAGTGGAGTATTGAGATCTCCTACTATTATCACATTTCCACTCATGTGTTTCTCCAGGTTTGCGAGCAGTTGCCTCACATATTTTGCTGGCTCTACATTAGGTGCATAAATATTGACCAGGGTTAGTACTTCTTGATCTAGTGTTGCCCTGATCAGTAAGTAGTGACCCTCTTTGTCTATAATCACTTTCTTGAGGTTGAATGCAATTTAGTCTGATATACGAATGGCTATCCCTGCTCTTTTTTGTTTTCCATTAGCCATGCTCTTCTGTGTCCTCTCTTTCTGGACAGAACAACTCAGTTCCAGGGAAGGCTAACCGTCCGCAGATGAAGACACACACACAGAAAATCAGGCCCACGGATGCAGCACAGAAGACAGACAGTCCAGAGAGATATGCCGGGCTTCAGTGTTTCATCAGAGTTCAACCAGCTCCTCCCTTTGTGGGTGGAACAACTCACCTCCAGGGAAGGCTACCTCTCCACAGATGAAGCCACACACACAGTTAAATCAGGCCTGCAGATGCAGCATGGAAGACCGACAGTCCAGAGAGATGTGCCAAGCTTCAGCGTTTCATCAGAGTTCAACCAGCTCCTCCCTTTCTGGGCGAAACAACTCACCTCCAGGGAAGGCTAGAGCCAGGAGTAACCCCTGAGCATTGCCGGTTGTGACCCCCCCCAAATAAATAAATAAATAAAATATAATTTTTAAAAAGAAGAAAAAAATAAATTGGGCCGGCACATTGGAGGGAAAAGATTTTCCAATTTCTAGGCACTTCATCAGTGGCAAGGTTGAACTTTGGTAAATGAAGCTTTTGGGGTTAGATTGTTCATGGAGCATTTTAGGATAAACATAATTTTTATGACTAAAGTACTGAGCAGTATGGTATTGAGCACTATAAGAGAAATCTAACCTCCAAAAGGACTCCCATTGCAAAAACTCTACCCAAAACCTCCTTGCCTGGAGCCCACACCTCACAAGGAAATCTCAAAAGACAATGGGAAAGCCTATACTATCATCATAAGTATAGACCTATATAAACTACCTTTTATACTGTTTCTCCCCAAATGTAATCTCCCGTATCACCTTCTTCCTTTTTCTTTGTTCCCCCCCATTCATTTCTTTTATTTGTTTTGTTCTAGTTTTTGTTTTTTATTTGATTTGTTTTTTGCTTCTATTGGGTCACAGCTGGCAGCGCTTGGAGAGTGCTCCTGGCTCTATGCTCGGAGGTTGACCCTGGTGGGCATGGGGTATCATGTGGGATGCCGGGATATGAGCCACCGTCCTTCTGCAGGAAGGACAGACGCCTTGCCTCCATGCTATTTCTCTCGGCCCCACTTTATTTCTCTAATTATGTCTTTTATTTAATCATTTTTTCTTTTAAGAAACTCTTTTTTCCTTAGATATGTGTGAGCATATATATTTTTAGTTTTTGTCATGGGTCTGTTTTCTTCTCTCTCTACCCTCAAATCCACCAGCAATATAATGTAGCACCACTTCTTCCTGCAAAGGCCTATTAAAAATAGGGGAAATTTTACGTGTAAAAACAAGCTCTTATCTACTAGGGATAAGAACTTATACTTTTTTACAACACAGGGATATCTCCCACCCTGAATGTATGTCATGTAGAACCTAGACTCCAGGGAAATAGGCACCGACCATCCAGCCTTTACTCCTGGATCCCAGACATAGAAATGACAGAGTTCTCCACAACAGCTCCAGGAACCAAATCCCCTCCAGGACATTCATAATGCTGCTCTGACGCCAACATATGCCAGTTCTGAATTGATAACCTGACAATGAGAAAATGGGAACAACTAGATCTAAGAGCAAGTTATCCTTCCTCACCAGCCAACGATAAAACAAAATCAGAAGACATGTCACCCTTTGATCTGTGCAAAAACCAAGATTGCTATATACAGATGACTGGTTGTTACAACCAGGACTAGATAGTATGCATCCAGGGACCACCACCACCAACAACAACAACAACAAGAAGCTCTAACCTAGCTTTTGGTCTACAATCTGTTCAACAAACAAGATCTCCAATTCCAGAGGTCTGACTGAGACAACTGCAAGTGAATGGGTCTTCCAGAAACATAACAAAAGACTCTATCCCAGGCTCCATCCTAGGAGCAACATAATGACCAAGAACACCAACTACAAAAGATGAATTAAAATGAGACTGAATAAGTAGAATGGCTAGAACCACAAAGAAAGCCTTCATATAAGCTCCATTCCTTGAGCTGCACAGTCACCAAGATCTCTAGATACAGATGTCTGATTTTACCATCTATGATAAAGCAGAAGTCTTCCATATACCACAAAAGCACCGAGGGGAGAGTAAATGATCATGCAAGGAGTCTACAGTTAATCCCATGATAGTATACTTCAGGGGTGGAGAAATCTTGTATCTCCTAGGCCAAGGGAATTCCCTCTATAATATCCCCAATAGTTACTGTGCTATGCAGGGGGAAAAAGAAAAAAAGGGGGAAAAAGCACAAAATAATTATCTTTCCACATATATATTGATTGATTGTTTTTTTGACGTTATTATTTTGGTGAAGATATTGAAGTTGATGTCTCCTTTTTATTTTGTTTTATTTTATCTTATCTTTCTCTTTCTTTTT
The DNA here is from genome assembly GCF_024139225.1 of Suncus etruscus. Lineage (NCBI taxonomy): Eukaryota > Metazoa > Chordata > Mammalia > Eulipotyphla > Soricidae > Suncus > Suncus etruscus. The sequence goes on from NC_064858.1 coordinate 19,677,738, forward strand.
TGCACTCTGGCATGATTTGATTTCAGAACTGAGACTATTGTGTGGTGCTTGTCTTTATTGTTGTAGTGCTCACTGGATATTTAATTTGACATTTATTTTTGTATTGTTATGGAGTTTCAATTACCTTTTTCATGTCCTCTCTCAAACTGAGGTTGATAGCCACTAGAAGTACTCCACCCATTTTCAGCATATTTTAGTTTTTTAAATATTTTTTCTTATTCTTTACTCCATTCTATTGCTTTTCTTTCCCTCAAACAAAACCACATAACTCAATTTATCTAGCTTAGCCTCTCAAATAGAGGAAGAATCAAGGGAGGGCACCAGGACCAAACAGATATATGATCACTGATAGTAAGCTAGAAAAAGAGGGGATCACCTACTCTAGCAATCCAGGGGGTGATGGTGGGGGATATGGGTTGCAGAAAGGGAACGGGGAAGGGGGGAGGACAAATTTGGTGGTGGGTATTCCCCTGATTCAATGTTAATATGTACCTAAAATACTAATGTGAAAGATATGTAAGCCACTATGATCAAAATACAAATGAAAAAAAGAGGAGTTTATCCTATGTAGTATCATTCACCACGTCGTGTACATCAAGGTTTTTTATTTTCATGAACAGAATCTGACAATATGGGCATTGTGATATAACAGTAACAGCTTGAACTGAAAAAGGAAAAAGGAGGAAAAAATAAGGGATAATAGTATTAATTTGCAAAAAATATACCAATTTGTGGGACCTCTAATATAAGTCTATGGCTTGCAGTTGCTTATTTCTGTGATCTCTATGGTCATAAGCTTTAAGTCATAGTAGAAGACATAATTAAAAAGTAATTGGTAAATTGGAGTATTTAATCAAGAAATTGTTATAATGAGCATTGTATATGAAATCTAATATAATAGAGCTCTGAACTATGAGATTAGGGTGTTCAATCTATATTTACAAGAACCTCTGTGGGCAAAGAAGTTGAAGAATTATTTTATACAAAATAAAATTAAGGCACTAAAGCCTACTGGTAGTAAGCATTGCAACAAAATCTCTGGCATCCAATTATATTTTGTGCCCGATTCTGTCGATAAAAACATTAGAACATTGTTATAGGACTTTGTAGTAAGAGGTTGATTGAACACTTGCTCAGTCTAAACAGCTGTTTCCATTGTTGCAAGTTTCTTTGTAGTACAGTATAAAAGAGAGTAAAGGCTTTGAGTTTCTCCACTTCTGCTATATATCCTGGCACCTACAGTGTTCAGAGTATTTACCATTTAGACTGTTGTGTTTTTTCATGGAGTTGTTCTAAATACCACATATAAGTGATAACATTCTGTATTTATCCTTCTGGCTTACTTTATTCATTTGTTAATTTTTATTTATTTATTTACTTGCTTTTCGGACACACCTGGTGATGCTCAAGGGTTACTCCTGGCTATGCACCCAGAAATCGCTTCTGGCTTTGGGCACCATATGGGACACTGGGGGATCGAACCATGGTCTGTCCTAGGTTAGTGTGTGCAAAGCAAATGCCCTACTGCTTGCACCACCACTCCAGCCTCTGGCTTACTTCAGTTGATGTAATATTTTCTAATTCCATCCATGTTGCTGCAAACTGTATTATTGTATCATTTCTTACTACTAAGTACTATTCCATTGGGTATATGCACCACATCTTCATGATTCACTCATCTGTTGGAAATCTAGGTTGATTCCAACTCTTGGCTATTGTAGTGAGTGCAACAATGAATATGCACACATACTTTCTGTTCTGAAGTAGGTAGGGTTTGATGGGTCATATGGCAGCTCAAATTTGAGTTTACTGAGAACCCTTCATGCTGTTTTCCATAGGGGTTGAAGTAGGCAGCATTCTCACTATCAGCACATGAGAGTTTTTTTTCTTAGCACATCCCCACCAACAGAGATTGGTCCCAGTATTTTTGAGATGTGCCATCCTAACTGGTTTAAGATGGCACCTCATTGTCTTGATTTGGATTTCCCTAAAGATGAGTGATGATGAACATGTTTTCATGTATCTATTGGCCATCTGTTGGTCTTCCTCAGAGAAGTGTCTATTTATTTCTTTTCCCCATTTTTTGACTTTTTTAAGTTTTGTGGAACTAACCATTGTGAGTGCTTTGTATATTTGAGATATCAAACCTTGAGTGTAAAATATTTCCCATTCCATTAGCTGTCTTCTCATTCTAGCCCATATTCCTTTTGACATACATAAACTTTTTAGTTTGACGTAGTCCCATTTATTTAGGTTCAATATTATAGCTCTTGCCATTGACATTCAATCATCAAAGATTTTATTTTCAATTTTTATTGTGGCCAAAGTGAATTACAAATCTTTCACAGTGATATTTAAGGTACATAGTGACAATATATGAGGGGCAATCCAACAACTTGTCCTTCCTCCACTCCTGTTCCTAGCAAGCATCCCATATCTCGCCCCTGTACCCCACAGAATGCTAGTGTGACTGGTCCCCACTTGTGCAGCTTGTTGTATATTGGTTATACATTCTCATCTCATTGACTTTGGCTTTGATGTTCAAGTCTGATCATTTTTTATTTCCACTAAATATTCATCTGACTGTCTGGTCCTGGTACTATACATTTCCCCCTCAGTTTATGAAGCTGAATAAAATGATTCAAGTTATGTGGTTCTGTTGGAGATAAAAAGGAAAAGAAAAAAAACTCGGAGTCTGTCTAGTTGTTATAAATATCAATTTAGAAGAAACAAAGAAGAAAAGCGTAACAAAAACAAAGCAACAACACAAAAATAAAAAACAAAAAAGAACAAAAAACCAAAACCAGCAACTATAAAAAACAAAAAAGCAACAAACAAAAACAAAACAAAAGACAACAAGAAACAGTAAAAAAAATTAAAAAACAAAAAACCCCCACCAAACCAGCAACTACATTAAAAAATGTGGGTTTTTTTTTGGGGGGGGGGGGCAAAGGCACAGTAAGTATTGGGGAAATTTTAACAGGAATTCCCTTGGCGTAAGAAATACAGGGTTTCTCTTGATAACTCATATTAGGAATGAAAAAGGAGAGATCACTACTGATATGACAGAGAATCAAAGGGTAATCAGAAACTACTTTGAGAAACTCTACGCCACTAAAAATGAGAACCTGGAAGAAATGGATAAATTCTTGAACACTTATAATCTTCCACGGTTGAATGAAGAGGATGTAGCATATCTAAAAACCCCCATCAATATTGATGAAATTAATCGGTAATCAAATGTCTGCCCAAAAACAAAAGCTCAGGCCCAGATGGATTCACTAATAAATTCTTTCAAATTGTCCAAGAGGAACTACTACCAATCCTGGCAAGACTCTTTCATAAAATTGAACAAACAGAAACACTTCCAAATAGCTTTTATGAAGCCAACATCACCTTGATACCTAAACCAGATGAGATGCTACCAAAAAAGAAAATTACAGACCAATATCGCTGATGAATGCAGATGCAAAGATCCTCAACAAAATCCTGGCATTTTAGGATTCAATGCCTCATTAAGAAGATCATCCACTACGATCAAGTAGGTTTCATCCCAGGAATGCAAGGATGGTTTAACATACATAAATCTATCAACATAATACACAACATCAACAACAAGAAAAATAAAAACCACATGATCATATCAATAGATGCAGAGAAAGTATTTAATAAGGTCCAACACCAATTCTTGATCAAAACTTTAAGCAAGATGGGAATGGAAGGAACATTTCTAAATATAGTTAAGGCCATCTACCACAAGCCAGTGGCAAATATTATCCTCAATGGAGAAAAACTAAAAGCCTTCCCTCTAAATTCTGGCACAAGACAAGGCTGTCCTCTCTCATCACTCCTATTCAACATAGCACTGGAAGTACTCGCTATAGCGATTAGGCAAGCAAATGTTATCAAGGGAATCCAGATAGGAAAGGAAGAAATCACAATAGTGCCACACAAACTCAAATACCTTGGAATCAACTTGACTAAAAATGTGAAGGACCTATACAAAGAAAACTATAAAACTCTGCTCTAAGAAATAAGAGAGGACACGCGGAATGGAAACACATACCCTGCTCATGGATTGGCAGGATTAACATAATCAAAATATCAATACTCACCAAGGCATTGTACAGATTTAATCCGATCCCTCTAAAGATATACGTAACATTCTTCAAAGAAGTGGATCAGGCACTTTTGAAATTTGTTTGGAACAATAAACACCCTCGAATAGCTAAAGCAATCATTGGGAAAAAGAATATGGGAGGCATTACTTTCCCCAACTTTAAACTTTACTTCAAAGCAATAGTTATAAAAACAGCAAGGTATTGGAATAAAGACTGGCCTTCAGATTAGTGGTATAGGCTTGAATACTCAGAGAATGTTACCCATACATACAATCACCTAAATTCTGATAAAGGAGCAAGAAATCCTAAATGGAGCAAAGAAAGCCTCTTCAACAAGTGGTGTTGGCACAACTGGTTAGCCACTTGCAAAACATTGAACTTGGATCCCTAGTTGACATCATGTACAGAGTTAAAATCCAATTGGATTAAATACCTCAATATCAGACCCAAAGCCATAAGATAAATAAAACAACACGAGGCAAAACACTCCAGTACATTGAGACTACAGGAATATACAAGGAGGAAACTGCACTATCTAAGCAAGTGAAAGCAGAGATTAACAGATGAAAATATATTAAGCTGAGAAGCTTCTGCACCTCTAAGGTAATAGTGCCCAGGACAGAAGGGCCACCCACTGAGTGAAACTGTTCACCCAATACCCATCAGATAAGGGGCTAATCTCCAAAATATACAAGTCACTGACAGAACTTTACAAGAAAAAATGTCTAATCTCATGAAAAATAGAGAGAAGAAATGGACAGACACTTTGACAAAGAATTATAAATGGCCAAAAGACACATAAAAAAATGTTCCACATCGCTAATCATCAGGGAGATGCAAATCAAAACAACTATCAGGTACCACTTCACACCACAGAGATTGGCACACATCACAAAGAATGAGAACAAGCAGTGCTGGCAAGGATGTGGATAGAAAGAAATACTTATCCACTGCTGGTGGGAATGTCGTCTAGTCCAACTGACAGCGAGGGCTTTATTTAACATAGATTGAAGTGATAAAGAAGAATATTTATTTATTTTTGGGTTTTGGGTCACACCTGGCAAAGCTCAGGGTTTACTCCTGGATTTACACTCAGAAATTCCTCCTGGCAGGCTTGGGGGACCATATGGGATGCCGGGATTTGAACCACCGTTCTTCTGCATGCGAGGCAAACACCTTACCTCCATGCTATTTCTCTGGCCCCTATTTTATTTATTCTTAATTCAATTATTTTTAAGCACTCTGACCCATCCCATAAAAATCAGGGCTCCAACTACTACCTATGCATAGATCTGTAATGTCTGTCTATATGTGGATATGAGTTTGTATGCAGTGGACTCCTCAATGTTTGCTTAATATATACTGTAAAAAATCCTTGGCTATATTGTACATAGTATATAGCCCCTGTTATATATTATCCCTCCTTCCCCCATTCAGAACTCCTATCTTCTCATGCCCTCAATCCTGATTCATTATCTCTCCCTATTAAACTCTTTACTTTCAGTTCTTAACTCCTTAAAAACCGAGACCATCCCTGCCAAAGTAAGCTGCAACCTGGCTCCCAAAGTGAAGACACCCTCTCTGCCCCCCATCTATTGCCCTGACAAGAACCTGCAACCACCACTCCTGCTTACTCAATCTATGCGGCCCTTTTTCTCCTACTCCCTCTCAATTTGTACTGTTACATGTATTGGATTCATTCCAGAGAGACTGCCCAGCTCAAAGACACTACCCTTACTGCTGCAAACTATATCTCAGATTCAATAAGACCATTGTGTGGGACAAAAATGTGCCCTGGATCTCATCCCCCCAGACTATCTCAAAACACTTAATGGGAATATCTATATTTTATTTGTATGTTTAATTTCTTAACAGTTATACCTCTTAGTGTGTTTATTTCAAAATGTAAAGATAGCCTCCTCCATCCCCCCTTTTTAGTTTGTTTTGGTTCTGCTTAGTATAAAATTCTAGTATAAAAGTCTTGCTTGGGATAAAAACTTAGGTCAAAACTAGGGAATAGAGATTGTATAGCTTGTCATGTTTACCCCAAATGCACCAACAATATAATATTGCATGTCGAGGCATGCAGCATGCATTTCTCCATTATTAAGGAAGCACACACCAGACGTGGCTTTTGGCTTTCCTGGTGTAGTGCCTAATTTTCCTCCCAAGAAATATATCTGCCAGATGGCCCGTTGGAGAAGTCAAACAATGACCCTTCATGGATCACTGGCTATATTTCTGACATGGCTTTGACATGACATTTTCTCTTTTTCTTTTATTTGATTTTGTCTCCTTTTCTATTACAGAAATTCGGCCTTAGCTATCCTGCAGTCACAAAGAAATTTCAGTACAAAAGAAAGCCCGCCAAAAGCTCCCCGCTGGCTAGTTTATTTGTAACTCTTACTTCGAGTATAACCTGGCACCAGCAACTTGTTTTTCTGAGTCTAGCTCCATGATGGTAAACAATAATTTCCATCCCCCCAATTTCTCTTTTCCTTTTAACCTGCTTCTTTCCTCCTGTTTTTTGAAAAACCTGTTTTTTGCTAACCCCAAAAACATCTCCAGCTCATGTTTCACATTACCTCTAGCAGGGCTCTTTCTCACCTACATCGGGTAGTTATTTGATATGTAGATGCTAGGGTCCAGTACCATTATGTTGCCCCTTCTAATGATCCTCTGACCTTTGTTTTCCCTGAAATTACCTTGCATACCAGAGTTGTGCTTAAAATGTCATCTGCTAAAAAAGTAAAATTGTCTCTCATCTCATAGACGTGGGTCCCCATACAATGCATTTTGTGTGGTTTCAATTATTTCATATTTCATATTCGTCTGCCTCGTGTACCCGCTTTCTTCCATTAAGGTTTTATGACCCCACTAAGGTTTTGGTTAGGAACACAAGACGTCTGCAGCAATTGCATCATTCTTTTTTTGCATAGGCATGCTAACATAGGGAAATCTTATGTATAGAAACAAGTTTTATCTATTAGGGATAAGAACACATAAATTATACAGGGGCACTTTTCACCCTGAATATGTGTCATGGGGTTAACTTAGACCTCATGTGATTGGACATTGACTCTCCAACCCCAAACTCTGCATCCCAACCTTAGAACTGGCACAGTTCACTGTAGTAGCACCAGGAGTCAAACTTCCCTTAGGGGAAACCCTAATACTGCTCTGACACCTACGTGCTCCAGGTTCTTATGGTATCTTGACAATGAAGAAACAGCAACAACTTGATCTAAGGGCAGGTTGCCCTACTTCATACCTAACAGTGAGATAAAAGCTGAAGACACTTTGTCCTTTGATCTGTGCAAAAGCCAAAATCACTAATTACAGAAGACTGACTACACAACTGTGACTGAGCAGAAATTCTGAACCATAAAGAAAGACTCCCGTTTCTCTGACCATCTTACCAACTTCCATGCCTCATGAGATGTGAAGGGCTGGGGCATCTCTGTGGGAATTTGCATGTGATTCCCCAGGATGGTTTCCAGATGTATTATGCTGATCACTCCTGGTAAATTGGGGAGTGAGGATGGGGGATCCCCTGGAGGAACTGGGTTTGCATACATGGTGAGAAGTTGTCTCTTTCTCTAGAATTATGAGATGCATATGGGAACTGTCTCCAGTCCACTGTTTCTGTCAAAGGTGCACAAAACCATTGCCTACTGCCCCCTTTTCAGGAAATAAAATAACCTGCAAGCAAACAAAAATTAGTGCCGTCCCCATACTACACTGTTAATTATAATAATAATAATTAATAATAATAATAATAATAATAATACACCTCTAGGAAATGGCTAAAGCAAGTGTATAGCAAAGAGGACATTTTTCTTGCATACGGCTGATCTAGTTTCAATCCCCAGCATCTCATATACTCCCTGATCCTGCCAGGATTAATTTCTGAGAACCAAAAATAACCCTATTTCTTCTGTGTGTGTCCCTACCCCTTCCCCCCAAAAAGAGCAAACAGGTCTGCCCTTGCTATCCCCCATAGCACCAGATGCAGCTACTGACCAAGTGGGTCCCATTTTTGCTAATGTACAAAAGGTAGCTTTCTAGAGGCATTTTTTATGCTCTCTTCCTTGTCTGCCCTCCACCACACAGGCATTCTCCTCACTGCTGGACCTATGGTTATCAAGTTACTGAGTTCTAGCTGGGAAAAAGATGGGGTTCCTTTTCTGCAGGCAACGATTTATGTGTTACCACCCCAAGAGGACTTAGTGACATTATTTAAGTGAAACAGCATGTAAAGTCATTCTAACAGCACTAGGAGAGGTCTGCGTTAGCCGAAGTTCACTGTTGGAATGCTTTGAAGAGGAGATTTTTTGCCTTTTGGCAGAGGGAGGAGTCTAACACAGGTACTGTACAGGAAAGCAATACACATTTGCATTTAAAATTAGCTCCCACTGGATTTATTGACCTGGTAAGTAGATCCTTGGAATAATGTCTTTATCCAGTTTCATGGACATAACAGATTTTGATTTTTAATTTTCATTATCAACATAACTCAAAAAGTATTCATCAGACTTCATTGGTTGCTTTGTTTCAGAGCTAGATTTTCTACCCTGAAAAGTTGTTCCCAGAATGTAGAGGTCCCCTACAGTGCTATCTGGAATGCAGAGTGATCTCAAAACATTTTGGGAAGAAACTTTTACAAAAGTATGCAGTTCTCGTCTCAGGTATTAAGTTTGAATATTTTGTTTTAACATCAAACATTATACATGATGCATTGATCTCTCAAGTAGGAGAAAGTTGGGTAACAGTTATGATTTCTACCACTTGCTTTGAATTATCTATAAAGTATTTTTAGACAAAGCAACATGCCCTAAGAGTTGCTTCCGATGCCTATTCTTTCTGATCTTAACCCATGTGGCTGGAATAATGAGTGTTGACAAATACACTGATCACCTAAAAGATACCACACCTTTTTAGAGAAAGATTAAAATGAGTATTTATTTTAATTTTGCTTTCTTTGGTGGGGTTTGTACTTCAAGATGAGGTGCATCTCCTTGGAAGAACAAAAGATGAAAGACCCCAATGACTTCATGAATAAAAAGGAAACCCACGAGGTTTGCAAGAAATTTGGAAATGCAAAGGATTCTTAAGTTCCTTGGCTTTGGGAATTCCAGACATATCCTCTTTCAGTAAGTAATGCTTCAAGCCAAGAATGTAGTTTTTTATGTATTCCACCCAGTTCAGCTTGTGCACGTCAAAGTTAAACACCTGAAAAGCAAGACAAGGCTTTGTATGTCCATAAGGCACTCCTAGAAAGCCCCCTGATGCATTTGGGCAGCATCTACCCACATGGGGGACAATTTATTTACAAGATAGGTTGGTCCCCTACAAAGGATGCCTGAGTGGTTATTTCAGTCGGTGCCACTTAAACTTGGATTATGCAAATACTTCATCTTTAGGAAGTCATGAGGAAATGAGTGGAACCAGGTAAAGGCAGAGGAATATGTTTTGGTAGGGGACAGGTAGCTAAAGTGTTTGCCTTGTAGACAAGAAGTCCAACCCCCTTATTGAACTTCAAATGGTTTCCAGAGCACTGTTGGTTGTAACAAATCCTCTCCCACCCCTCTAATTAAAAAAATAGGACAACACATGGATACCAAAATAGATAATGTATTGTTTTACCCTTTTACAATAGTGACGTGTCCTATTGGTAAGAATGTAAACTGGAGCAACCATCTTGGAAAACAGCCTGAGGATTGTTCCCTATACCCCCTACTCAAAAGTAGAAACACCATAGCACCCAACATTTCTGGGCATTTAATTGAGAGCAGAAAAACACATTGGCAACTATTACTTGGACCTATGTTCATTGCAGCAGCATCAACAGCAGTGATATAACAGGCCACCTTTTACTAGTGAAGGACATGCTAGCCACTATGGAAGACTAAGGCCGGCATCTGAATGACACTGGAAGGGGGTCAGATGCCTAGAGAAGACTGTGCTATGGGAAGCTGAGTGACATCACTATAGGAGTCATAGTTACTGATGCCAGGCGCCATGGAGACTGAAAAACTCAATTTTGAGAGCAGAAAGGACACCAGCCAAAGAGCTCAGCAGTAAGATTAATTAGGGATACAATAACACAGATAACACACATACACCTACATGTTGGGTCTTCCCATGGCAATAAGCCAGTGTCAGTGTCACTTTAACAGAAGGAAAAACTAAGGTTGATGCACAGAGTAGCAAAAGTGTAATGAATAGCATAAAATATCCAGTGAAATATCTAAGAAGGCAGGGAAAACCTGGTTAGCTTTGGGTTTTTATTCATCGTCCTCCTTTACCAAAGAATGAGGAGCAAGGTGTCATGAGCTGTAAAGACACTGTCAGTGATGCCAGATGCCAGGAAGGGTGGCACCAGCACTCAGTTTGATACCTGATTGGTACTCTGGGCATAGACAGGCACAGCCTGAGTGTCAGCCATTCCCCATGGCCAGGCCACTTACTTAATTTGGTGAAAAAACTCAGAATTTCCTTGAGTATCTCACCCATGGTCTTCACTTACTTGTTGGTCCTCGGGACTCAGCTCTGCCATAAGCTTCTCCGTGTTGTTCATGCTCCACTCCCAGCTTTGGTTTAAAAAGTAGTCCAGCAGGTAAAATGTTTTCAGAAGGCAATTCACCAGCTTCATGAAATGGTGAGTCAGCAATGGGAGCCAACTAAGTACCAGATTGAGCCTCGGTATGACCACAGAACCAAAGACAAACTACATAGTACAAGGATACTAGGCACTAGTCACACCTTAGTGCAGCAAATGAAATATTACTAGACTTCAGCTTGGAATCAATCATTGCTGAGGACTCAATCCCAACACAGCCCTGCCCACAGGTCCCCACACAGCCCCTAACACTCATTCCAGCACTAGAAACATCATCCCCACATGCAGTCCCTGCCCACTGGCCCTGTGCATGCTGGTGTTAGGTCTTCAAGTATTTGGGACAAGAACATTGAAGTCCAACTTCTGTCTCTTGAGATTCACACTGGGACGATTATCAGGTGTCTAGCACATACTGTGCAACCCATGTGTGGCCCTGGGTCACAGGACTTAATATTACTATATTCTGGTTCCAAGCATAAACAAGGTATGAGTGTCCTATAGTCAGACATGGGCAGGCATAATCCAGGTGCTAGACCAGCAAACTCATTGTAATCTGTGATCATATGGTCCCTCAGGTGCATGAAAGGCCATTGACACTCATGCACTGGCCATCACTGCTCTCCAGAGACCACAGGCCCCAGGTGGCCCTGAGCAGTAGGCCTCTGCCTGACAGCAGGCTTGAGATGAGGTTCTATGAGGCTGCTCTACTCTGCCCAGGGTATCCCCAAATGTCTCTGCCCACTTGCAGGATGGTGGCCACTCACCGGGGCTTCCTGCCTGTGAGCCTCAGGAACAGGTCATAAATGGCTGCGGGACCCTTGTGGCTGACAGTATTCCAGTACTTCAAAGACAAGGTGCTGCTGGCGAAGCTGGCCTTGGATATTCTGAAAGCTTGCTCCAGAGGGAATTTCTCTAAGGTGGCCATGACCTGCACAGCTGGGGATAGAATAGAAACAGTCTATGAACAAGTGCCACTTGAGTGCAGTCAAGAATGAAGCCTGCAGGTAAAAAATATCTTGGACCCCCAGTACTGCTTGATCCCAAGCATGGCTAGGAGTGCACAAACATACCTAATATTACCAGTCCTAATATTTTATCTTGGGGAAAGGGTTGGGATTCACTCAGTGGGATTAGGGGTCACTTCTCATGGTGCTGAGGGTCCATACAGATTCTCCTTGCTTAACGACCTACCTGTTTAGTGACCGCTCGTACTTACGACCATCTCTTCACTGTTATTTTATTTTATTCTAAATATCCTTTTATTTTTTGGTTTTTCAGGCCACACCAGTTTGATGCTCAGGGGTTACTCCTGGCTAAGCGCTCAGAAATTGCTCCTGGCTTGGGGGGACCATATGGGATACTGGGGGATTGAACCTCGGTCATGATCTTTCCTTGGCTAGTGCTTGCAAGGCAGATACCTTACCTCTAGCACCACCTCACTGGCCCCGCTTTTTTCCATCTTGTACACTCTACAGTACAGTATTGTGGTTTTTGGTGCTTTAATGTACCTTCTTTACTAACTTTATGTTCTTTAATACATTGTAGTACTTTGTGTAAATTACACAACCTATGCAAATTAAAACAAGTGGAAGTTTTCAGTTTGCTCGTTCTTGTTATTTTACTTATTCGGAATACTGTATTGTCAAGTACTATGCATATACTGACTATTATATATAATACATGCAGTTCCTCACTTAACGACCAATTCGTTTAATGACCAAGTCTTTGAAATGGAACTTGGTTGTTAAGTGAGGAGTATCTGTATTTGGTGCTGGTGATGGAACTGGACCCTTAACTATTTGGTCCCCTCAAAACAATGTCAAAATGGTTGTATCAGATGAGTTAGCTGACATAAGCCTTGGGGTAGATTAAGAATGTGGTCGCTGTGAACAGGGAAACAGGGCAAGTGATACACCCTGGCCTGCATGAGACCCTGAATCCAAACTATGCATGCTGTCCCCAGTATCAATTTTTGTGGTATTTTTGTAGATCAGGGCTTCTATTAAGGAATTCTTGAAACCTGAAAGCTTGCTTCTGAGTAGGAACATAGGAAAATGGCTTAGTCAACACAGAAAGTATCAGAACATGGCCCACTGTATAATGCAGTGTCTGCTCCCATGGATAGCATAGTGCTCCTGAGCAGCAGCGCCAGCTCCACTGTCCTCCCACAGAATCCCTTTATCCTTTGGATGAGGAGCATCAAGCACTGTTAAAGTAGAATTTAGTCTGTCAGTCTCTCTTTTTCTCCTGCTTCCCAACTCTTCTCTTTCTCCTCTCTCCTCTCTTTGTCTGCCTCTCTCTTTCCTCTGTCATTGACCTAATCTTTTGTTGTTTTTTTTGTTTTTGTTTTTGTTTTGGGTCACACTCAGTGGCTCTCAGGGGCTACTCCTGGCTATGTACTCAGAAATCGCTCCTGGCTTGGGGGACCATATGGGATTCTGGGGAATTGAACCACAGTCTGTCCTAGACTAGCGCCGGCAAGGCAGACACCTTACTGCTCCACACCACTGCTCCAACCCGTGACCTAACCTTATTTTAGATGCAGTGACTCTTTTCCTGCCTGACATCTCTTACCCACATGTCCACAGCCCCTTCCCATGTGACCTTCCGCAAGGAGAGACAGCAAGAACTTCTAGCCTGGCTAAGCTATTTCAGAATATTCCAGAAAACCAAGTGCTATAGAGCAGTTTTCATATTTTGGGAGCTTAAGTATCATGTGTATTTACAATGACCTCTTTCATAAGTGATATTTTAATCCTGTTGCTAACATGAAGGAGATTTATTTTTGTTACCTTTTATTTAAGGTAGATGTATAATTGACTTCAACTGGCTTGATGATCTAAAGAACCTGGATGCAGAGAATTTTACCTTCCTTAAACCTCAGGTATGTCACATAAAAGGCAAGTGCCATAGCCATTGGACTCTCCAGCCCCATAATTCCATGCAATTTTGTTTTTATTTTAGCATCACACTCAGCAATGCTGAGGACTTACTTCTGGCTCTACGCTCAGGAGAAATCCTGCCAGTGCTCAGGGGTTGGGGATTGGGGATTAATCTTGTGTTAACAACATGCAAAGTTATGTGTACTATAATTCTGGCAGTAATTCTATTTTTTATTGTAATTTTTTTGTTTCAGGGCAACACCCCGAACTGAACAAGCAGTGTTCAGGGGTTATTCTTGGCTCTGTGCTCAGAAAACTCTCCTTGCTCTGTGCCCAGAAATCAGTCCTGGCAGGCTCAGAGGATTTTATGAATGCTGATGTTAGAACCTGGGTTGGCTGCATGCAAGGTAAATTCCCTGCCTGCTGTGCTATCACTTTGGCCCCTGTAATTTCATTTTTAAAAACTGCTGTGGAAAAGCAATAGCAGGACTAAAAGGCAGACTAAAAAAAAAAACAAACAAACTTTTTAATGCATAGTTAACTAAGCTAGAGCTCAATGATTTAAAATTTTTTAATATTATTAAAAATCAGTTTCTAGATAGAAAAAGAGGTGTCCTGCTAATTATTACTTGAGGGCAGATTATTTTTGTTCAGGTAGAAATAATGGACACTGCAATTAGTGTAAATATCTGTCAGACACTGTTCACAGCCACTGTCATGTATGTCACTAGGTCACAAACACTATTATATATAAACATGAGTCATATATATAAAAAGGACCTGAAAATTACTTACAAAAATTGTTGACAGATTTGAAGAAAGACATCCTCAGCAACACTATGATAGATTGAGAAATTAACACTGTCCTAGCACATCCTTGTAGATCAACCAGGTTAAAACTCAACAAGTGTATACTTATTGGCTTTGGAAGAAGAAATTGAACAGAGGGAGCTAGTAGATGTATAATGCTTTTCATTCTCCGAAGGACAAATACATATTATTCTCCAATGCACATGGAACATTCTCCAAGATATATCACAGATTGGACACAAAACATACTTCCATCCTTCAACAGATGAAACAAAGAAACTGTGGTACATGTGGTACATATACACAATGGAATATTATGCAGCTGTCATGAGAGATGAAGTATGGAATTTTCCTGTACATGGATGTACATGGAATCTATTATGCTGAGTGAAATAAGTCAGAGGGAAAGAGATAGTCTCAGAATAGTCTCACTTATCTATGGGTTTTAAGAAAAATTAAATACATTAAAGTAATAATGCCCAGAGACAATAGAGATGAGGGCCAGAAATAACTACACTAACAACTTGCATGACAAAGTTAACGGGTGAGAGAAGTATAATGCCTTTCTCGAATATAGGCAGGGGGAGCATTGGTGGTGGGCATGTTACACTGGTGAAGTGGGGGTGTTCTTTTTATTTCTGAAACCCAACTACAATCATGCTTTCATAATCATGGTGCTTAAATAAATATCTTATAAAAATTCATGGCAGCAGAATAAATATCTGGAGGATAGTCTAAAAAAATACATACTTCTATAAAATCATGAGCATAGAAATTGTATCAAGTAACTTTTCAGATCACGATTCACTGAAAATCGAAAGAAAATGCAAACAGAATAGGGGAAATAACTATAACACTTAGCAATTAAACAGTAAATTAGAAAGGAAATAAAATTCCTGGAAACAAACAAGAATGAGGGCAGAAGTGTCTAGAATTTCTGGGACACAGCAAAATCAAAGGTAAGTGGAAAGTCTATAGCTTTGAAAGCATTCATCAGGAAGAAGAAAAGAGCCCATATAACTAACAAGACTGCACAAAATAAGAAATTAAAAAATGATAAATAAAGTAATCAGTAAGCAGTTCGGAGGAAATAAAAAATACAACTTAGAGCAGAAATTAACAAACTGGAAACAAACAAAAAAAGCAATCCAAAAGATCAATGAAAACAAGAGTTGGTTCTTTGAAAATATTAACAAGATCGATAAATAATGAGCAAAATTCAGAAAGAATACTAATAAACCATATCAGAAACAAAAAGAGGGACATCACAACAGACACAACAAAAATCCAAAAGATCATCAGATATTTCTGTGTAAAACTCTATGCCACAAAATGAGAGAAGCTAAAATAAATGGATAAATTCTTGGACTCCTATGCTCTTCCAAGGCTGAATCAAGATGATTTTGAATACTTGAACAGACCTATCACTATCAAGGAAATTGAAATGACAATCAAAAGACTTCCCTAATCAAAAGCTGAGTCCCAGATGGATTCATTTGTGAGTTCTTTCAAACCTTTAAAGAGGACCTACTGTATATCCTTTGCAGGCTTTTTCAGGAAATTGAAAAAAGAAACAAATATTCTTAGTTTCTATGAACCAAACAACACTGTAATATAAAAAGTAGACAAATACACCACATTAGAAGAGAATTGTGGGACAATATACTTGATGAGCACAAATGCAAAGACCCTCAATAAATACTAGCAAATAGAACACAACAATTTATCAGAGATTATATACCATGGCCATGCAGGATTCATAAAAGGCATACAAAGGTAGCTCAATACATGCAAATCAATCTAAAGAATAAATCATGTCAGTAAAAAAGCAAATCATATGATCACATCAATAGATGCAAACAAAGCATTTGACAAGGTCCAGTATCCATTCATGGTAAAAGTTCACAACAATATGAGAATTGAAGAAAAAAATTTTCAATATAAAGACATTTACCACAAGGCTATGACTACATTATACTCAATGGGGAAAAGCTCAAGGCCTTCCCTCTAAGATCTGGCATAAAACAAGGTTTCCCACTCTTGTCACTTTTATTCAATATAATGATTAAATTAAATCATAGTAATTAGTCAAGAAAACTATATTAAGGGCATTTCAAATAGGAAAAGAAAAGTTAAACGCTGTTTTTTAATTACATGATATTATATTTATCATATAAATTGCCATAGTAATTAGTCAAGAACACTATATCAGGGGCATTTCAAATAGGAAAAAAAGTTAAAATCTGTTTTTGAATTACACGATATTATATTTAGAAAATTCTAAAGGCTACAAAAATGCTACTAGGAACAATAGATTTGTATAGTAAAGTGGCAGGCTCCAGAATTAATATGCAAAAATCCATAGCTTTCCTATATAGAAGTAACAAGAGAGATGAAAGAGATACTAAAAACAATTCTATTCACAATTATGCTTCAGAAAGTCAAGTATCTAGGAATTTACTTAACCAAAATGTTAGAAAGATTTGTACACACAATACTATAAAATACTATTTTAAGAAATAAAAGAGGACAAAAGGATATGAAAACATATTACTGCTCATGGATCGGGAAGATTAACTTAATTAAAATGTTAATATCCCACAAAACATTTTACAGGTTTATATAGTTTTATTAGTCTATCCATGATCGTTTTGCAAAGACACAGATCAAACAGTCCTGAAATTCTTATGAAACAATGAAACTCCACAAATACCTAAAGCAATCAACAATTGATGTTGGGAAAACTGGTCAACTACATGAATAAAGATAAACTCAGTCCTCTTTTTAACAGTGCATAAGGGGCAAATAAAACTGAATTAAAGACCTTGATTTCAGACTTCAAATCATAAGGTACTTAGAGGAAAATAAAGGTAGAACACTCCATGACATTGAAGCTAAAGATATCTTCAAGGATGATACATCACTGAACAAGCAAATAGAAGCAAACAACTTAAGAAGCTTCTGTATTTCAAAGGAAATGGTGCCTAGGTTACAAAGACTGCTCATGGAATGGGAAAAACTATTCACCCAATACCAATAAGGAATTAATATCTAATATATATATATATATATATATATATATATATGATACTGGTAGAGCTTAACAAGAAAACAAAAATCAACCCCATCAAAAAATGGGCAAAAGAGATTAACTGAAACTTCCTCAAAGAAATACAGGTGGTGGAAAGGCACATGAAAAAAATGCTTCACAACATTAATAATCAGGGTAATGCAAATAAAAACAATGAGAAATCAACTCATACTACAGAGACTAGCACTTATCAAAAAGAATAATAACAACCAATGTTGGTGCTGATGTGGGGAAATAATAATTTTCATTCAGTGATGGTGAGGATGTCAATTGGTATAGTGTTTTTGGAAAACAATCTGAATTTCCTTCAAAATACTAAAACTTGAGTTTTATATGACCCAGTAATACCATTTCTGGGAATATAACCTAGGGGACCAATAATATAATACAGAAAATTCTTCTGCACTCCCATATTCATTGCAGCACTATTCACAATAACGAGAATTATAAAACAATCTAAGTACCCAAGAACAAATTAATGGATAAAGAAATAGAGGTACATTTACACAATGGAATACTACACAGGTACTATGAAAAACTAGTCATGAAATTTGCTTATACATAGATGTATGTGGATGTATATGTACATGGAAAGTATCATGCTGAGTGAAATGAGTCAGAGGGAGAGGGACAAACATAGAATAATCATACTCATTTTTAGGATATGAAAATGATAATATAGTAATTATATCTAAAGATAATATGACAAGGGCCAGAAAAACTAGTCTATGGTAGGAAGCTTGCACAAAGGAGGGGTAGGTGGCAGGAGTAGTTAAGACAGAGAAAGGACCATATGACAATGATAACTGAAAATGATTACTCTGGACAAGAATTGGGCACTGAAAGGAGGTAAAGTGTTATGTATGATGTCCCATTCAGTAACAATATAGTGAAACACAGTGTCTAAAAAGGAAAAAAAAAGAAATGAGTGAGTGAGATGAGAGAAGAAGAAAAACAGAACAGAAGGAGGAGGAGGAAGAGAAGTAGTAGGAGGAGGAAGAGGAGGAAGCGAAGGAGGAAGAGGAAGCAAAGGAGGAGAAGGAGAAAGAAAAAAGATGAAGGAGGAGGAGGAGGAGGAGAAAGATATCTGCCATAGAGGTAGGCAGGGGGAGAGTGGGAGGAAAACTGGGGACATTGCTGGCAGAAAAAAATGCAGTATTTATGGATGGTATTGAATGTTGTATGACTGAAACTTATATAAACAACTTAGTAAATTAACTTATGTTGATTTGATTAAAAAATTAAGAAAAAAGGTTAACATTGAGGTGATACGAAAACAGCAACACTCAGATGGACA
Source organism: Suncus etruscus (assembly GCF_024139225.1). Lineage (NCBI taxonomy): Eukaryota > Metazoa > Chordata > Mammalia > Eulipotyphla > Soricidae > Suncus > Suncus etruscus. Next base: position 19,696,561 of record NC_064858.1, read on the forward strand.
GAACTCTAAAGGACACTGTGAGAACATTTGGGACAGAAACCATGATGCTGTGGCTGCAAACTCATCTAACTGCTTTAAGATTGGAAAACCCTGATTGGTAGTTCTCTTAACTCTGTCAAGAACTAGACTCTGGGAATATGAGGTTGATCTAATTTCTGCCACACGAACAATCTTCATGGCTCTGATTTTAATTGTGATGCCACTTTCCAGTGTTGACTCAGGATGTCAGGAAGAGACATCACACATGACGGTGGGCAGAATGGCTTAAAGGCAGCGTTTTGGATAGTACAGACTCCACACTCCCAATTACAATACTCCAAATGAGGAGTCGATTCATAAACTGTCTTTCTGGCAGTGACCAATAAGAGGGCCTGAATAAGGCCTATGATCCACCAGAGCAGTTGCTGCAGTTGCTGTTGCTGCACTCAGCCAGGCCTCTTCATAGGAGTGGATGAAACACTGAATTTACATGGCCCAGTTACCTTCGTGGAGACTGGGCCTGATCTCATGTCCCCATGCATACCTACGGCAATTATAAGCCATTTGGGTCCATTTGGGCTATCCACCCAACCCTGCAAGGAGAAGGCATCAATTAACTGGTGGCATCTGGAACAGCTCAGTCCAGTCTTCCCTACCCCAATAACAGTAATAAGGAGATGCTGATCCCAGAACTCCAAGACAATGTGATGATTTTATCAATAATTGTGTCATCTAACTACCTGCAGGCATGGAGATTTCATGTGGCACAGAGCCATATAGGCATGTCAGATGGAAGATGGTGGGGACACATCAAAGTGCATCATCTCCTAAGTAGACCCACTGAGTGAGTCATGGGTTTATCTGCAGGATCCCAGAAGTGCAGCCAAGGAAAGGACTGCAGTGGGTGATTGTGGTCACTCTGGACAGGGCATCTCTCATTGAGCCCTGGCTAGCCACTAGGGCTGTTGTTACTCATTATTCCTGATCCCACAGTCACAGACAGATTCATGAAAATTGATTGTACTCAATGCCCTTCTTTGAAAAGATACAGAAGAGCAGAGGCAGGGGTTCACAGGCCATACACCCAAGTTTTACCTCTGGCCCTACCTTGCCCCATAATGCTATAAAATGGAACATGGAGGTAAACAGAGTTAAGCACAACTATTATTGGAGGCAAGGTGCTTGCCTTGCATGTGGCCAACCTGGATTTGATCCTCGGCACCCCATCTGGTTCCCCAAGTTTTGCCAGAAATTATCTTGATTACAGAGCCAGAAATAAATCCTGAGCACTGCCAATTGTTACCCCAAAACAAAAATAAAGCAAAATCAAAATCACCATTATTCCTAAACTAAGGGACTTGAAGATTTTTGTGATACTTATTCATTCCAGCTACAAGGACTGCTGTCCTCCCAGAGAAGTGCCTCCCATATTCATTCACAACTAGTGCTAATGATCAGCTTTGGGTGGAATATGAGACTATCTCAGTGTGGGTACAGGGGTGGAGATTGCAGAGTCATGAACACACTTACTGGAAAAGGTTTCTGCCAAGTGGCACCCACGATGGTGGACCTGACAATGGCCACATTGAGGTTTTTACCCTCTGCCTGGACCACCATCTCTGCTAGAGCCTTGGTATAGGTATAGATGTTGGGCCAGTCCCCAAGCAGCTTGGGGGTGATTTTATCAATAATGGCATCATCTAACCACCTGCAGGCATGGAAGAGAAGACTAGTGTACCAGACAATAGACACAGACTTGTGACACACTGACCTGGGAGTCAGAATTCAGGGAATTCTTGGTGCCCAAGGTGGAACATTCGGGGCCGGTGAGGTGGTGCTAGAGGTAAGGTGTCTGCCTTACAAGTGCTAGCCAACGGGGCTGGGAAGGTGGCGCTAGAGGTAAGGTGTCTGCCTTGCAAGCGCTAGCCAAGGAAGGACCGCGGTTCGATCCCCTGGTGTCCCATATGGTCCCCCCAAGCCAGGGGCAATTTCTGAGCGCATAGCCAGGAGTAACCCCTGAGCGTCAAACGGGTGTGGCCCAAAAACCAAAAAAAAAAAAAAAGACAAGTGCTAGCCAAGGAAGGACCAAGGTTCAATCCCCCGGTGTCCCATATGGTCCCCCCAAGCCAGGGGCAATTTCTGAGCACTTAGCTAGGAGTAACCCCTGAGCATCAAACAGGTGTGGCCGAAAAACAAAAAAACAAAACAAAACAAAAAAGGTGGAACATGGACTTATCCACAAGACTGTGCAAAAAGAAGGCTGCCCCCCACCATGACCCCATGCACAATCTGGCTTCCCAGAAAATCCCACTTAGTCCATGCCAAAAGGCTCAGCAGCACATGGCAGCTATAGATGATTCCTTCCTCTTCAGGACTCCACAGCACATCCTGAGCACAGGCAAGGGGGCTGTGAGCACAGAGTTGAAGGGACAGCCCAGCTGTTCCATGCTTAGCTGGAAACCATCTTTCAACATTCACTTTTAAATTCCTAAAATTCCATTTGGCTCCTGAACACACACAAGTAACTTTTGTAGATATGCAGCTGTTCCAATAAACCCATGCACATATCTAGATTTGTTTAGTGGCTATACCAATTGGTAATAATTTTCCAAGATATCCCATGAAGTATGGGACACAATGAACAGTTTGGCAAGTGGAGTGATGATGATCCAAAATAGCTTGAACCCATGATCTACTAGAGGGATCTAAGAGTGTCCCTAAAGAGGGGTCTACCAGAGGGATTTCACAGTGATCTAACAGAGGAGAGATCTACCAGGAATCTAACAAGGGGATAGAATAGTGACCAAAAACCCTGATCTACCAGCACTCTAATAGAAGAATTGACCGTGCAAACGTCAAACACCTCAGCTCTCAAGAAGACATTTATTTGAGTCATGCAGGGTTGTGACATCAGCCCCATCTCTTCAGAAAGGTGTGAGAGCTAAGTTAAAAACAGCCAACTTTGGTAAGAAACTAGCAACATTCCTGCCAATCACAGCTTATGTTTCTTAGCCAGCAGGCATATTTGAAAGATGTTGGCATGTTTTCATGATGTGCTCTGCACTCAATCCTTGTCTGCAGCACAGAGCTCTGCAAACTCTTATAGACAAAACTCTTGGATATTCCTACTGTCTTCCAGGACACAGTTGAGCATCTAAACTGGGTTCCTGATAGGAACTTGGCTCTGCTCTGTTAGAGAGAATTTCCCTGGTATGGGAACAAAACCCGAGTGTGGTCCAGAATATTTGGGATTTCCCTGGCTTTCACATCCACTTGTGCTTTTCCATTGGAACAGAATTCAATATTATAAGCCAGGAAGAATGGAAAATCCTCTGATATCAGGTCTTCAGAGTGAGGAAGAGAGGCGGGATGGTGTGCGAGCCCTGTTTGGGAGTCTTATTCTATGCTCAGGGGCTGAGGTATTGGGGATGAAACTAGACCTTGTCCATGGAGAGCCTGGTGCAACCTGAATCTCCCTCTGATTCGTTGCTTAGCTCCTTTGAGATACTATGCTGATCCCCTGGACTCTGGTCCTATGCTTAATCTTAGACCCTATGCTGAGCTTTGAGACAACTCAGTCCCATATCATCCATGTCTGAAGAGTTTTGGTGGCCACAGTAATGAGCAGTGACCCCATCTTTGTCCTGGGCCCACACCGAAAGCCTTTTCTGAGAAGAACCACAGCAGAGGTCACATGTTCCAGGAGACACTGGCTTGCACATAGATCACATGTGCCTCTGCAGGGACATTGGACCTCCTTTCTCCAGCTCAGAGACAACTTCTGGGCTCCCCAAAACACCTCCGTATCTATGATGTAAACCCTCAGATATCAGAGACAGCTTATCACCAGAAACTTCAACCTGCTACCTTCTCTGTCTTGGAACATTGATAACAGGTGACAGAACTATCAGAACATCTTTCAACAAGTGGCTGGCTGTAAAGAGTGTTCTCAGTTTGCAGGACAAGCACGCAGGAGCACAGTACTGGGCGATTGTGCCCAGAACTGCTCATGCTAGTTATGTACTTCTTTTATACACAGCTTAAAAACGAGCAACAAGAAGTGGTAATAGAGTGAACAGGAGGGCACTTGTCTTGCACACAGTCCATCCGGGTTTTGTTCCCAACATCCCATGTGGTTTCCCAAGCACCGTCAGGAGTGATTCCAGAGTGCAGAGTCAGAATATTCAGCCCTGAATATCACATGTGTGGCCCCCAAACAAACCAAACTCAAAAAACCAACACTGAGAAAAATTCTGGTGTTGACTGGAAGTGAACCAAGAAAGAAGACACAAGGTACACCTGAGAAGAAGGGATAGAGGTGGGGCACAATGGGAAGAGACACAGACAGCAGAAAAGAGCCTCCAGCTCAAGAGAGGATCGAGAGAGAGCTGGAAGCCAGGATCTGCCCAGCATACACCCTTTGCCCTTCCCTCCCTAGAGCTGAGGGAAGGGCTGGGAAAGCTTGGGACCCCATCCAGGAGGGACCCCCCCCCCCGACACCCACCTTGTCTCGCCACCTGAGCTGCCACCCCAGAAGGCCTGGAGGCAGGGGGCAGAAGAGGGGAAGGCTGGGAGCCTATCAAGCCTCCCAGCGCACCCACGTTAGGGAGAAGGCCTTCCACATGGGGTCTCCCCCAACCCCATGCCGGCTAGAGCTAGTCTCCAGCTCAAGAGAGGATGGAGAGAGAGTCGGAAGCAGGATCTGCCCAGCCTACACCCTGTGCCCTTCCCTGCCTAGAGCTGAGGGAAGGGCGGGGAAAGCTTGGAACCCCATCCAGGAGGGACCCCCGACACCCACCTTGTCTGGCCGCCTGGGCTGCCACCCCAGAAGGCCTGGAGGCCGGGGGCAGAAGAGGGCAAGGCTGGGAGCCTATTAAGGCTCCCAGCGCACCCAAGTTAGGGAGAAGGCCTTCCACATGGGGTCTCCCCCAACTCCATGCTGGCTAGAGCTAGCCTCCAGCTCAAGAGAGGATCGAGAGAGTGGCAATATCCATTTTTAAAAAACTTTTTTGCATAGATACAGTTAAAAGGGATATCTTAAAGGAGCTCCTGACATTTGACCTTGAAACACCAAAATTCAAACTTTGCATATAAGTCCTAGACCCTGATCAAGTGTCATATCAGCTTGACTTAAGCTTCAAATGCTCTGAGATTGGCCTAACACCCCAAAATATAAGTCTCTCTGAGGGCCGTAAATAAAACCTGTGCAGCCTTTGGACCACCTTTAGCAATGACATGGGACATGGGATATGAGAGAACCCGAGAGTCAAATGTAATGTCATACAATGCAGGCTTTGTGCCACCCTGGAAATAACAAACATGAGAGAGCCAAGAGTTCAAGTGTGATGCCTTCCAATGACAGCCCGTAATGAGAAGATGAGAAATATGGAACCTTTATTCTTCCCAAGACTAAGAAGAAGGACCCTCTGCGATTAGGCATATTAAAGACTAGAAATTTGCAACTGAAAAATATGACTAAATGCTTCCTGGGAAAGACCAACTTGCTCTAATCTAAATCTAGGTTAAATTTTTATACCGAGGTCAGAGAAATAGCACAGCAGTAGGGTGTTTGCCTTGCATGCAGCTGACCCAGGACGGACATGGGTTTGATCCGCACCATCCCTTATGGTCTCACAAGTCAGGAACAATATCTGAGCACATGGCCAGAAATAATCCCTGATCATTGCCGGGTGTGTCTCCAGCCTCTCCCCCGCCCCCCCAAAAAGTTTTTATCCCAGCTTTTCTGCAGCTATGCAAAATAACAGCCACTTTTTATCACTTTGTGAAAAGCTCTGCTCTGGTTTAATAGTTCTGCTCACCAATGCTGTTAGCATCTTTGGTACTACTGATTCTGAGGTCCTGCCTCTTATGGAGAACAGTAGTACATACAGAGAGTATGGCTTATATCACCCATCTTAATGTTTTTATTTAGCAAGAGAAAAGGGAGAGATGTTTCTAAATATAGAGAGCCTAATAAACCAAACATCTTGTTTATCTTCCTAGATAGAGAAAATGTCCTGTTTTCCTCCCTAGACAGAGTAAACATCCTGTTTTTCTCCCTAGATAGATAACATGTTCTGTTTTTAAACAGAGCACTTATCCTATTTTCCTCATAAACAGTTTGGATCCTGTTTTTCTCTTTTTTCTATTTTCCTTATAATCTGACTGAAACACATAAATATCCTTTCTACATATAATAAAGTTGTTGTTCCCCCAAAGTGGCTCCTAGATGTGGGTAGAGTTTATGAAAGCAGATTACTGGGGTCCCAAGAGAGTGTGTCCCTGGCATAGAGGCAGCAGGAGCACAGTGTTATCCCATCCAGCCTGCAGTTGTGCACATTTGCATTTAGGGATCCTGGGAAAAGCAGAAAAGTATCTAGAGCAGGAAAGTATCTCAAGCCTGTCTGGCTACACACCCACCTTACAGCTGAGCATTTTGTCCAGTCCACTCTCTGCTGCAGCGTCTGGCCAGCTTGGGCCTCACCAGGATGTAGATGACCCTAAGGTCAGGGCTCGTGCACAGAAGCTTCTCCAGAAGCACCTTGCCCAGGAAGCCGGTGCCCCAGTGATGAGGATGGACTTGCCCTCGTAGAGGTTGCAATCAGGGACATGACTGCATACAGAGGTATCAGAGCTCTGAAAAAAAGATCCTGCACGGTAAAGTAATTAGGATCATGGCCAGCCCATCACAGAACCCATCATGGGCACCTGATCATGGACATGCCTGTCATGGGCACACTCATCATGGAACTCCATCACAGACACCTCTATCACTAGTCAGAGGAATCAGGTAGAAAGGCAACATGTTTGAGAGTCAGGCAGTGGCTCAGTTGTAGGGAAAATCATTGTTTTCAGAGTCTGGCTATTCCAAAGAGTGCTGCAATGAATATAGGTGTGAGAAAGAGATCTTTTGTTTGTATTTTTGTGTTCCTCAGGTATATCCCTAGGGGTGGGATAGCTGGAACATATGGGAGCTCAAATTCCAGTTTTTGGAGAAATCTCCATAAAGTTTGGACTAGACGGCATTCCCACCAACAGTGAATAAGAATTTCTTTCTCTCCACATCCCACCAGTACTGCTTGTTTTCATTCTTTGTGATGTGCGCCAATGTCTATGGCATGAGGTGGTACCTCATAGTTGTTTTGATTTGCATCTCCCTCATGACTAGTGACGTGGAGCATTTTTTATGTGCCTTTTGACCTTTTTTATTTCTTCTTTGACAAAGTTTCTTCATTTCTCCCTATTTTTTGATGGGATTAGATTTTTTCTTGTAAATTTCTGTCAGTGCCTTGCATATTTTGGATATTAGCCCCTTATCTGATGGGTATTGGGTGAATAGTTTATCCCACTTAGTGGATGGTTCTTGTATCCTGGGAACTAGTTCCTTTGAAGTGCAGAAGCTTCTCAGCTTAATATAGTTCCATCTGTTTATCTCTGCTTCCATTTGTTTGAGAGTGCTGTTTACTCCTTAAAGATGCCTTTATTCTCAATGTCATGGAGTGTTTTATATATGTGTTGTTATATATACCTTATTGTTGGCTACCGTGACTTGGCGGTGGCCACTTTTGCAAACCTCTCTGCCATTTTCCAGCCCTACGTGCTGTTTGCTACAAACCCTTGGACCAGCAGGAAACAAGTAATAATAATTTCTTAGCCCAGGGGAAAGAGAAACCCAGCCTGGAATGAAGTCAGAATTCCCCAGTCCACATTTTTGAGTTAATGAGGTACCTTTTATTGCCTTGTGCAACATCGGGTTTTTACAAAGAACTTTGCCCCACCATACATCTGTTAAGAATTTAGGAATGTGGCAAAACCGACTTCCCAAGATCTGGCATGACCGCCCCCTGCCCACATTTTTAGAGAATGGTGTTATGTTCCTGTTCCAACCTACCTGTCCTGTGTTTATTCCTTATTTGGAATAATGAGATAAATCTGTGCACTGAAAAGAGTGATTGACACTACCTTTTGCCTGCCCCCTGTACCTTCTCTATTTAAGAAGGTGCTGAACCCCATTAAACGCCTTTGAATGGAATTTCCTGTCTTGGGCCTTATTAATATTAACCTCTCAGATTTTTTACAGGTGTGGTTGCGATCTGAGCTTTGCAAAATAAAGATGCGGCCGTCCGTGAGCCTCTCGACTGATCCCCGCTGGCCGGGCCCCTCCGGGGGCTTGCAGGACCCTGCACCTTATGGTATATAGAAAGTCTTTAATTCATTTGGATTTGACCTTTATACATGATGTTAGCTTGGGGTCTGAGTTTGCTTTTTTTTTTTTTGCAAGTGGCTAACCAGTTGTGCCAACGCCACTTGTTAAAAAGGCTTTCCTTGCTCCACTTGGGATTTATTGCTCCTTTATCCAAAATTAGGTGATTGTATGTTTGGGGAGCACTCTCTGAGTACTCAAGCCTATTTCACTGATCTGACGGTCTGTGTTTATTCCAATGCCATGCTGTTTTGATAACTTTGTATTGCTTTGTAATACAATTGAAAGTTGGGGAAAGTAGTGCCTCCCATATTCCTGTTCCCAAGGATTGCTTTAGATATTTGACAGTTTTTTATTGTTCCAAATGAATTTCAGCAATATTTGATCCATTTCTTTGAAGCATGCCATGGATATCTTTGGAGGGATCACATTAAATCAGTACAATGATTTGGGTAGTATTGCCATTTAATGATGTTAATTCTGCCCATTTATGAGCAAGGTATGTGTTTCTATTTCTGCTTTACTTGGAGCAGGGTTTTATGGTTTTTGTGACCACCCAAACCTGCTTGCAGGGACGAGGGTTGCCGGTTATTCATGAGTCACGAAGAGGACTTAACCTGTAAAAGAATTGGGGGAGGGAACAGACAGGACTCAAGACAAGATTCTGATCAAGAGCCGTTTATTGGGCCCGGAGAGATAGCACAGTGGTGTTTGCCTTGCAAGCAGCCTATCCAGGACCAAAGGTGGTTGGTTCGAATCCCGGTGTCCCATATGGTCCCCCTTGCCTGCCAGGAGCTATTTCTGAGCAGACAGCCAGGAGTAACCCCTGAGCAACGCCGGGTGTGGCCCAAAAACCAAAAAAAAAAAAAAAAAAAGACCCATTTATTGCAAAGTTCACAGAGCGTATATAGTACCAAGCCACAAAGAGGCAGGGGGGTGGGCCTGCGGAAAGAAATGTGTACGTGCCAGATAACATGAAGGCATTTACTGTTAAAACATTTACAATTACCCAATGTTCTTACTAAACATAAAGTTAAACTTAGATCTTAACTCATGCTTGAAAGGTCAACAGGAACAAGGCTGGCAACGTAGTTTAGCAAACCTCCTCAGGCACCCTGTTTGGTAGCACAATTTGTGCTAACTATGTCTTGATTTACTCATTTCCTAATCCCCGAGGTGGGGGGGCCTTGAGGGAAGCTATACCAGGAAGTTCTGCAAAGCAGCAGCAGAAGCAGACCAAGGGTTTGGGGCTGTCAGGTCCCTGACAGGTTTTCTTTGTAAGTTCCTTTAGGTCTTTAGTCAAGTTGACTCCAAGATATTTGAATTTGTGTGGCACTAATGTGAACGGGGTTGTTTTCTTAATGTCTATTTCTTCCCTATTATTATTGGTGTATAAAAGGCCATTAATTTTTGTGTGTTAATTTTGTAGGAGCTAAGGCCATTATTGACATTAGTTGTACTAGGTGTGGGTTGTGTTCTCTCTACCCCAGCAAGAATCCCATTTCTCTTTGTGGTGGAGCCATCTGAATGACAAAGATACCCTGCACATCTACCTGCCCCAGTTCACAAGACCAGAACAAGATTGCAAATATATGGCAGTCACTATGCAATAAAGCATGACCAGCAAGAATATTTATTCTTGCCCTGAGATGTGAACCCCTAGACATACAAGTGCCTTCAGAGACTGGATTCTGAGGTTCTCTCTTTCCTCATGAAAGTTTCTGATTTTGCTAACCTGCTTCTTTATAACATTGTGAATTCAACTCAAAGAGGTCAGAGATGGTGAAAATGATAAACTGAACCCTGAGGGAGCCTGGTGGGTCTGTAATGAGCATGGTCTGATGCCCTGTTTGGGCAGTTGGGCAAATTTGACTACAGACATTTGTGTCATGGCCTTTGTATTTCCCAAAATATATTACCACTACATGGAACAAGAGACCAACCCCAACCTTGAAGATTTTCTGTTCTTAAGACTGAAAGGAAGAGCCCAACACTGCCATTATGGTAGCCATGCTGTTCCACCAGAAAGATCTGAGTGTCCTAATGTCAGTAGTAGACAAGGACATAGACCATATTGAAAAAATTGTGGCTTCCCTGGAAAAGGCCCTAACGTCTTTATCTGAGGTTGTTCTGCAGAATCGCTGAGGGCTGAACTTGTTTCTCATGAAGCAATGTGGGCTTTGTGCCGCACTAGGGGAAGAGTGCTGATTCTATGCAGAACATACAGAGAAAGGTTTGAGTCTTGATTCAATGACTCCCCATGGCTGGCCACTCTGATATCCACCTTGATTGTCCCCTTAATAATACTGCTTATCCTGCTGATTTTTGGGTCGATCATCCTGAACAAACTGGTAGCATTTATTAGGGAAAGAGTTGGCACTGTGCATCTCCTAGGTCTTAAGTAGCAGTATGCATTGTTACCTAGTGAGGCCTCTGAGAAAGATTCCTCAGTATGATTTAGTGAGAGGGGGAAATGTAAGGATAGGTGGGCACATGCAATCTCACATTTACAGACACTGACCTGGATGGTTAGGCCCTAGGTTATACTTTAACTATGATTTAATACTCATATATATTGTAGGAGGTCAGGCTGATGTAGAGAAATAGATCCTACCAAACTTCTAAGAAGAAAAGAGGCACTGCGAGGCCCAGACACTGATACTGATAGATGCCTATGGTGCCCCATAAGCATTTATCTATGTCAGCTCTCCCACATTTGGGCCTGGTGGACATGCCTATTGTCTAGGGCGGCCTTGATCTATTTGAATTATGTTACTTGTGTTTTGTGAAATGTGTATCCTTTGTTATCTGTTTCTCAGGCTAAATTAAAATATGTGCATGGTATCACTGACTACAAAAACTACAAATCCCAAGCTCAGAACCTAACCTACATCCTGCTGGTCAGGACTGATTGGATCCAAGCATTTTGGCTTAATAAACCCCGCTTTGTGTCTTGCATTGCCAAGTGGTCTCTTTGGCCTATTCCTGGGTTGTTAGCATGAACCTAACACTGTCTTCCTTGTCTACCCACCCCCACCCCTGCCGCAGGCATTGTCTTAAATGCATAACTTACTGGCATCAAGCAACTGAGATCGAGCTGAAAAGAAGGTGGATTTCCTTTTCTGCAGGCATTAATTTATGTGTTTCAACCCCAAGTGGACTCAGTGATTTCTGTAAACACCACAGCATGTAACTTTATTCTAACAACATGAGGAGAGGTCTGTGCATCTGTGTGCCTTAGCCCAAGTTCTCTTCTGGGCTGCTGCAAGAGGATATTTTTTGCTTTTTGACAAAGGAAGGAGTCTAACTCAGATACAGAAACAACACTGAAACAGAAATATACATTTGCATTTAAAATTAACTCCTTGCTGGATTTATTGACCATAGACAGTAGATTCTTGGAATAATGTCTTTATCCAATTTCAGGGACATACAGAATTTGATTTCTTATTTTCATCATCAGCATAACTCCAAAAGTATTGATCCAGACTTCATTAGTTGCTTTGTTTCAGAGCTTGATTTTCTACCTTGGAAAGTTGTTCCCAGAATGCAGAGGTCCTCTATCGTGCTATCTGGAGTGCAGAATGATTTCAAGACAATTTTGGAAAAAACTTTTATAAAAGCCTGCAGCCCTCATGTCTGAATGAATTTTCTGAGTTTCAGTAGTGATTGCAGAAAAAGCACGAAGAAAAACTCAACTCCTGTCTCACTTTCTTTTTTTTTTTTTTTTTTTGGTTTTTGGGCCACACCCGTTTGACGCTCAGGGGTTACTCCTGGCTATGTGCTCAGAAATCGCCCCTGGCTTGGGTGGACCATATGGGACGCCGGGGGATCGAACCGCGGTCCTTCCTTGGCTAGCGCTTGCAAGGCAGACACCTTACCTCCAGCGCCACCTACCCGGCCCCCTGTCTCACTTTCTAATATTTGTGTTAGATCATTTTTAGTTGAGAGTCCCAGATGTTAAGTTCGAATATTTGATATTTGTTTTTACATCAAACATAATACATGACGCATTAATATCTCAATTTGGAAAAAATTGGATAAGAGTTATGGTTTCAGCCACTTGCTTTGCATTACCCTTAAGGTACTTTTAGACAAAGGAGCACACCCTAAGAGTTGCTTCCTTTGCCTATTCTCTCCAGTCTTAACTCATGTGGTTGGAATAATTAGTGTTGGCAAATACACTAATCATATAAAGAAACCACTCCTTTGTAGAGAAATATTAAAATGAGCATTTCTTTTAATTTTGCCTTGTTGGGTGGGGTTTGTACTTTAAGATGAAGTGCATTTCTCTGGAAGAGAAAAGCAGGAAAGGCCCAATGACTTTATGAATATAAAAAAAAAAACCATGAGGTTTACAAGAAATTTTGGGATGCAAAGGATTCTCAAGTTACACAAAGTTTGGTATAAAAACTTTAGACTAAAATTAATATTTCCATCTGTTGGGGAGGCAGATTCAAATGGGGAATAATGTGGGGTCTTCTAATTGTGAATTCAATTCCCTATCTCCCTCTTCAGAACTTCTAGACCTAGACATTCATTTGTGTGTCTTGAATGGACTCTCTGCAATAGGTCTCCCTGAATTTTGTCAGCATATCCTAGAATGCATCTTTACTATGGGCTATATATGAACAGAATGAAGAATTACATGTGAATATGTGACTATATTTTGGGCCTGGTGAACTTGGATGTGTTTGGTACTTAATGATATTGAGCACAGCCATGGATTTATTGATTTGCTGCTGGATAGGTATCAGTGTGGCTGATTAACAGGAGACACTGTCAGAGACGCTTAGATCGTGAGTAGTCAGGATTGCCAAAAGTAGGTGAGGAGCTTGTAGATGAAGTTTACAAGGAAGAGCCAGGTGTTTCGCCCTATCTGGGATTGAGTGATAAGAAGGCACAAGGTGATGAGGATAAGGGCCATGTTGAGGAGATACTGCATGTTCCGGAGCCTAGGAGAGACATGGCCAGCATCAAAACAGGACTCTTGCCCTTGCTGTGACAAGCAGGCAGTGCCTACTGCCATTTTGATATTCAACCTTCTACTACCACAAAATTCTGGCTAAGTAGCCAGTTTTCTACATAACACTTCCAACAATTCTCTTCCTCATCCTTATCTATACTAAATCTTAAAAGTGCTAAAGAACTTGGCCTGCTACTTAAGAGTTCCTTTAATATCTATTGCATGCAGATTACCTCCATGCTACATGCAATGGGGAACAAGCCTGCTATGTGCAGACATTCTGTTCTGGTTTTCAGAACTCTCAGTTCTCAAATCCAAATGAAAGCTCCTTCATTGTTCTGCCTCTCAGCATCCAGCATGTATCATTGTGTTTCCTCTGAACTAAAAATGGAGTTAGGGAGTTCATGCAGTTGGAGTGTTGGAAGAATGAAGAAAGCTGTGCCCAAATGAACTCATACAGTGAAACTCCTGTTCTTTGTATTTTGTTATCACATAATTGTGATATAACTTTATTCATATCTGAGTCCTATACTTACCTTCTTTAAATTGCAATATCTGTTTTGATATGAAAAATAATACCTTCCTCCTAGATGAGGTGTCCATGACAACATGCCACATGGACTGTGCACCCATGCACTTCCTGCTATTTCCTACTTTCTGTTGTGTATAAAACCAGCTACAGTATAAATCCTCCAAAAACATTGGCGTATAGTACTCACTTTTTCAAGTGTTCCTTGGCTTTGGGAATTCCAGATATATCCTCTTTCAGTACGTATTTTTTCAACCCAAGGACGTGGTTTTCTGTGTATTCTATCCAGTTCAGCTTGCGCACATCAAAATTAAACATCTGAAAGGCAAGATTAGACTGTGCATGTCTAGCAGGCACTCCTGGATGGCCACCTCATCTATTTGGGCAGTATCTACACACATGAGGGACAATCCATGTACAAGATAGGTTGGTTACTTGAAAAGGATGTCTGAGTAATTATTTCAGTCAGCACCACTTAAACTAAGATTAGGCAAACACTTTACCTTTAGGCAGTCATGAGGAAATGAAAGAAACCAGGTTTAGGCAAAGGAATGTATTTTGGTATGGGATATGTAGCTAAAGTGTTTGCCTTGTAGACAACAAGTTTAATTCCCTGATTGAACTTCAAATGGTTCCAGGAGCAATTTTGGGTGTAACAAACCCTCTCAAACCACTACAATTAAAAAATTTAAAGTAATGGGTCAATACTTGAAGACCAAAACAGATAATGTATTGTTTTACGCTTATACAATATTGGTGTGTTCTATTAGTGAGAATGTAAACTTTTGCAACCATCATGGAAAACAGCCCTAGGATTGTCCCCTGAAACTCTGATTCAAAATTAGAAATACCAGTGTCCAACAACTCTGTGCATTTATTTGAGAGCAGAAAAGCACTTTGGGTACCATTACTGGCACCTGTGTTCACTGAAGTAGCAGCAATAGCAGTGAGAGAATGGGCTACCTTTCCCCAGTAAAGGACACATTATCACTATGGAAGACCAAGGCCAGCATCGAGTGACACTGGAAGGGGGCCAGGTAACTAGAGGGGACTGTGCTAAGGGAATCTTAGGGACATCACTAAAGGAGTCATATTTTCTGATACTAGGTGCCATGGAAACTAAACTCCATTTCAGAGAGCAAAAAGTCCACCAGCCAAAGAGCTCAGCAGTAGGTTAATCAGGGAAACCACAACACAGATGACCAACATGCATCTACATGTTGGGTCTTCCCATGGCAATAAGCCATTTTCACTTCAACAGAAGGAAAAACTAAGGTTGATGCACAGAGTAGCAAAAAGAAATGTCAATAATTTGTTTTGTTTTGTTTTGTTTTTGGGCCACACCTGGCGTTGCTCAGGGGTTTCTCCTGGCTGTCTGCTCAGAAATAGCTCCTGGCAGGCACGGGGGACCATATGGGACACCGGGATTCAAACCAACCACCTTTGGTCCTGGATCGGCTGCTTGCAAGGCAAACGCCTCTGTGCTATCTCTCCTGGCCCAAGAAATGTCAATAATTTAAACTATTCATTTAAATCTCTGAGAATGCAGAGAAGCCCAGGTTAGCTTTGAGTTTGCCTTCATTGTCTCTTGAATCAAAGAGTGAGGGGCAAAGTGTTATGATCTAGAAAGACACTATCAGTGATGCCAAATGTCAGGAAGGTGGCATCAGCACTCAATTTGATGCCTGATAGGTGCTGTGGGGAAAGACAGGTAGAGCTGTTGGTCTTAAGGTAAGCAATGAGTGGCAGCCCCTCACCATGGTCAGGCTTCCTTAATGGGGTGTAAAGACTTGGTATCTCCTAGAGTATCTCAGCCATGGTCTGTACTTACTTGTTGGTCCTCAGGGCCCAGCTCTGCCATAAGCATCTTCGTGTTGTTCATACTCCACTTCCAGCTCTGGGTCAAAAAATACTCCAGCATGGAAACATTTCTTAAAAGGCGGTTCATTATATTCAAGAACCTGTGAGGTGGCAATGGGAGCCAACTCAGTATCAGGTTGGGCCTTGGTATGGCCATAGAATCAAAGACTAGCTACACAGTACAAGGCTGCTGGGCACTATTCACACTGTAGTGCAGACAATGAAATATCAATAGACTTCAGGTTTTTTTTCGGGGGGGGGGGTCTCACCGGGCAGCACTCTTGGGTTACTCCTGGCTCTATGCTCAGAAATCGCCCCTAGTAGGCTCGGGGGACTATATGGAATGCTGGGATTTGAAACACCATTCTTCTGAATGCAAGGCAAATGCCTTACCTCTATGCTATCTCTGTCCCCTAGACTTCAGTTTTGAATCATTCATTGCTGAGGACTCAGTCCCAACACAGTTCCCCATTCAGCCCCAACATTGGTCCCAGCACAGGAATCATCATCCCCACATGCAGTCCCTGACCACTGGTCTTTTGGGAGCTGGTATCATGTCTTTGAGTATTTTGGAAAAGGACACTAAGCTCCAACTGCTGTCCCCTGAGATGCACAATGGGACCATTATCAGATGTCTAGCACATACAGTGTTATTCATGTATGATCCTGGGTCACAGGACATAATGTTTCTAGATCCTGGCTCCAGCCAAGAGACAAGGAATCATGAGTGTCCCACAGCTAGACACAGGTGTTAGTCTAGCAAGCCACAAATCCACCTATCCTTTCACCTCACTTCCTCATTTGAAAAACTGATATATAAGCCCCTCAGGTGCAACAAGAGCCAGTGATATTCATGTACTGGCCATCACTGTTTCCCAGAGACCACAAGTCCTAGTGGTTTCAAGCACTAGGTCTTTGCCTGAGAGCAGGCTTGATGCTGGGCCCTGTGAGGCTGCCCTTCTTTCCCCAGGTTATTTATAAATGTCTCTGCCCATGGACAGTGTGCCAATGCAAGATGATAGCTACTCACCGGGGCTTCCTTCCTGTGAGCCGCAGGTATAGGTCATAAATGGCTGCAGGTCCCCTGTGACTGACAGCATTCCAGTATTCCATAGACAAGGTGCTGGTAGTGAAGATGGCACTGGGTACTCTTAAACATCCCTCCAGGGGGAATTTCTCTAACGTGGCCATGACGTGCATACCTGGGGATAGAATAGAGACAGTCTATGAAGGGCCACCTGAGTGTAATCAAGAATGAAGTCTGCAGGCAGAATCCTACCTTGGAGCTACAATACTGCTTGGTCCCTGAACATTGCCAGGGACCAAACATACCTAATATTATCAGTTCCAATGTTTATTTTAGAGGAAGGATTGGGACTCACTCAGTGGGATCAGGGGTAACTTCTGTTGGTACTAAGTTATTTGGTGCTGCTGATGGAACTGGAACCTTAACTATTTGGTCCCCTCAAAAATATTACAGTGGTTGTGTCAGATGAGCTCGAAGGCATAAACTATGAGGTAGATTAAAAACGGGATCCCTTCTCCTCACGCCAGACTGGTCTTCAGGGCCAGGCCTGGTAAACTGGGCCCTGGGGGGAGGGAGGGGGAGAGAAATTCCTTCCCTATGCATACACAGACTAGAGGCAGGGGCTGCACTCAGAAGACTCCACATGCCAGGACTTCTGGGTATCTTCCACTGGTATGTTGGGGACTCTGGGCAGGACAGCTAGCCATAGGCCCCTGGGCTGACCACTTAGATCCCCCCACGCCAGACTGGTCTTCAGGGCTGAGCCTGGTAAATCAGGCCCTGGGGGGAGGGTTGGGGAAACAAACTCCTGTCGTATGCACACTGGACCCCATTCAGAGGTTCTTTTCTTACTATTATTCATTTTCAAAATCGTGCGGGCACAAATGCACCCATGTGACATATATACTTTTTAACTTCACCCAAAAATGTTCTTAATTCTTTATTGTTTCTAAGAAATAAAAAATGGAATGCTCTAGATTTGAAGGATAACATTCAAATAGGTCCCTAAAATCAGTGTATATGTAGACGTGACTTCCTATACAGTGGTCCACTCTGACTGCCAAGCCTAATCCATAAACAATTCAGCCATACAATGTATATAGCCCCTCTCATATATCTCCCCTCCCCCACACCAGAGCCCCTTCTACTCCCTCATCTTCCAATCCGGATTCGTTATCTTCTCCTTAATTAACCCTCTTTACCCTCCGTTCTTAACTTGTTAGGCACCAAGACCGACTTTCTGCCCCAACAGATTCTGCCCTTTTGCACACCCCTACAAAGCTAATGATTACTCCTTAATTCTCTCACCCCCAACCATCAGTACCCCACATTTACTCTTTTTAACTTCAGTAATGCACAGTCCTAATCACAGACCAAAGTCGTGCATTGGATTTAACCCCCAACCATTTCAAAAGACATAAAATGGACACATATGTCTCTTGAATATTTTATGTGTATTTTCTTTGACAGCTATAACTCTTACTAAGTATTTTTTAAGTGACAATTCTACCAACTTTTTATCTTTTCTTCTCTTTGTGAGCTGTTCAATAAGGAATTTTGGTGAGAGTCCCTCAGTTTAATGCTTATGATTGAATCATGTTATGGGGATTGTTGGACTTGTTCTTAGGGCCCCCATATGTGCTGATAATGCCACGTGGCATTGTTCCTTGTTTGCATAGGCACATTAAAATGGGAAACTACTATACATACAAATAAGTTCTTATCTAATAGAGATTGGAACACACAAATCTTGTAGTGCAATGGGATCTTACACCCTGAACATTGATATAATGACCAGGCACAGGCCTCAGAAGAATGGGCATCCTCCAATCACCCCTGAACCAGGAAAGCTATCTACGAAACATCCAAGGTTTCTTATAACAACACCTGGAAGCAATCCTCTACCAGGGAAGACCCTACCACTGCTCTGTCTTCGACCTGCTCAAAAGAGACTTCCCTTAACACTAAGAATATTTGACGACAACAATGACCTGCTTTCAGGACAGGGCTCTATGCATTGCCCTTTAATTGTGAGGTGAAACAAGAGGATGCTCCGCAACATCCTGACTGCAATGTAGGATATGCAGATTCCAGGATCTTTAATACAGAAACATGATATCAACAACAGAGACTGTGTGACAAATAAAAGTGTAATGGCACTACAGACGATGACTTGGATTGGACAACTTAGTTTGCCTGAAGCCTAGAGTTGGTCTTATGCCAGGAAACTTCAGGGGTAAGGTCTCCTTGTATTTAGGCCAAGGCTTTTCCTTTCCATGTTCCTCATATTTTGGTGGGCTTATGCTAACAATAATTGCCACTCTAACACAATTTTTACTGTGCTCCTTTGACTCTAATCTTTAAGAAAAACAACCCACCTTAAACTTTGAGATTAACTTAAACTAATATGCATGTGCATGGAAATGTAAAAAAGTACTTTGCCTTCAATGTTTAAGGAGTTACATAAGTTTTCTGGCTTTAGATTTCTTTGTGTGCTACTAAGAAATATTATGTATTACAATCTGGGGACTTGTGGGACAAAGTAATTGTGCATGGGTTCTGTTTTATTTTTCTTAATGTTCTTTGGCTGAAAGTTCAAAGTTCAGATATCAGCAAGGGGATTTCTGAGAATTATGTTATGGGTGATTGTCCTTCCACTGTAACTTTACCTTGTCCTCTTTCTTTGCATCTTTGTTCTCATAATTAAGAATAAAAAATTTGGGGCCGGAGAGATAGCATGGAGGTAAGGCGTTTGCCTCTCATGCAGGAGGTCATCGGTTCGAATCCCGGCGTCCCATATATGGTCCTCCCGTGCCTGCCAGGAGCAACTTCTGAGCCTGGAGCCAGGAATAACCCCTGAGCACTGCCGGGTGTGACCCAAAAACCACAAAAAAAAAAAAAAAAAAAAAAAAAAAAAGAATAAAAAATTTAAAAAAATGGAATCCTTGGGGCCGGAGAGGTGGCGCTAGGGGTAAGGTGTCTGGCTTGTGAGTGCTAGCCAAGGAAGGACCGTGGTTCGATTCCTGGCATCCCATATGGTTCCCCCAAGGCAGGGGAATTTCTGAGAGTTTAGCCAGGAGTAACCCCGGAGCATCAAATGGGTGTGGCCCCAAAAAAAACCCCAAAAAGGGGGGATCCTTGAGGACAGGGAAACAGTGCAATAAACAGACCAATAAAGCCTGGTCCCTTTGAGGTATTTAATCCAAACC
The DNA here is from genome assembly GCF_024139225.1 of Suncus etruscus. NCBI lineage: Eukaryota > Metazoa > Chordata > Mammalia > Eulipotyphla > Soricidae > Suncus > Suncus etruscus. The sequence continues at coordinate 19,716,334 of NC_064858.1, forward strand.
ATGCACACTACCCCAATACCAATGGCTTGAGGTCTTATAAAGTGTCAGGGCTTCTTTTAAATAGGAATTTCTGGAACCTGAAAGCTTGCTTCTGAGCAGCTCAGTCAACACAGGAAGTATCAGAACATGGCTCCCTGTATAAGCACTGTCTGCTCCATGGACAACACAAATCTCCTGAGAAGCAACACCAGCTCCACTGCCATTCCACCAAATCCCTTTCTAATTTGGATGAGAAACATCTAGCCCTGCCAAAGCAAAAGTCAGTCTCTGTCTGTCTGTCTATCTGTCTGTCTCCCTTTTCTCCCCATCCCAACTCTTTTTCTCCTCTCTCCTCTTTTCATTTTTTCCCTCTCTTCTCTCTTTCATTGGCTTAGTATTATTTCAGGTGCAGTGACTTTTATTTTGACTGGCACCCCTTGGCCATATGTCCACAGCATCCACATGTGATCCTCTGCAAACACAGACAGCAAGAACTTTTGGCCAGGCCAGACTATTACAGAATATTCAAGAAAACCAAGTGCCATGGAGCACTTTTTATATTTTGGGAGCTTAAATATTATGTGTGTCTACAATGGCCTCTTTAATAAATGATACTTTAATATTGTTACTAACATAAAGGAGTTTTATTTTTGTTTCCTTTGTTTTTAGAGTCAGGTGAAAAAATGACTTCTATTACTGACTTAATGATTTATAGAACCTGGATGCAGGGAATTTCACCTTCCTTAAACCTCAGGTATGCCACATACAAGGCAAGTGCCATAGCCTCTGTACTATCTATCCAGCCTTATAATTTCACTTTTAATTTTTTTGCTTTAGCACCACAGCATTAATGCCAAGGGCTTACTCCTGGCTCTATGTTCAGTTGTCAATCCTGAAAGTTCTCAGGGAACCATATGTGGTGGTGTGGATTTGTCCTGTGCCAACCACATGCAAAGTTAAGTGTACTATTCATTCTGGCCTGTAATTTTACATTTAAAATTTTTTTTGTATCTGGGCCAGAGACAGTGGTTTGCAAGGGTTATTCTTGGCTCTGTACTCAGAAATACCTTCTGGTAAGCTCAGGGGACTACATGGATTGCTGTATGGAACCTGGGTAGGCCACGTGCTGTGCTACTGCACCCACCCCTGTAATCTCATTTTTAAATAACTGTGGTGGAAGAGAAATTGCAGAAATGATAGGCAGCTTCTAGAAAGCAGAACTTTTTAAATGCATAGTTATATAAACAAGAGCTCAATGATTTAAAATTTTCAAATAGGCCATTTCAAGGGGCTATAGTCTGACCATTGGCTGTGGCTTTTGAGACCAATCCCTGACCTGAAGTACCTAGAATCTACATGATCTGTGGTGAACTGAAAACTCTCAAGGAGGGTGGAGCTGGAGGAGAGCAGCTGCTCCACTTTGCTTAACAGCTGCGCACATGCAGCCAATAAACCCCACCATAACATTTCAAAAATCACACACAACAAGTGTGGCATTGTGGAAACAATGCAGGCCAACACCAAGCATAGAGAATGAAGATGGCAGCTCTGATAATCCAAAAACTGCCAACCACCTAATTAGCATCTCAGATAAAGAGTTTAGGGAAGAAATATGGAGAATGTTCATAGACCTCAAAAAAAAAAAAAGCATAGATCTAGCTGAATGGAACACAAATAAGAATCAAGAGGTTATAAAGATACAAATCAAAAACTTCAAACTGAAATAACAGGTCTCAAATACTCAGTAGATGAAATAATAATCTCAGTGGAATGCCTCTCCAACAGAATAACAGCAGCCTAGGTTAGAATTAGTTAACTGAGAGATGAGATGCATAACAACCCCATAAAACAGAATAGTTTGGAAGAGTCTTAAAGCAAATGATCAGAGAATGAAAAACGTTCTTAAAAATGTGGAGATAAAAATATAGGTCTTTGCTCAACAGAACTCAACAGAAACAGCATAAAAATTATTGGAGTCCCAGAGACCCAGGAAGAAAATCCCCAGGAAAAATCAATAGTCAAGGACATCATTGAAGAAAATTTCAGAGCTAAAAGTGTAAAACGAAATCCGGCATCACCAGAGTATCAGCTAAAAGAGACCAAAGTAACACACACAAAGACACATCCTAGTCACAATGAAAAATTCCAAAGATAGGTATATAATCTAAAAGTAGCAAGATCAATAAAGGAAGTTACATTCAAAGGAGCACTCTTAAGATTTACAGAAGACCTGTCACAAGAATCCTTCAAAGCCAGAAGACAGTGGTGGAATATAGAGACAAAACACAATGAAATGAATATTTCACCTAGAATACTGCACCAACAGAATCTCTTTTAGGTTTGAAGAAAGTATAATAGCTTCATGTATAATAACAGCTCTGACTTTACAGACTCAAAACCACCTTAAAAGATAAACTGAAAGGTCTACTATAAAACAAGACAGACAAGAGACACAGCAAACTTTTACATATAGATTACATTAAATCCCATGGCAATATCTCTGTTAAGCTCAATGGATTAAGTGTATCAGTTAAGAAACACAAAGTCGGGGCCGACGTGGTGGCGGTAGAGGTAAAGTGTCTGCCTTGAGAGTGCTAGCCTAGGACAGACCGTGGTTCGATCCCCCAGCATCCCATATGGTCCCCCAAGCCAGGAGTGACTTCTGAGCGCATAGCCAGGAGTAACCCCTGAGCATCACCGGGTGTGGCCCCCCCCCCCCAAAAAAGAAACACAAAGTCGGAGCAGGAGAGATAGCATGGTGGTAAGGTGTTTGCATTTCATGCAGAAGGACGGTGGTTCAAATCCCAGCATCCCATATGTTCCCCTGTGCCTTCCAGTGGTGATTTCTGAGCATGGAGCCAGGAGTAACCCCGAGTTCTGCCGGGTGTGACCCAAAAACCAAAAGAAAGAAGAAAGAAAGAAAGAAAGAAAGAAAGAAAGAAAGAAAGAAAGAAAGAAAGAAAGAAAGAAAGAAAGAAAGAAAGAAAGAAAGAAAGAAAGAAAGAAAGAAAGAAAGAAAGAAAGAAAGAAAGAAAGAAGAAACACAAAGTGGCAAAATGGAGCAATAAGCTGAACCCAACATTCTGCTGCCCAGAAGAAAAACACTTGAATAATCAGAACAAACATAAACTCAAAGTCAAAGCTGGAGGAAAATTTTCCAAGCAAATAACTCCCTTAAGATCTGGAATGGCCATATTAATATCAAATGTCACAAACTTTAGACTGAGAAAAGTTATAAGGGACAAAGTTGGAAAAGTTGGACATTTTGTAATAATCAAGGGGCATATAAAACAGGAAGAAATCATACTCCTAAATATATAAGCATTCAATAGAGATCAGCAAAATATTTAATAGAATGGTTGACAAATATGAAATAATACATCAATAGCAACACAATAACAGTGGGAGATAGCAACACTGCTCTGTCACCCCTTCATAGGTTAACCATGGGAAATCCAACAAGAATATATTAGCTCTGAAAAGAAAATGGAATAAAGTGGCCTATTAGAAATATATAGTGCTCTTCAACACAGAAACCTGGATACACATTCTTCTCCAAGGCACCTAAGTCATTCTCCAGAATAGACCACAGGCTGGCCCATAAAACATACCTCCCTATAATCCATAGGATGGAAATTTACAGACTACCTTCTCAGATCACAAGGCCCTGAAATTAGAAGTTAACTATAAAGGGAAACAACAACAACAACAACAAAACTCCAAAATAAAAAAACCCTAACACTTGGAAATTAAACAATACATTAGTGAACAGTGGGTCATATATAACATCATAGAGTAAATCAAAGCGTTCCTGGAAACAAATGTTAAATTTGTGAAGACACAAATTATCAGAATTTATGGGACACAGCAAAAGCGAGAATAGAGAAAAATGAATAGTTTTGCAAGCACACATCAGGAAGAAAGGAGAGGTCTACATAAATAGCTTAATTATGCAGTTTATAAAATTAGAATATAATCAACAGACAAAATAATAGGTAGGCAGAAGGAAATAACAATGTTTAGAGCAGATATCAATTAAGTGGAAATCCCACCTCCAAAAAACCATGAAATTTCAACAAAAGCAAAAGTTGGTTCTTTGAAAAAAATAAACAAGATTGATAAAACACTAGAACAACACACAAACTTAATAAACTGGATAAGAAATGAAAAGGAAGAGATCACTACAAATACTGCAGAGATTCAAAGGGTAATCAGAGACTAATTTGAACTCTATGCCATGAACAAGAGAAACTGGAAGAAATGGATAAATTCTTGGACTCATAAATTCCACAGATAAGCCAGGATTATCTAGAATATCTAAACAGACCCATAACTACTGAGGAAATTAAACTGGTAATCGAAAGTCTTTTCCCTAAAAAAGCCCAGGCCCAGATGGATTCACTAATAATTTTTTTTTTTAGTTTTTGGGCCACACCAAATTATGCTCAGGGGTTACTCCTGCTTTGCGCTCAGAAATCCCTTCTGGGTTGGGGACCATATGGGTTGCCAGGGGATCGAACTGCAGTCCGTCCTAGGATAGTGCTTGCAAGGCAAGCACTCTACCACTTATGCCAATGCTTCAACCCCAGTAATGAATTCTTTTAAACATTTCAGGAGAAACAACTACCAATTCTGTTCAGGCCATTTTATAAAATTGAAGAAACAGGAACACTCCCAAATAAGTTTTATGAAGTTAACATCACCCTAATACCAAAACCAGACAGAGATGCTTCAAAGAAGGAAAACTACAGACCAATATCCCTGATGAACACAGATGCAAAGATCCTCAACAAAATCCTGGCAAATAGGATTCAATGCCTTATCAAAAAAGTCATACCCCACGACAAAGTAGGTTTCATTTTAGGAATGCAAGGATAGTGTAACATACTTAAATCAATCAACACAATACACCATATCAACACAAAGAAAAATAAGAATTATGTAGTCATATCAATAGATGCAGGAAAAGCATTCGATAAGTTCCAAGACCCATTCTTGATAAAAAAAAATCTTATCAACATGGGAAAGGAAAGAATTTTTCTCAATTTAGTCAATATCATATATTACAAGAGAATGGCAAATATAATTTTTAATGGTTATAGCCTTTTCTCTGAAATCTGGTACAAGACAAGAATGCCCTCTCTCACCTCTCTTATTCAACATACTATTGGAAGTTCTTGCTATAGCAATTAGGCAAGACAAAGATATCCAGGGTATCCAGAAAGGAAAGGAAGAAATCAAGCTTTCACTGTTTGCAGATGACATTAAACTATATTAAAAAAATCCTAAAGACTCTACCAAAAAGGTTCTAGAATCAATATAGCAAAGTGGTAGGCTACAATATTAACACACAAAGATCAATGGCCTTGTAATACACCAAAAATGATAGAGAAGAAATGGACATTATAAAACAATCCCATTCATATTACTGTCACACAAACTCAAATATCTTGGAGTCAACTTGACTGAAGAGTTTACGGACCTATACAAATAAAACCTACAAAACCCTGCTTCAAGAAATAAAAAAGGATACAATGAAATTGCTCATGGATTGAAAATATTAACTTTTAAGATGGCCATAATCCCTAAAGAATTGCACAGATTTAATGCAATCCCTTTAAGGGTACCCATGACTTTTTCAAAGAGGTGGATCAAACACTCCTAAAATTCATTTGGGAAAATAAATAACCATGAATAGCTAGAGCAACCCTTAGGAAAAAGAAAATGGGAGACATCACTTCCCCCAACATTAGATTAAATTACAAAGCAATAATCATTAAAATAGAACGGTGGAGCCAGAGAGATAGCATGAAGGTAGGGTGTTATCCTTGCATGCAGAAGGACAATGATTTGAATCTTGGCATTTCATATGGTCCCCGAGCCTACCAGGAGAGATTTCTGAATGTAGAGTCAGGAGGAACCCCTGAACGCTGCTGGGTATGACCCCAAAACAAAAACAAAACAAAAATAAATAAAACAGAATGGTATTGGAATAAAGACAAATACTCAGAACAAAGGAAGAGACATAAATATTCAGAGAATGTTCCCTTGACATACAATCAATTAATCTTTGATAAAGGAACTATAAATGCAAAATGAAGAAAAACCTCTTCAACAAGTGATGTTGGGACAACTGGTCAGCTACATGCAAAAATGCATATGCAGACCTCTATCTAACACCATGCACAAAGGTCAGATTAAAATGGATTAAAGAGTTTGATATCAGACCTTGATATATACCATAGGTATATAGAAAAACATGTAGGTAAAAGACTCCATGATACTAAAGACATCTTCAAGGAGGAAACATCTCTTTCCAAAAACAGAAGTGGAGATAAATTGATGGGACTTTATCAAACTAGAAGCTTCTGCACCTCAAAGGAAATATTGGCAAGGATACAAAGGCCACCCACAGAATGATAAAACTTTTCACCCAATACCCATCAGATAAGATATACAAGGTATTTACAGAACTAAACAAGAAAAAAAATTAACCTCATCAAAAATGAGGAAAAAATAATGAACAGACACTTCCTCAAAGAAGAAAAACAATTGTCCAAAAGACACATAAAAATGCTCTACATCACTAATCAGAGAGAAGCAAATTAAAATAGCGGTGTTGTACCAACTCATGCCACAGAGACTGGCACACATAAAAAAAAAAAGAACAATAATCAGTTCTGGCAAAAATGTTGGGAGAAAGGAACTCTCAATTCCCTGCTGATGGTAATGTTGTCTAGTCCAGCTTTTATGAAAAACAATATGGAGAATCCTCAGTAGGCTGGAAATTGAACTCCCATATCATCCAGCTACACCACTCCTAAGGATATACCCTAGGAACACAAAAATTCAATGCAAAAATGCCTTTTGCACTGCTATATTCATTGCAGTACTTTTTACAATAGCCATAATCTGGACACAAATCAGATTTCCAACAAAAGTTGAGTGGCTAAAGAAACTGTGGTGCATATACACAATGGGATATTATGCAGCCATCAGGAAAGATAAAGTCATGACATTTTTCTTTACAAAGATGGACATGGGAAGTATTATGCTGAGTGAAATAAATCAGAGGGAGATAGTCACAGAATAGTCTCACTCATCTATGTGTTTTAAGAAAAAGACTATTATATTGATGCCTGGTTAGAGATGTAAGTTGGAAGGACTGACTCATGATATGAAGCTCACCACAAAGAGTGGTGAGTGTAATTAGAGAAATAACTACACTAACAACTATCATGCCAATGTTAGTGAGAGCAGTAGAATTCCTGTCTAAAATACAGGCAGGAGGTGGGGGAGGAAGAAGATGGGGGTAATTGGTGATGGAATCTTGCACTGTTGAAGAGGGGTGTTTTTGTTTATGACTGAAACCCAACTACAAACATATTTATAATAGTGGTGCTTAAATAAAGATATTATTAAAAGAAAAATTAAAAACATTTATTAAATAATCTGTTTCCTAAAGGAAAAATGTGGCAAGCAAATTATTACCTGAGATTAGATTATTTCTGTTCAAGTAGAAATAATGGACACTGCACTTTGTGACAATGTCAACCAAACTGGTCACTGGTATTGTAATGTATAACACTGGTCACATATATACTGTCATATATATGTACATGGACATATTTTAAGGGGATAAACAGCCATGTATGACACTTGATCACAGACACTGTCATCATATACAAAGGGGAAGCATTTTATATATGACACTTGATCACATTGTTATAGACAGACATGGGTTATAGGCACTGATACTTATGAGAGTCACAATGTCATACAGCTGGGATGGTGAACATGCGGCTCTAGAGCCACATGCAGCTACCGGCCAAAATGAATGCTGCTCTTTGCCTCTTACCATTATTTTGTATACTGTGGCTTTTTGCCAAGTTTGGATTTTGTTATGCTGCGTCTGAGGAGAGACCTCTGAGAAGAGATCTCGGAGCACGTAATCTTATCCCCAGGCTGCGTCATCCAGTCTCCCATTCCTTGGAAAAAATTGCACGGCCCAGCGAGTGGGGGAACCCATGTGTCACATGTTGTGTTACATCTTGCCATTAGTTCTTAGTGTGGAGGATGCAGCATACTCTCACCATCACTGCAGGATTTTTACCCTCACTCAAAATGGCAAAATGCAATGTGTTTAATATATTATTGTTAAAATTATATGCTTTTGTGTGAGTGTTTGTCTGTTTTGGCAGGTCACTGCATGGTGTGGCTCTCTGACTCTCACAGTTTAAAATTTTGGCTCTTTGTGTCAAATTTATTCTCCACCCCTGTCATATAGAGACATAGATTAGAGTCATTATTTGGCAAGATACACTGTCCCTGATAGATAGTAGGTCACACAATCTCAGTTATATTGCCTCAAGTATTCAGCCCCTCTGGGACACAGCAGTCTGTATACACTTACCAAGTTTACCCCATTTACATGGGTTGAGGGCACTTGATGTACAGTGGTAGATCTGTGTTGATTTTGGTCTGAAATATCCAGGAAAATTTATGTGAGTAAAAGGGAAAGATAGGCAGAACACAACAGAGAAGGTTCATGGTCCCCAGGAGTGGGGCCTATTGGCAGAGGGGTGCATGTGCATTGAGATTGCACTGTGAGTGGGAGCACATGGCAGTGCTTGAAGGTGCTTATAAGATCCCAGTACCCCCTCTAGGGTCCTACTAGTCCTAATGTCCACACATTAGCCTGATGCTAATGGATTGGGAATGTTAGAGCACTCGCACGATCTGCCTATCTCTGCCTTGGAAAGTTTCATGCCGAGCAGCCTTTCCTGCATTGCTTAGGATCAGGATATTGGGTGAGGTGACTTGTCTACTACAGACCCTGTCTCCAGCCCCACTTGATAAGAGGTGCCCAGAAATGGGATACTATACTATCTAAGCATCCATGTCATACCTATGCACCGATGTGTACCAGCCAACAGATAAAATGAGGTTGACCACGGTGTCCACTGGGATCACATCTGCCACTTCCCTTGAAGAAGCCTTTATGGAGCGGAGCAGTCCTGTCCCAGTCTGTATAGAAGATAGAATAGGACTCAGCTTAGGCACCATGAGCTATAACCCTCCTGTGTAAGGAATGAGCACGGCCTAAATAAGGTATCTGCCTCTCAACCCAATAGTGCCACACTTCAAGAAAAACAGATCCTGGCTCCTTCCCCAAACTCAGGAAATATGTTTGGTAAGTCTTAGAAAATAAGAATGCAAAAGAAAAAAAAAAGAAAAGAAGAATGCACCTTTATAAACAATGTAGTATTATTTACTTTGAGCACAATACCATGAAACTAAGACAGACAGATAGAGTGATGATGGGGTCCTCTTTGTCATTTAGAAGTGCCATCTCTGCACACATTTCAGTACCCAGATAAGAGCACATCTACTCTGTTTCACTTTATGACTACAAATTTGTTCCAGTCACTCAGTCACACCACAACACACTGATGAACACCTAAAGACTGCTAAGATTTCCATAGGAAAACGAGCAGAAACCCATCGGGCTTAGTGAGCAAAGATGGTAATTCCAAGGACCCAACAAATATCAGCCAGTTACATAGACTCTCTCATAAAGACTTTAGAGAGAGTAAGTATTGTAGATTTTCAAGGAACTCAAGGAAACCATGGAACCAAGATATACGAGGATTTGAAAGTAGAAATGAGAAATCTATGAAACAGATACAATAACTAAAGAAAACATTGTAGGAAAAAATGAAAGTCTTACTGGAAGGCTTTACTAGCAGAGTAGCAACTGCAGTGGACAAAATCATTGAGCTAAAAGATGAGCTGTATAACACCTACAGACAATAGCAGTAGATGAAAAAGAATCTTACAATAAACGAACAGCAGACAAGAGAATTTGGGGCCTGAATTCCAAGAGGAAAACATAAAAATCAGCAGCATCCATATGGCCAGGAAGTCTAATTTCCTTCAAAGAATCAACAGTCATGATATCATTTTGAAGAATTTTTGATGGCGTAGTACATATACTTTATATATACTTATATAGTACCATACATTATATATGTAGCCTGAAGGGTTCCAATCCAATAGATGTATATACAAACAAAAATAATCAAAGACTTCTTAGTCCAAATGATAAAATCTGTAGATATAGAAATCTAAAAGGAATAAAATAAACTACGGAAATCAAAACACAAAGAAGCATCCTTAAGAATCTACAGCAGATTATCCTAAAGAAAAACTCACAGACCCAAAGTTAATCGTTAAGATATAATGAAAACCTGAAATAAAGGCACTCAACAAGAAAAACTTTATCCATACAGACTCTCATTTCAATCTGAAGGAAAGATTACACTACAGATAAACAACTGCTCAGGAAAATAATAGACTCAAAACAAACTTCTAAAAGATAAACTGAAGGGCTACTGTAAGATAAAACAAATCCCCCAAAATCCCAAGCTTCTAAAAAAAGATGACCACCAATTTCCATGACAAAGAATACAATGTCAATTAACTAATATTACCAATCTAATAGGTAGAGTGGCACCGTGTTTAGAAATTGAATCTCAGCTTTTGCTGCTGCAAGAAGCAAATTTGAGTAGACAAAAACAAATACAGATTTAGTCAAAGGTTGTAAGACACATTCTTTGAGCAAAACAACTCCTTCTAAAGGCTGAGGTGGACCATTACTAATATCAAACAACATAGATTTCCAGGCTTAAAAAATTCATTTGGGGGCCGGAGAGATAGCATGGAGGTAAGACATTTGACTTTCATGCAGAAGGTCATCGGTTCGAATCCCGGCCATCCCATATGGTCCCCCCATGCCTGCCCAAGAGCAATTTCTGAGCATGGAGCCAGGAGTAACCCCTGAGCCACTGCCGGGTTGTGTACCCAAAAATCACAAAAAAAATTTATTTGACAGATTGTCATTTATTATTAATCAAAGGATATTTACATAAGAAAGAAATAATACTTCTATACATCTATGCATCTAATGATGGTAAAATAATTAAAAATAATGGATTTGAAGAAAGACATCATTGGCAACAAAATAGTAGTTTTTAGAAATTAACTCAAATCTAGCACATTCTAGTAGATCAATCAGGCTAAAAGTCAACAAGTATATATTTACTGGCTTGGAAGAAGAAATAGAGGGGGGTAGTTATTATTATGGCTATTACACCTCTCCCAAAGGACGAATATATATTATTCTCCAATGAACCATGGAGTGTTTTCTCAGATTATCTCACATATTGAAACACAAAATATACATACATAAAATAATGAGCATAGAAATCTGTATCTAATTATCTTTTCAGACCATGGTGTACTAAAAAATAGAGGGAGCTACAAACAGAAATGTTGAGATAACTATAAAACCTAGAAATCAAACAGTAGGTCCAGAAGGGAAATTAAAAATCCTGGAAAATAAAGAACATGAGGGCAGAGGTGGCCAGAAATCCTGGGACACAGCAAAATTAAAGTAAAAGTAAAGTCTATAGCTTTGCAAGCTTTCATCAGGAAGAAGAAAAGAGCCCATATAAATAACATGACTGCATAGCTTAAGAAATTGATAAATGAATAATAAAGCAATTTCTAAGCAGGCAGTAGGAAATAAATAATGAAACTTAGAGAAAAAACTTACAAACTAGAAAGCAAAAAACCCAATTGAAGAGAATAAATACAAAACAAGAATTGGTTCTTTGAAAATATAAACAACATCAATAAACCATGAAGAAGACTCAAAAAGAACAGTAATAAACCATATAAGAAACAAAAGTGTACATCACAACAGACACTATAGAAATACAAAAATCATCAGATATTACTTTGAGAAATCTCTATGCCAAAAAATTGAAAAAACCTAAATAACTGGATAAAATCCTTGGACTCCTATGATCTTCAAAGTCTGAATCAATATGATTTGGCATACTAGAACAGGCCTATCACTATCAAGGAAATTGAAATGACAATCAAAAATCTTTTGATTTCAAAATTTGAAGTCCCAGATGGATTCACTTGTGAGTTCTTTCAAATCTTCAAAGAGGATCTACTGTATATCCTTTTCAGACTATTCCAGAAAATTGAGGAAACAAATATTATCAAACAGTATTTCTCTGAAGCAAAGATCACTGTGATATGAAAAGTAGACAGGTAAAACATATTAAAAGATAATTAGGGACAATATATTTGCTGAGCAGAGATGCAAAGACCCCCAATAAATACTAGTTAATAGAATACAACAATTCATCAAGGAAGTTATATACCATGACTGTATAAGTTTCATCCCATGCATGCAAAGATATTTAAACATATTCAAGTCAATCAACAGAATAAATCATGTCAATAAAAAGTAGCCAATTAGGGGCCGGAAGGATAGCACAGTGGCGTTTGCCTTGCAAGCAGCCAATCCAGGACCTAAAGTGGTTGGTCCAAATTCCGGTGTCTCATATGGTCCCCTGTGCCTGCCAGTAGCTATTTCTGAGCAGACATCCAGGAGTAACCCCTGAACACAGCCGAGTGTAACCCAAAAACAAACAAAAAAAAGTAGCCAATTATATGATCAAATCAATATATGCAGAGAAAGCATTTGAAAAGTTCCAATACCCACCCATTCATAATAAAAATTCACAAGAATATAGGAATTGAAGAAACAAAGACATATACCACAAATCCATGGCAAACATTATATTCAATGGCAAAAAAAAAAAAAAAAAAAAAAGCAAAGCCTTTACTCTAAAATTTGGCACAAGACAAGATTGCCCACTCTTGCCACTGGGTACTGAAAGGAGGTAAAGTGTTATGCACGATACCCCATTCTGTAACAGTATTACAATCCACAGTGTCTAAAAAGAATAAAAGAAAAGAGTGAATCAGAGAAGGAAAGAACAGAAGGAGGAAGAAGAGGAGGAGAAGGAAAAGGAGAAATAGAAGAAGATAAAAGATGAAGAAAAAGAGGAAGAAGGTAGATAATGAGATGGAGGAAGACAAGGATGAGGACTGCCATAGTGTCAGAGAGAGGGAGGTATGAGGGAAACCGGGGACATTGATGGCAGTAAATATAAAATGGTTATGGGATGGTGTTGAATGTTGTATGATGAAACATATCATGAACAACTTTGTAAATGCAGCTCATTGTGATTTGATTTAAAAAAATTAAGAAATAAAAACGTTCACTTTGTGATGATATGAAAACAGCAACAATCACATGGACAGAACTCTGAGGAGAGTTGAAGGACATCTGGGACAGAAACCATGATGCTGTGGCTGCAGACTCAACTAACTGCATTCATATTTGAATAGCCCGATTGGTAGTTCTCTTAACTCTATCAAGAACTAGACTCTGGGAATATGAGAATGATAAAATTTCTGCCACAAGAACAATCTTTATGGCTTTGATTTTAATTATAATGCTACTTTCCTGTGCTGACTCTGGACATCAGGAAGAGACATCCCAAGTGGCTGTTGGCAGAGTGACACAAGGATAGAGTTTTGGAGGGCACAGGACCCATATCCCTAATTGCAACTCTCAAATTCAGGAGTTGAGTCATGATTTGTTTTCCTGGCAGTAAACTCAACCACAAACAAAAGGGCCTGCATCAAACCTATGGTCTACCAGAGCAGTTTCTGCAGCTGCTGTTGCTGCACTCAGTCAAGCCTCTTCATAGGAGTGGATGAGCCACCTGAATTACATAGCCCAGTAACCTTTATGCATTCTGGACCTTGTCCCATACCCCATGCATACCTACCGCAACAATGAGTGCGTTGGGTCCATTCAGGTTATCCAACCAACCCTGAAAGGAGAAGGTATCAATTAGCTGGTGGTATCTGGAACAGCTCAGTCTAGACTTCCCCATCCCTACAATAGTAATAAGCAGAAGCTGAACCCAAACCCCAAGACAATGGGATTCCTAGTGCCACCAGCACCCTGTGTGTCATGAAACTGTTCAGTGTTGCACCCCAGGAGGGCCATTGGTCACATTGCACAACTCTGTGTTTTGTGATCCATCAATGTTCTGATCATCCACTGTTTCTCAATGCCTACAGCTAGTTTAGCTCCAATGGGGAATGTCACAATATTGAAGGGCACAAATGGCACCTTTCCTGCCACTGAGAAGCACTGATGTGGTGAGCATGAACAGTCCTAGACACATGTACCCTATGCTGTACCATATGGTTGTTCCCTGAGGTACAGAGCCAAAAGGGCATATCAGAGGGAAGATGGTTGGGCCACATTAGAGGGCATCATTTACTAAGTAGACCCACTGAGTGAATCATGGCTTTATCTGCAGGAGCCTAGATGTTTGGCCAGGGAAAAGAATACAGTGGGTGCTTGTGGTCACTCTGAACAGGGCAGCTCTCATTGAGCCTGGGAGAGCCACAGGGCTTCTAATACTTATTATTATTCCTAATCCTACACATTACAGACAGCTTCATCAAAATTGATTGCACTCTACATCCTTCTTGAAAATATATAGAAGAGGAGAGGAGGGGGATCACAGACCAAAAAACCTGGGTTTTATCCCTGGCACCACCCAGCCCCAAAATACTACAAAATGAAACATGGAGGTAAACAGAATTAAGAACAACTATTATTGTTGGCAAAGAGCTTGCCTTGCATGTGGCCAATGTTTGTTTTCTCAAGTTTTTCCAGAAATTATATTGAGTACAGAACCAGAAATAAACCCTGAGCACTGCCAAGTGTTATTCCAAAATAAAAGCAAAGCAAAGCAAAATAAAAACACCATTATTCTTAAACTAACCTTTGATGAATTTTTTGAATCTTGTTTATTCTGGCTAAAAGGACTGATGTTCTCCCAGAGAATTGCTCTCATTTTCATTCACAATTAGGGTTAATGACTGGGTAGAACTCGGAGCAGTCTCAGTGTGGGCACAGGGAGGAATTTGCATAGTGGTGTGGGCATACTTACTGGGAAAGGTTCCTGCCAAGTGGCTCCCACAATGGAGGGCCTGACAATGGCTGTGTTGAGGTTCTGACCTTCTGCCTGCACCACCATCTCTGCTAGAGCCTTGGTATAGGTATAGGTGTTGGGCCGGTCCCCGAGCAGCTTGGGTGTAATTTCATCAATAATGGTATCATCTAACCACCTGCAGGTATGAAAGCAAATTCTAGTGTACCAGATAGCAGACAGACACACAAACCTGTCATATGCTGACCTGGAATTCAGTCTTTGGGGAGCTCTTGGTGCTCAGGGTGGAACATGGACTTATGCACAAAACTGTGCACACAGAAGGCTGCTCCCCACCATGACACCATACACAACCTGGCTTCCCAGAAAATCCCACTTAGTCCTTGCCAACAGGCTCAACTGCACATTGCAGCTGCAGATGATTCCTTCCTTTCCAGGGATACCTAGTACCCTACAGCAAGGGCTGTGAGCACAGAGCTGAAGGGACAGCCCAGCTGTCCCATGCTCAGCTGGAAACCATCTTTCAACATCCACTTTTAAATTCCTAAAACTCCATTTAGTGCTTCAACACACACAAAAGACTTTTGTAGATAAGCAGCTGTTCCAATCAACACACGACACATATCTAGAAGACTTTTTTTAGTGACTATACCAATTGGTAATAATTGTCCAAGATACTCCAAGAATTGAAGGATACAGTGAATAATCTGGCAAGTGGAGTGATGATTCTGAAGTAGCTTGAACTCATGATCTACTAGAGGGATCTAAGAGTGTTCCTAAAGAGGGATCTACCAAAGGGATCTCACAGCGATATAACAGAGGAGAGATTTACCAGGAATCTAACAAAGGAATAAAATAGTGTCCAAAAAACCTGATCTACCAGTGCTCTAATAGAAGGACTGACCAGTGCAATAGTCAAGCACCTCTGCTTCCAAGAAGGCATGTGTGTGAATCACGCAAGGTTGTGTCATCAGCCCCATATCTTCAGAAAGATGTGAGCTATGCTGAAAATATCCAACTTTGATAAGAAATAAGCAACATTCCTGCCAATCACAGCTTCTTAGCTACACTTTATTAGCCAGAAGACATATTTGGAAGATACTGGTGTACTTTCATGATTTGCTGTGCACTCAATCCTTGTCTACAGCACAGAGCTCTGAAAACTCTTGCAGACAAAGAAAACCCTTGGCTGTTCCTACTGTCTTCTGGGACATAGTTGAGCAATCAATCTGGTTTCCTGATAGGAACTTGGCTCTGCACTGTTACAGAGAATCTCCCTCGTATGGGGAGAGAAAGTTGTGTGTGGTCCAGAACATTTGGCATTGCCCTGGTCTTCACATCCACCTGTGCTTTGCAAATGGAACAGAATAGAGGCCTATATTTCTTTAAAATCCTCTGATCCCAGGTTTTCTGGGTGGGAAAGAGAAGGTAGAATTGTGTAGGAGCACTATTTGGGAGCCTGTTTGTGCTCAGCAGCTGATTTGTTTTTGGTAGAAACCAGATCTCCTCCAGGAAAAGCCTCATGCACCCTAGTCTCTTTGTGGTCCTATGCTGAGCCACTTTGAGATCCTATGCTGATTCCCTGGTCTCCAGTTCTTTGCTGAGTCTCAGACAATATACTGAGCTTAGTCCCACATCATTCAAGTCTGAAAATATTGGGGGCCATAGCAATGATGACTGGCCCAACCTCTGTGCTGGACCTACAACCAAAGTCTTTTCTGAGAAGAGCCACAGAAGAGGTCATATGTCCCAGGAGAAACTGGCCTGCACAAGGATTTTATGTGCCTTTGTAGGGACATTGGACCTAATTTTTTCCAGCTTGCAGTCAACATCTGAGTTCCAGAAAGCTCCTCTGTATCCTTGATGCAAACCCTCAGATATAAGAGACAGCTTATTACCAGCATCTTCAACCTGCTTCCTTCTTTATCTTGGAAATTTGATAACAGGTGACAGAGCTATTGGAACATCTTCTAACAAGGGGCAGGCTGTAAAGAGTGTCCTCAGCTTGCAGAATGAGCATGCAGGAGCTCAGGATTGGGCGGTTGTGTTCAGGAGTGCTCATGCTCGCCACATCCTTCTTTTACACACAGCTTAAAAAATGATCAATAAGAAGGGGCCAGAGTGATAATACAGTAGACAGGGAACTTGTCTTGTGCACAGCTGATCCAGATTTATTTTTCAGCATCCCCTCTGGTCTCCCAAGCACTACCAGGAGTGATTCCAGAGTGCAGAACCAGAATTAAGCCCTGAATATTACCATGTGTGGTCCCAAAACAAACCAAAAAACCCCATCCCTCTTCTCGTATCACACACATCAGTCATGCAAGTATGAAAGGGAACGAGTTTTAATGAGGCACTTTCTGAGTCTTATTCCAAGGGCTTGTGACCTCACTCACGCCTCAAGAATGGCCCTGTTTCCCCAGCTTACTTACTCCATGGAAGCGATGATTTGCTGGGGCTCCATGCGGCATGGGTACACCACCTCATCAATGTGCTTGAGGTTGCAGTTGGAATAGGCAGTGGAAATGTGGACAAAGGCCTCCAGACTGGGCATCTGGCTGGCCATGTGCAGGAGCTTCTGTGTGGCTGTGACGTTAAGCTGCACAGCATTTCTGCAGGAGAGACAAGGCAGGGACTGCTCCGACCACCAGTGCTGACTCACGACCCCAGACTCTGCCTTGGTGCTGGGTGCAGAGATGCAGGAAGCACTTACTTGGCACAAGGATTAGTCTGTACCAGGCATTGTACTGATTGCCTGCAGATTACTTGACTCCTGACCATACCAGATAGAGAAACTATAGCTTTGCTAACTCATTCATTGAATACAAAATGAATGAACGTCTGCATGCTGAAGATAATTCCAACCAGACTTAGACGTTTTGTTTTAACTAAAAAGAAATGTTTGAGATTTTTGGGCCACACCTGACAGTGATCAATGCTTACTCATGGATCTGAGTTCAGGAATCCCTTCTGGTGGAGCATAAGGGATTATATGCAGTGCTGGACCACACTGATGTTAGTTACAGACAAGGCAAGAAGTACTTTGTCACTCTGACTCTAACTCATAATCTTTTTTTTTTTTTATAAAACTTGGGTAAATTCTCGGGGCTGGAGCAGTGGCACAAGTGGTAGGGTGTTTGCCTTGCATGTGGCTAACCCAGGATGGACCACAGTTTAATCCCCTGGCATCCCATATGGTTCCCCAAGTGAGGGGCAATTTTTGAGTGCATAGACAGGAGTAACCCGGGTGTGGCCCCCAAACCAAACTAAACAAAACACAAAAACAAACTTGGTGAAATTCTTTAAGTCTCACCAAGAAGCATAGGCATAATCAAGAAAGCCAGTCAAATTGAATTAAAAATGATGTGTGAATTGGTATATACTGGTTATGTTATAGGACCAGAGCTATAGCACAGTGGTAGGGTGTTTGCCTTGCACATGGCCAAACTAATATGGATGGTGGTTTGATTCCCGGCATCCCATATGATCCCCTGAGTGTACCAGGAGCGATTTCTGAGCACAGAGCCAGGAGTAACCCCTTAGCACCATCGTGTGACCCCAAAACAAAAACAACAACAAAAATGTACTGCCTATGGTAAATTTTACATGTGTAGCTGTCACCCCCCACATAGGGGGCACGCACCAGACGTGGCTTTTGCCTTCCTGGTGCAGTGCTTAATTTTTCCTCCCAAGAAATATCTGCCAGAAGGCCCGTTTAGAGGTCTATCATTGATCCTTTGCGTGGATCACTGGCGATATTTCTGTCATACTTCCTACATGGTAGTGGCTCAACATTTTTCCCTTTAATTCATTTCTGCTTACTACAGATATTCGGCTTTAGCTATACTGCACTCACAAAGGAATTTCAATACCAAAGCAATACTGCCAGAAGTTCCCTGCTGGTTTGGTATATTTGCAACTCAAAGCTCACCAGCTACATTTGAGCTTCAAAGCATAATGATTTCTGTCTTAGGAAACTCTGTCACTTTGATTACCTGCTTGCAAACAGGTTTGGTCAGTGTAAAACTAGATTATTTCACTAGGTTTACTTATTGTATCCCTTTCTTTAGTGTTATTCTCTTCCTATTATCAGATCATAGGAAGTGGGTCTTAGCCCCTAGCTAGAATACTATTTTCCTCAGGTCAAGAATATTTGTTATCAGGAGTAAACCAGGATTCCTGCTATCCCTTAATTTACATCAAAAATAACACCTAATAACACCTAGGGCCAGGAAACTTCTTTTATATGTAAGAATTTAGTCTTCCTTTTATCTTATAACTGAAACCTATTCTATACTAAGATTACAGACCACCTAAAGTTATGTGTATTTGTTCTAAAATCAAATAATGTACATTGCATTCCTTTCATGTTACAACTGCCTCTCTTTTCCCTTTAAATACTCCTTTGCCTAAGATTAAATTGTCGCACTCTTGCCAGAGATGTGTTGACCCACACTTATTGCGTGTGGTATCATTATTTCATATTCATCCACTTCGTATTTCCCGCTTATTCCTAGTGGGAATTTATCTAACCCACTAAGGTTTTGCCTGTGGATGCAATACGTCCGCAGCATGTAGCTTTGCAGTAGTCTTAAATTTTGAATGAAAGTCAAGTAAGATAATTTAGTTGTAGGTGTTAGAATTGAGATCCATAGGTAGAGGTAGGATTAGCAGATGCCCTGTGCATGGATGGCTACTTAGCATTACAAGTTAAACAAAAGCTCAGTATTCTCAGTTCGTCCCTCATAGCTACTTTCTGAAGCTTCCTACAGCAAAGGCCACCAGATCCAGAAAGACAAATGCCCTGAAGTTTGAGTTGAGCACAACCATCACAGTGGTAAACAGTGACAATTTGGAAATTCCCCCAGTACAGAATTGGCCTGGGATGGAATGAAATTCCAGGTGGACATTACAAGTTAGTGCACTGGAGCTGAAGAAATATTACAGTGGGTAGGGTGCTTGTCTTGCACATAGATGATGTTATATTGTCCCTTGATCCCTGCTAGGAGTGATCTCTGAGCACAGAGCCAGGTGCAAGTCTTGAATTTACTGGGCCATTGGGTTTAATCTAAGACTAAAAAAATTAATAATAATAATAATAATAATGATAATAATAATAATAATAATAAGAAGAAGAAGAAGAAGAAGAACAAAAACAGAAGAACTCAAAATAAATAAACCAGAGTAGGACATTAACTATCAATGAAAAAAATTCAGAAGTGGAATCTAGTGGTCTAAAGCTATTTCCAATGAGGTGAAACATTGAGTATATGCTTGTGTTTAATTTAATGGGTAAATTAAACACAAACTTCTTTCTTATGAACTGAGAAAGGTTGGAATTATAATCTCCTTAATGTTAAAATGGTCACACCCATATTCATTGGAGTGCTATTTACAATACCCAGAATCCGGAAACAACCCAGAAGCCCAACAACAAGATGAATGGCCTAAAGAAACTGTAGGTACACTATACAGAATGAAATTCTATGCAGCCATCAGGAAAAATTGAAGTCATAAAATTTCCTATACATGGATGTGCATGGAAGCTATTATGCTGAGTGAAAATATATTGAAGCCCCATCCCCCATTCTTCTGGGTAATTTGATCTTACCTGCAAGACCCGCCCATTCCTAGAGGGGTCTTGGAAAGGGTAGATAAGGCATTGACTGGAAAGATTAAGGTCCTTTGCCAGCATGGAGGTCAGAGGGAAGACTGGCTGAAAGAAGTTAAGATGCAGGGCAAGCTAAGGCATTTGCCTGAAATAGATTTATAATATAGGCCACACAGATGTTGGCCAGGGCAATAAAGATGTTTTCTCTCATGAAGCCTGTCTGAGTGCGTCTGATTAAACACTGTAACCACCTGAAGATAATAACCTGCCGGTTAATGGGGGAAGGAGCCATGTGGCTGGGGTCCTAAGGACAAGGACACTCCATCACCACCATCCAAGCCCATCGTAAGGGCTGTTTTTCTACATATATCAGAGGAAGAGAGATATAAAATAGTCTCACTCAATCTATGGTTTTAAGAAAAAATAAAAGACATCACAGTAATAATACAGGGAGACAAGAGATGAAGGTTGGAAGGACTGGCCCATGATATGAAGCTTACCATAAAGAGTTGTGAGTGCAGTTAGAGAAATAACTCCACCAATAATTATAATTACAAAGGTAGTGAGTGAGAGAAGTAGAAAACCTGTTTGAATACAGGCATTGGGTGGGTGAGGAGGGAGTTGGGTGCATTGATGGTGGGAAGGTTGCAATGGTGAAAGGGGCGTTCTTTTTTTTTTTTTTATAACTGAAGCCCAACTACTAACAGGTTTGTAATCCTGGTGGTTAAATAAGTATATTTACAAAAAAATAAATGGTCGAGGCCAGAGAGATAGCATGGAGGTAAGGCGTTTTATACAGAAGGACAATGGTTCAAATCCTGGCATCCCATATGATCCCCTGTGCCTGCCAGGGGTTATTTTTGAGCATGGAGCCAAGAGTAACCCCTGAACCCTTGGGGAGTAACCCCAAAACCAAAAACTAAATAAATAAAAATAAATGGTCATACCTACACATACTTTCTTTTTTTTTTTTTTTTTTTGGTTTTTGGGCCACACCCGGTAACGCTCAGGGGTTACTCCTGGCTATGCGCTCAGAAGTTGCTCCTGGCTTGGGGGACCATATGGGACACCAGGGGATCGAACCGCAGTCCATCCAAGGCTAGCGCAGGCAAGGCAGGCACCTTACCTCTAGCGCCACCTTCCCGGCCCCCTACACATACTTTCTAAGAGATGAACGAATTTTGGGAAAGTTTCTTTTCACTAAGAATATCTTTTAAAAAACTATAAAAACAGAGAAAAAAGAGTGGAATGATACTCAAAAGGCTAGAGCTCACAGAAACATGCAGAAATCTGAGCACTGAACCTTTAGTTCACATGCTCAAGGTAGCCCCGGGGCTATGCTCCCTGCTACAGATGCTCCAAGTAACACCTAAACCCAGAAACATCTACCTCAGGGACTCATTGAAGCGCACAGTGGCAGCAACAGTGGAAGATTGAGGTTGGTGGCTGGACAGCAAGCTCCTGCATGTCTTCCTTGCTAATGCCCAGGTCCTGGTGACTGAGATCAGCATAGATGGCTCGGATCTTCTCCTGCATGTTTGGATACGCTTCTTTGACGTTATCAAACAGCTGGAACAGACAAGATGGGAAGCTCATGGAGACCAGCTCTACTGGAAGGCTCTATTCTAGCTCCAACTCTCCCCATTTTCACTTTGGGGCTCCCTGAGAAACACCTGTTTTCATGAGGACTATCCTTCGGGGCTTGCTGGATGGAGCTGTGAAGGGAGGCAGGGAAGAAACACTCCTGTTAATACTCAGTCCTGAAATGATATGGCCTGGGAGTACAGAGGCCCATGACAAGGCTTTGCAGTCTGAAGAAGTGACTGTCAGAGACCAGCAAGCCATCCCTGGCTGGTTGTGTCCATTCGTGGGACTAGATAATCCTGGCAACACTCTTTCATGAATCTGATTTCAAGGGGCGATCAGGGAAAGGGTTTAGCTAGAGAACTACCAATGATGGACCATCTTCCCAGCATAAATGTTTCGGAGCAAGACACATCACTCTGGGATTTATTTATGTCAGCAATGTCATATAATATGAACATATATCAAATTTCAAAGAAATTTATTTTTATTTTAGGATTTAGGGACCATAATTATCAGTGATCAAGGCTATCTCCTGTCTGTGTTAAGAAATAACTCCCAGGGGCCCTAGAAGGATAGCAACAGTGGCATTTTGGCCTTGGGCAAGCAGCCGATTCCAGGACCAAGGTGGTTGGTTCTAATTCCCGGTGTCCCATTTGGTCCCCCTGTGCCTGCCAGAGAGCTATTTCAGAGAGATAGCTAGGAGTAACCCCTGGAGCACCGCCGGGTGTGGCCCAAAAGCAAAAACAACAACAACAACAAAAGAAATAACTCCCATAAATGGTAAGGCATTTGCCTTACCCATGCTAGCCTAGGACGGACCACATTAACAGGCACATGACTGGGAGGCCATGAGCAGCAGTTTCTGATAAGTAGCAGTTGACAGTCAACAGCCCAGAGTGAGGACATACTTGGCATAACCAGTGTTTCATGGAGAAAAGAGACAGTATAATCAGATTTACAGAACACAATGTGACCTCAGGTTACACTATTTTATAGGAACAGCATATAAGACCATAAACTGCAAGTCCTGGATATTGTATTTATCTAGATATCTTGACGTTAGAGATGGGACAGAAAATCAGCAATGTGATGAACCACAAGTTCAGTGGGATACAGAACTGAGCATAGCATAGGAAGGTCAAAATGGACCTCATTTAATCTTTAGTTTTCTGAAGCCCTGGTGGGGTGGAGATCCTAACTCTCACTCCCACACTGCATAGTATCCCAACACCCATACCATAGGAGTGGCTTCTAGTGACAACAAGCAGTCCTAGCTGTGCCAGACAGAGAGAGACTTTCGAGGTTATTGGGCCTACTGGAATGGCTCTATTAATGCAACAGCCTCACACCTGCATGCCAAATTTGGAGTTAATAGCTTCTCTTATTAATAAAGGGAGAGCACATTACCCAGCTCCTCCTCATTTTTGTTAGGCCCAGCCACTCCAATCACTGTAGATTAGAGGTTTGGTAGCACTAAGCTTCTAGCTGACTCTGCTGATTCTTTGGATGGCTTTACCTCTGAATAGGCAGACTTTGTGCCACCCTGGAAATAATGAGAAACATGAGAGAGCCTAGGGTAATGTCTTACAATGACAGTCACTAACAAGATAAAAAGAGGGAAATGGAGATTTTACTTTCTATAAGACTAAGAAGGACTGTCTGAGATTAGGCAAACTAAAGACTAGTCTAAAACCTGCATCTAAAAGATATGACCAAATGCTTTCTTAGAAAGAACACTGTGTTCTAATCCATATAGAGATCAAGAGGTTTAATTCCAGATTTTCTGAACCTATGCAAAATAACAGCCACTTTTTATCACTTTGAAAAATGCACTGTTCTGGTTTAATAGTTCCACTCATCCATGCTGTTGGCAGCCCTGGTACTACTGATTCCGGGATCCTGCCTCTTGTGAAGAACAGTAGTACATACAGAAATCACAACCTATAGATCCCATCTCAAATGTTTGTGTTTAGAAAACAGAAAATGGGGAGATGTAGCTAAAATACAGAACCTAACAGAGCAAACATCTTGTTTTTCTCCCTAGACAGAGAAAGCATCCTGATTTCCTCCCTAGATAGAGCAAACATCTCTTTTTTCCTCTTTAAATAGAGACGATGCTCTTTTCTCTTTAAACAGAGTACACATCTTGTTTTTCACTTGAACAGAGCAATTATTCTATTTTTCTTCTAAGCTGATTGGATCCTGTTTTTCTCCTTTTTCCGTTTTCCACTTAACCTGACTGGCTGAAACATATAAATATCCTTTCCTACCTATAATAAAGTTGTTGTTCTTCCAAAATGGTTCCTGGATGGTTTTTGAATCAGTCAGCTCTCTACTTCCCTGGGATCCAGACTTCACCAGACTCATTTACAGGAGTGTGTATGTGTGTTTGGAGTGATCACCTCCAATTTGGATAAAACTTGAGAATCGGTGGAATAAACTTGGGTTTCAGGTCATGTCTGGAGAGTTCCCTGAAAACTTATCACTGAGTTCTCAATAGAGTGTATCATTGGCATAGAGACATTAGGTGCCAGTGCTGTCCCATCCATCTTGTAGTTGTGCACACTTGCCTTCAGGGATCCTGGGAAAAGCAGGAGATCATCCCCAGCTTTGTCTGGCCACACACCCACCTTACAGCTGAGCATCTGGTCCACCCTCTGCTGTAGAGTCTGGCCAGCCTTAGGCCTCACCAGGATGTAGATGACCCTAAGATTGGGGGCTCGTGCGCAGAAGT
The DNA here is from genome assembly GCF_024139225.1 of Suncus etruscus. Lineage (NCBI taxonomy): Eukaryota > Metazoa > Chordata > Mammalia > Eulipotyphla > Soricidae > Suncus > Suncus etruscus. The sequence continues at coordinate 19,741,148 of NC_064858.1, forward strand.
TTCTCCAAAAGCACCTTGCCCAGGAAGCCGGTGGCCCCAGTGATGAGGATGGACTTGCCTTCATAGAAGGTTTGCGATCATGGACATGACTGCACACACAGGTCTCAGAGCTCTGAAAGGAAGATCCTGAAAAGTAGAACAGTTAGGATAATGGCCATCACACCACAGAATGTCATAATGGGCACACTGATCATAGGCATCCCTGTTATGGACACCCTCATCATGGAACCCCATCACAGACACCTCCATCACTGTTCAATGGAATCAGGTGAAGAGGCAATGTTTTGAGTGTTAGGCAGTGGCTTAGTTGCAGGGAAAAACATGAAGCTCCAGAGTTTGACTTCCCTGAGCCCAGCGTGAGTTGTCTTCACAGCTGTGTTCTCCTTCCAGCAGTGGCCCTCTTTCAGCTGTGTCCCTACACAGTCATACTGACCCTCCAACTCAGCCTTTTAGAGAGGAGAATGAACTCACCTCCTCCACAAGGGATAGTTCTTAGGGAACTTAGTAATAACTCAGTATCAGAAACAAATTCTCCCCATCAGCAAAATAATTAGATTATAGAATATAAAGGTTTAAATATGACTTACCTCAGTAATTTTATAAAAGCATGCTCAAATTATGGACCCCTTTCTGTTTTGTATTGAATACCTTGGAGTGATAATGGGTGTTGGACCCAACAGAAATTTAACACAGTTGTAAAGACCTGTTTGAGTGCTTCACAATATTTACAATGAGACATGTGGTTGGATGAGAATTCTAATAGTTCTGATCAGTCTGGAAGTAGGACTGCAGAAGTCACACCATCTTATGAAATGCTGATAAAGGAGGAGGGTACATAGACATAAATAGGCAAGCAAGACTACTATGTATTGTTTTAAAGCTTGTCAGGGAACTTGCATTGATGGCTTGGGAAAAGATTGACTCAGATACCTAGTTCAAGGTTACCTATACAAAGATTATTCTGGGAGCTACAGAACCATATGCATATGCTGTGGAAAAACTGACAGAGGCAATTAAACGGCAGGTTGTTTCACCTTCATTCTCTCATTCATTTCCCAAATCAATGATGAGAACCTCTAGAAGGATTCTGCCCATTTTCGGGGTATTAGACTTTTACCCCCAGTTTATTTATTTTCTCTTTTTCAGGCAAAACCACGCAACTTGAATTAGCTAGCCCTGCCCCCACTTAGAGGGGGAAATAAGGGAGGCGTCAAGACCAAACTGATGCAAGACTACTAAGTAGTAGGTTAGATACAGAGGGGACCACATGTTCTAGACGCCCTGGGGGTGAGGGAAGAGGAAATGGGAGGTAGGACAAAAACGGAGGTGTAAGGAGGACAATTTAGGGATGGGAATCCCCCCTGATTTTATGTAAATATATACCTAAAATATTATTGTCAACAATATGTAAGCCACTATGATCAAAATAAAAATTATATTATTAAAAAAAATAAAAAAAAAGAAATTTCTACTACAAACTTAAAAAAAAAAGAAATTATGAAAATTCAAAATGTTTTGAGAAAAACCTTAGCCTTTGACAATGCTAATGAATATTGTCAGGCTATCTTATACCCAATTATGGAGAAAGAAGATGTCATGGGATTTCTACTTGCTTGTAGAAATGCTGGGACTTATAATTACCCTCCTGCTGTACCTCTACCTAAATATGCTGTTCAGAGGCAAACTCTGAGAAATTGGAACTATAGTTTTTACCCAAAGAAACCACCTAGCCCTTGCCTGAGGTTTAGCACCTAGTCCTTGCACTTCATTGGGCAAATGACTGCATTCAGTACCTAAATATCTCCCCAGAAGACGGGGGAGGGGTCCAAAGCCAATCTTGTGACATCAGGTCATATGCTTTAAGTGTGGCAAAATGGGACATACACAAAAACAATGCAGGTCACAAACTCTTTTTGTACCTAATCAAGGAATCACCCACTCGGGATCAAGAATTAATCAAACTGACTCATGAAACTGGGTTGAGGACCAGTCACTGGCTCCTCAAAATCAGGGAACCTTTTCTGTGACCCCCGGGACCCTGCCCACAGGGTGGACTGAGGATCGCAAAGTAATTCATGGGTCACGAGCGGGATCTGACCTGAAAATAAGAGGCTGGGAAAGAAATGGGCTCAAGACAAAATCTCTGATCAAGAGCTGAATTTATTGGAGCAAAAATAGGCTTATATAGCATTATAGAATGAGGAAGTAAATTTCAATATTTTTCTATGGTATCTATAGAAAAGTAGGGGGGTTATGCAGGATGGACTTTCTATTTTTATAACATACCTTTATATTGCACAAACATTCTTTCACAATGGTAGCTTAACAGGATCTTATCTTATCTGTGATCTTATCTTAGCAACTCGGGCGGTTTACTGGAACATCTTGTGACCTTTGCTAACTGAACTATGTGGCTGTTCTTTCCTTTAGGTCCATGGGGGAAGTGCCACAGTGGCCGCCTGTCATGTACACAGGCCTTTGGTTTCTCAGGCATCAGAGACTCCATTTTGCTCTCTAAGTCTTATAGCTTCCAAAACTTTTCATCAATAATTCAGCTTCCCAGCCCAAACCAAGAGAACTCAGCAGTTTATGTTCATTAAAGCCTGAAACTTCAGGAACCTGTGGTTTAGATATTCCTTGACCAGAGAACTTGACCCTAATTCCAGTTCGATGCCCTTGTAAGATTAAGTTTGGCATACTAGAACCATTCCCTCAAGGGACTCTAGGGATAATTGTAGGAAGAAGCAGTTTAACAGTCAAAGACATAGAAATTCACCTGGGGATTATAGATTTTGACATGTAGGGGAAATAATAGTTATTGTTTCAGTACTCACAGTCTGGACCTTTAAGAAAGGTGAAAATATAGCTCAACTTTTATTACTTCCTATGTTATGCCTGGAAAATCAGAACACATCAGGAAAGAAGGCTTCAGGAGTACTAACTCTGAGGCTTCTGCATTGATAGGTTTCACTGCCAAGCTTAATGAGGAAAATCCAATGTTCACTATTGAAATTAAGGGCAGAAAATTTGAAATATGTTTAATTCAGGAGCAGAAGTATCTGTGATTTTTTAATAGATTGGCCCCGTATTTGGGCTCTACAAGATATTCATTACAGTTTGGAAAGAATAGGAGGGTTTATGCCTCAAAATTCTGTTCACCAGAGTGCTAGGTATTTTAAGCGCACAGGACTGGAAGAACAATAGGTGATATTCATGCCTTATGGTAGTTCTGGTTTCTTTGAACCTCTGGAGACATTATTTGCATAAGCAATGTGAAGTAGAATATCACATCCCTTACAAAAACACCTCACAGCATGTTAATTCAGAGGTTTGGTCTTTTTGATTGGGGCCACTGGGTTAAATGCCCAGAATTTATTCCCATGGAATGGAAATCCAATGGTCCAATCATGATTCCCCAGTGGCTCACCCACAGCACAAAATTAGAGGCATTTAAAAACTCAGTCGATGAACAGTAGAGGCGGGACACATTAAGACCTCTTTTTCTAATTGGAATTCTCCAATACTTATTATTATTATTATTAAGAAACCATCAAGTGTCTGGAGACTCTTAACTGGAAACCATCAAGTGTTTGGAGACTCTTAACTGATCTGAGGTCTGTAAATTCTCAGATGGTTTCAATGGGCAAGATGCAGAATGGCTTACCTTCAATTGTAGCCATTCTGAGAGACTGGCCTTTGATAGTAATTGACTTAATGTTTTGTTTTTTATAAGATTTCTATAATCCAAAAGAGAGAAAAAGATTTGCCTTTTCAGTTCCATCTCTTAATAACAGAGCCCCTATGCAGTGATTTCAATGAACGGTTTTGTCTCAGGGCATGGCAAATTCACCAACCTGTGTCAATATTTTGTTGATACGGTTTTACTTCCACTCATAAAATGTTTCCCCAGGTATATTTGGTGCATTACATAGATGACATCTTACTGTCATCTCAGACTCACAAGGAATTGCAATATAGTTATTAATTTGTCGTTAGCTTCTTGCAAGATGATGGCTCAACAGTAGCCACAGAAAAAATCCAGACTTTACCTCTGTTTCAATATTTGGACAATGTATTGGAGGGTATACTTCAGTGCATCCACAAAAGATTTCTATTTATCAGAAAAATCTAAAGACTCTTAATGAATTTCAAAAACTCTTAGGTGATATAAATTGAATCCATCCCTCCCTTGGGATTCCAAACTCGGAACTAACCAACTTATTTAGTATTTTAGAAGGAAGTTCGGATTTAAATAGTCCCAGGTGTATAACACCTGGGAATTAGATTTTATTCATGGACTGGCTCCAAAAGTCCTATCTTTCCAGGTTCATACCTGGAGAGAGGATGTGACTTTTAATTTTTGCAACGCCTTATTCCCCTACTGGTGCTATTGCTCAGCTGTCTGGGTCTTTATAATGGGTTTACTTACACAACAAGCAACCTTGCACGTTTCTGCTTTATTTGGAATTTATCGCTGCACTTAACATCAAGGCAAGGCTCAGAACAATTTCCTTGTTAGGTTTTGATCCTGAAATAATAGTCCTGTCAATTCTAAAAAAGGAATAGAATCACTTCTTGGCCTTTTGGCTAAGATAAAGTGAGGAAATAGAATGTATATTACCTCTCAGTCAGCCTTTTCAACAAACACTATGTAATTTTTCAGGAGTAATTTCCTCCCATTTTTCTGCTGGAAATGCCTGGACTTCTTTAAGAAGACACATTTTGTGACCTCATTTAATATCCACTCCTCCCCCATTCTTGATGCCCAGTGATTTACATTGATGGGTCATCATCAAGAAAAGGTGCTACTGGGCCCGGAGAGATAGCACAGTGGTGTTTGCCTTGCAAGCAGCCGATCCAGGACCAAAGGTGGTTGGTTCGAATCCTGGTGTCCCAGATGGCCCCCCCATGCCTTCCAAGAGCTATTTCTGAGCAGACAGCCAGGAGTAACCCCTGAGCAACGCCGGGTATGGCCCAAAAACCAAAAGAAAAAAAGAAAAGAAAAAAGAGAAGGTGCTATTATTGGCCCTTCTCTGACCACAACAGTGCACACTAATTACAAGTCCTCTCAACAAGTAGAACTTGCTACTTTAAATTATTTATTGTCACATGTTTCAGAGCCATGAAATGTGATAAGTGATTCAGCTTACATAGTAGTATTGTTCCCAGGCATAACTACTGTCTCTTTAAATGCACATTTAAGATTTTCTGAAACAATTACAAGACTTTCTGCAAAAAAGGTCTGAGCCAATATTTATCACTGACATAAAAGCCCACTCTGACCTCCCAGGCCCAATGGCTTTAGAGAGTAAAACTGCTGATCATTCGACCAGGCCAATATATAAGTCACCTACAGAAGAACATGCAGAGTGCTTCATACAAATGCCTACCATTTTGCATGTCAACTATCATATACTATGGAAGTAAGCCAGACAAATAGTTCATCATGTATCATCTGTGCAACTTTAAATAAAACAACACATGTAGTTGGGGCCAACCCCTTAGGATTACAGACTAATGAATTGTGGAAAATGGATATACACGTATTGACTTTTTCCCAAAATAACCCATTTTCATGTGGTGGTAGATACATATTCTCATTTTATATGGGGAGTTCCAATGACTTCAGAAAGAGCTAAATAAGTTTTTACCTTCAAGCTTCAGCGCTTTTCTGTTATGGGTGCTCCCCAAATCATAGACAGACAGTGGTCCAGCCCACACAAGAAAAACTTTTCAATAATTTTGTAAGGAATGGAATATCAAACATATCACTTGTATCCCATATGATCCACAAGGACAAGCCTTAATTTAAAGAGCACACAAAACTCTAACAATTCAATTATTAAAGTATAAAAAAAGAGGCATTCCACCCAAAGACGTTTTGTCTTAAACATTATTTTCACTAAACTTCTTAAATTTACCCAAAGGAGAACCTTATACAGCTACAGAACACTTTAAAGAAGATGGTCAGACTTGGACCTGCCTGCCCAAGTAGGGTGAGTTCGAGCCTCCACTGCTGTCACCACTGCAGGGGCACCTAGATGCTCCTGCCTGGGAAGTGCCTCCCCATAGGAAGCTCAAAGTGAGGTGATTTGGACCCGCCCAAGCAGGTTGGGGCCAGAGTAGTGTGTCTGCTCTGTTTTGCTTAGCAGCTTCACACTCTTTCTAACTAATCAACCCCACCATAACACATAGAAAAAAAATCACACTACAAGCATGACAATGGGGAAACATGGCAGGCAGACATCATGCACAGAGAATGAAGATGATAGCTCTGATGACCCAAAAAATATCAACCATCTGATTAATCTCTCAGATAAAGAGTTTAGGGTAGAAATATGGAAATTCCTCATGAAAATCAAAGAAAACATAGCTCTAGCCAAACAGAACACAAAGATAGAAATCAGAATACTCCAACCTGAAATAAGAGATCTGAAAAACACGGTAGCTGAACAAAAAAACTCATTGGAAAGCCTCTCTAACAGAGTCATAGCAGCCAAGGAAAGAATCAGTGAACTGGAAGATGAAATGCAGAAAAATTCCATACAACAGAAGGCAAACGATCAGACAATGGAAAACGTATTCAAGGAATGTGAATAGATGAAAATAGAAGTCTTTGATAAACTCAACAGAAACAACATAAGAATCATTAGAGTCCCAGAGGCCCAGGAAGGAGATCTCCAGGAAGATTCAACAAAGAAATTATCACAGAGAAACTCCCAGAGCTAAAGGCTGCATGCAATCAAATCCTGTATTCCTGAAGAGTACCAGCTAAGAGAGACCCAAAGAAAAACACGTCAAGTCACATCCTAGTCACAATCACAAATCCCACTATAGAGATAGAATACTGAAAGCAGCAAGATCAAAAAGGGAAATTACATTCAAAGGAGCATACTTAAGATTAACAGCAGACATGTCACAAGAAACTCTTAAGGCCAGAAGAAAGTGGTGCAAAATTGTGACAAGACTGAATGAAATATTTGCTTCACCTAGAATACTTCACCCAGCCAGACTCACGTTCAGGTTTGAAGAAAGAATGCATAGATAAGCAACAGCTCAGAAAATTTACAGATGCAAAACCAGCCTTAAAAGAAAAGCTTTAACTAAGTCTACTTTAAGACAAGACAGACCAATAGACACACCAAATTTCTACACAAAGATGACATTAAATCCCATGACAATCATCTCCCTCAATGTCAATGGGCTAAATTCACCAGTTAAAAGACACAAAGTAGCTAAATGAATCAAAAAGATGAATCCAATCTTCTACTGCCTACAAGAAACACTCCTGAACAGTCAGAACATAGACTCAAAATCAAAGACTGGAAGAAAATCATCCAAGGAAAATCATCCAAGAAAACAATACCCTTAAAAAAGCCAGAGTGGCCATATTAATATCAGATGACACATACTTCAGACTCAGAAATGTTGTAAGGGACAAAGATGGACAGTCTGTACTAATCAAGGGATATGTGCAACAAGAAGAAATCACACTACTAAACATACACGCACCCAATGAGAGACCAGCAAATTATTTAATACAATTATTGACAAATTTGAAAGAGGATACTTCGCTGCTATTTGCCTTCTCCAGACCCTCTGGCAGAAGTGGTGAAGGAACTGTACCGAGAAAGGCCTCACCCCTAACACTAGGACTTTATATTTCATGTTAAAACAACAGATTACTAGTTCTAGAATAAGTTGCTAAGACAGCATCTGGACTCGTAAAAGAACTGGTAGGGTTCAAAGCAAAATGAAAATCTAGAGCTTATTTAAAAAGTGTAACAATAGATGAGCTCAGCTGAATGTGAAACTCATGAAGCTCAGCCTCCTGGCACTGCTTATGTATTTCCAGAAGTGGCCCTGCCCTGAGACTCCAAAAGGTGGAGAAGACTGTGCTGCTGGGCATCAATAAAGTTGTGAAATCTAGAAACCATATATAGAGCTCTGCATCATTGGGCACATAATTGTTCTTTTGACTCTTCACTTTATAGGAGCCACTCCCACGGGACTTCAGGGCTGAACCTGGACCTCACCCATGCCAGGCATGTACTCCTGCCCTCTGTTATTTTCCCACTTTCTTTCTAAGCAGATTTCTAAATTGGTCTGTTAGCAAAACCCAGTGCCAGGATGGCCTTTGGAGAGTCAGAGTCTTCTGTCCTGCCAAATGGGAGAATCTAGAGGCCCCTGGTATGTCCTCCTTGGTTTGCAGGAAGAAACAGACAAGTATCTCCAGAAGGTCAGGATGGCATCTTTAGGAGAATAGCAATCTGGCTGTCTTCCCTCGGGAAGAATTGTCCCCACCCCCTGGATAAGTCGAAAGCAGCACCACAAAGGGTGAAATGGTCCCTCTTGTAGTGACAGACATCACCACTGAGGCTCCTCAGCTGGAGGGATGGGCAGACCTGGATTCAGAGACTCAGATCTATTTTGGGCACAGCACCATCTCTACTGAGAAATAAATATCTGCCTTCCTAAAATCCAGGATCTCCTTTTGTGTTTTGCTGAAAAGTCTGTTTTCTTGCACTGTCAGTGTCCCACTGTGCTCAGGACCTGTCCCAGCAAACCACCTCTCCAGACCCCTCCCCAGCCTGGGCTCCTTAATTTCACACAGCAGTGGGTATGTCAGGGGGGTCAGGAGACTCAGGGCTACTCCTGGGATCCTCTCTGCAGCTTCCCAGAGCATCTGGAGCAGGAAGTGGCACTCAGGGGACTGTGGCCCCACCACTGCTCACTCATCCCAGATCTAGGATCTCATCCTGGAGCCCTTGGATGGACATGTACTGTGTGGGGCAGGGCCCTCCACTTCAGTCGACCAGCCAGTTACAAAGAGACTTTTTCGGGGCCATTCATCCTGCTCAAGGCCACAGCATCAGTGCTAGCATGGGGACAGTGCTAGTGCAAGCCCACACTCTCCCCTCCCCCATATGGGACCCAGGAGTCTCCGCTGAGCATGTGAAAGTCCCCTAAAGCCCCCATCCCACCCTGCATCTTCCACCACCTACTCCAGAGAAGGCAGCAGGCTTTGTCCAGGTCTCACCATGAGCTTGTGCCCCCTACCTGCTGCCACCACGGGAGCAACTGGTGGTGTGGAATGTCTCAGTAAGGGCAGAGGCGGTGGCTAGGAGCTCCCCTAAATACCCACAACCCTGCCCCCGCTTCCCCCACTTACTGTGCAGGCTTGGCTTGCTGAGATGGGCAATATCTGCAGGGCGTGTAAGGGCCAGGAAGGGCAGGTACGGGGACAGGCAGGAGGGGAGAGGTGAAGAATGCCCAGGAGGGAGAAGGGTGGGGGCTAAAGGATTGTAAAAGAGGGGTGAGGAGGGGAGGATTGTAAAGAAGGGATAGGGCTTGGGAGGCTCAAGGGCAAGAGCATTCCCCAGCCGGCCATGGTGAAGGAAAGTGGCAAGCTGATACCCTTGCTCTCTGTTCTTGGCAGCCCTAGTGGGGGTTGCTCAAGGAGTGATTCTTTCCTGTGCAAGAAGCTTGGTGTTCCCAGGTTATGAGCAGCACACTCTAAGTTCCTGCAATCAGCGCTCTCAGGGTTCTCTGGAAATGCCTGGAATTGGCGGGGGCATATCTCTGGGGTGCTAGCAGGGTGCATGCAAGGGCAGGACCTGGACTGGCTTCTTGGCTTGCAGGATTCAGAGTGGCTGCACGCTGCCAGCAGAATGGGGAAGCTAGGTTCCAGAGTGCTCTGTTCATACAACTCGGGTGGGTTGGAGGCTAGGAAGGTCTCAGGGGAGACAAGGCACTAATTGTGTGGAAAAGACCTCTCGAGGACGCAGCCTCCTGTGGTGTGACAATGAAGGTGGTCTGCGCCCCACCCCAGTTCATAAAATGACCCCTCCACCTTCACTCCTTCCTTTGATCTCACAAAACCCTTCAGGCATGAGGTCAGATGGCAGTTAGGTGGGCAAGGTAGTTAAGCCACTGAGTGCAAGTGTGGGAGGACATACCCGTGAGTATCTCTGTGCTGAGCTTACTTCTGGCTCTGTGCTGAGGAATTCCTCCTCAGAGAAAGTCAGGGGAACATATGTGATGCTGGAGATTGAACCCACATGAATCTTGTGTAAAACAAATGCTGTAAACTCTATGGCATGGTCACTCCTGAGAATGAAATTATTTGACAACTCTGCTTTGCTCTCAAAAGTTTTCTTTCCCTCAGCATCACTTGAATTTACCATTGCATCTAAACCATGAAACCAATGTCTACAGCCTTTGGGATGTCTTATAGAAAATATGCTTAAAAGTTGGGCCATTTCTAAGAGAACTTCATATTATTTAAATGACACCTGGAAATTCTGAGAGACTCTAAAGAAACCCCACTACTCAGTTAGCATGCTCTGATGCCATCTAAATGCCATATCTGAGGTCTGCAATGGATTATAGAGATGAGGACATGCCTGTTCCAGAGCCTGGTTTGTTTCCTATACCGAATTCCTGCTTTCCAATAATAGCTTAGAGGCTTCCTCAAAAACCATGAGGATGTGACCAGAGTCACTTTCCTGAACATTGTTGGGGATGCCCTTATTTGTGGGGTTTGCCTTATTGGGACCTGGCTTAATGTTTTATTTCCTGGTCCCAAGCCCTCAGCCTCTCTATGCAGGTAAGTCTCCTCCTTATCCAATATTTTATGAGCCTAACAATGAGACAAGGAAGCCTGCACAGCTTCATCTTGTTAACTTGTCCCTGGCCACAGAGAAGAGCATACTCCTTCGAACCATATCTTGCATACCATTCCAGACACCAAGGACTCTGCACATGCAATTGCACTCAAGTGATAAATTGTATCTTAACTAAAGCCTGCTTTGCCTAACCTACATGAGGAGTGCCTTTGTTTGCAATAAACGGATCCTGCTTTACAGTATCCCCCACTGCGAAACTGTGTGTGTTCATTCTAGTGGCAACTGCCTCTTTCAAACTTGTCTCAGAATTCGCAAAGGAGTGACTTGGTCAGGGGAGACTTTGAGCCCTTTTAGCATGTCAGATCATCATGCCAGCAGGCACAGCATATGGCATCCCGAATAGGGACTTAAAGGATACTACCTGACATTGCCCATGATTTTACTGCAGGACACATAAACCCCTGGGGTGGGTCATTTTTGTTACTTTCTAGGATTTGAGGGGGTCAAAATTTTAAAGTTTCATTTACTTATGTCTCAGCCTTGGGTCATTATTATTTCTGTCATTTTCACTCTCCTCCTATGCATCTTAGACTATTTCCCTTTCCATCTCTTTAAGCCAGTGCTTCTCAATTATTTTCTGTCATGCCCCCCTAGAAAGAAGAAAACATTTTTCATGCCCCCTGTGCGACTGTAAATAGTATCTTTATTAAAATAAACTTTAACCTGCAAAACAAAAATATATAAAATAATTTGAGTTTATTTTTTAAACAGAGGTGATGTCTGGATTAATGGCTACAATGAGCACGTTTTGCAATGCATAGCTTTTCGAAGTGGGGTTTGAAGTAGGACACAGCAACTCTCAGCTCCAGAGACATACAGAGACATACAGAGACATAAATACAAGGCTTAGCTTGTTATGATAGTGTTTGCTGAGGTCAAATGCCCCTTTTTATGGAGCCTTGCACCCCTCCCAGAGGGGCAAGCCCCACTATTTGAGCCTACATCTTTAAGCCTACAGCCCCTGCTGCTGTCTTTGTTTCACTAATCTCTATCTTCAAATGGATCATCTTTGTCTCTAGTTTTGAAGACTGACACCTGAGGCTCTTTCTCTAGTCCCTCTTTCCTCTGACTGAACTGCCTTACCCTGAGGGCACTGGACAAGCTCTTAAATGCTCTGAGGCAGAAACTTTCAATTCCTCTATCCCTAGCCTTGCTTTCTCTCTTTGTTCTGTTGTGGGAAACTCTGACCATCCTGCCTTTAAGGGCCTTAGGTATCTCCTCAGCTTCAATGGACTGATAATTTCAAATTAGCAGACAAATGCTCTCTGGAATGGAATCCTGGAGGTAGTCCCTAGTGCATCAGTCAGCTATCTTTTCACTTTGACTACCTGGGCAATGGTAGAACAAGCCACCCAACAAAAAGAAAAGCAAGGAAAACTTAAACTACCACTGGGCCTGTACATCACCCTTTTGACCCTTAAGGTCTATTTTAAAGAGGATGAAAGTAGTCTGTCAAAGGACCCAGAGACCAGAATGCAAGACTTGGGGAAGCCCTACATTGTACCTGCCCATAAGGTCCTGCTCCACACAGATCAGGGCATTGAATGTGCTAAAGATACTTTTTTTTTTTTTTAAATATTATCTTTATTTAACTTCTGATGGGCAACCTTGGAGGGCCCCTCAGCCTCTCTGGAGCCCATAAATTTGATTCTGGAGGAGCCTTTTCAGCCACCTACTTTATTCTATCCAGCCTACCCAGTTAATTTGAATCAAGGGAGAGAGAGCAGCCCGCTGCTTGGTATCTATGGGAAGCAGCTGACCTTAAAGAACTTAAAAAGGCAGTTATAGAGCATGGCCCAAATACCTCATGGGCCACAGGTGAGTGGAACTAGAGGGTCGGCCTAAATATTTCTGTTTACAGAAGAGTATAGAAATCAGGTAAACAGAAATATTTAGGCCAACCCTCAAGTCTACTCACCTATGACCATTTACCAGGCACTGCAAATCTGTGACCCACAGAAAGCTTCTCTGACAACCATAGGGACCAAGTCAGAGCTATGGCCTTAATGGTGTGGTTCCAGATATCAGAAGGCATCACATAGGTTCCCCCGTTGGGAGTGACCCAGTCACAAGTTGAAAATCTGCCTACCTTTATAGTCCAGGTGGAAAAAAGTATGCAAAAAAAGTCCCTCCTGTCCCTTTAAAAGAACACATCACAAGAATGATGGTATGGGATGGTATGACTAGCGCGTATTGCCTGGTTTGCACAGAACTAAAAGATCACGACATGTCCTGCTGGGTATGTGCCACTAGGGAATTGGAGTCTCAGCACAGCAGACACAGGTCCTAGGTTCCACCATTAAATCCCAGAATGACAGCCTGTCTGAGGCTATATAAGCACAGGCAGGGACAATCTCAGGACCTCTCTGAGCCAGTAACATCACTAGGGCCCAAGGCCATTCAGGGAGGCCATTCAGGGAGACAGTGGTGGAGACCGAACTTACTAAGCATGTGAAGGAAAAGGATCCAAATAGAATTCCTGGTAATTTACAAATTATTAAATTAAGGCCTTCAAAAGTAGAGACATTTGTTTGTTTCTTGAGTCAGTTTTGGTCACCTTTAGTAGTTTATGTTATTGTGCTTGATAATTGGAATTAAAAAATATTACAGCTATTTACTGTGGGAATATTTTAAATGTTATATAAGCTATATCCTTTGACAAGGTGACCTTAAAGGATGAGAAACAGAGAAGGTAAGAATAGGGGGGTGAAGGTATGTGACTTATGCAAGAAAGCTAATATGTGAATTTATGAATACTAAAAAAAAAGGAAATTGTGAAAGTATAACTAGTCAGTTGCAAATAGAAATGGAGGCAATTGACAGAATGAATGTAAAGGAATATGGAGAAGGTTTGAGGATGTGTATTAAGGAAAGAAGCTATATTGAAACTGGATGATTATTATTAATATGTCTCCATTCAAAACACCCCTAAATTTGATGATTGCCAAAATATGGAGGCAAACTCACTAGGACATACAATTGGTATAACACTGGGACAAGGAGCTTGCCTCTCATATGAGTCCTGGTCAGATAATACCAGCTCATTTGCTCACCCATCACAAGGCTTTTGGCTATATGCTTAGAAATTGTGTAGCTTCTCCCCTGAGTTATATGTCTTTTGCCAGAGAAAATGCACACAGTCCAGGAAGGGGGTTGGTGGCAACAACAATGGACAGTGGGGACAGCAGTCACAGTCATGGTTTTTTTTTTGCTCTCAAGTCTTTCAGCCACTGGCACAGCAGCCCTGATCACACAACATTTCACCCTCAAGAATCTGTATGGGGAGATCTACAAAATCCTCAAGTAAGTAGGGGGCTGTAAAATCATCCCAAGCACTGTATCTCCCATGAATGAGCCTGAAAGTTGATCACACAAGAAATAATCCAGCCCAGGCTGAGAGTGAAACACGTGTAGTGTGGCAGTCTTCTACTTAGTATGGAGCTCGCTGTCTGCCAGAACTACCGTTTTAATTGAGTACAAAGATCATCCCTGTGTGGGTCAATAAACACACCCAGGTTTACAAGTAAGACAATCATTGTTTTGAGTGAAACCAACTTGTAAACAAACAAATACAAAGAAACCAGGGATAAACTTTGTTTTAGGTAAAATAAGGTGTAACCCAACAACTGCCCCTTTTTGTTAAAAAAAAAAAAATTGAAGTGTACCTTAGCTATGTTCTCTTGTTCTTTGCTAGAGGCAGGAACTCCAGATAAGAATTTGCAAAAGTGGTTATTTTGCATAGGCACAGTAAAAGCTGTAATTGCATAAAATTTTAAACTGTATACATCCTTCTCAAGACAGTCAGCTTTTTTCATATCTTTTCACATCTCACAACACTTTTCATAGACTTCTCTGAACATAAACATTAGAACCTTTCTGCAGATACACTTAATTAGAAAATTATTAAACATTCTTACACTGAGCACTGTAATACAAGTCTAGAACATCCGAGTTTCTTTTCATAAATTTTATTAAACAAAATCACAAGAATATTTCCACAGGTAAATACAGTTTGAAAATAAGTTTGATAAAACATTCTTACTATGAGCACTGTTAATAGTAGTCTATAGTATCCAAGTTCCTTTTTCCACCTACTTCTGTGGACAAAGAGATCAGAACATTTTTGTAGACATAATTTCAGAACAATTGCTATGTAAGATATACAATAAAACAACATAGCAATTGAGAAACATTCACTAGGATAGCTGAGAACTTCCAGAACTCTAACATGCATTTCCATAGAATAGTGCAAACAAATATTAAAGCACTAAAGTTAGATACAAAAGTTTTTGTTTGCAATGGGGCTTAGAACAAAACAATAAGATCCTTAAAGATAAAACACAATTTAAGCAGCAAGACAATGACCGATGAAAATAGAGTCAAGAGATTTAACCCGAACCAAAATTAAGATGCTGGAAGTTCTGAAAAGGCAGCTTCTCCTTTATTGGTCTTCAGCTGGTCTTGGATCCTACATATTCTCAATCTTCTCCTTCTGTGTTAGGCTGCCAAGGTCATCTGGGCTGGAATCTGGGTTGTGGGGAATCTACTCCTACCTGCTACCAGTCACTTTCCAAGGATATTTCTTTCTGGCTTTTTTTCCCCAATCAGAGACCTCTATTTGCAGTTTGGGAGGCCGTTGTCCTCGGAAAAGTCACCTTTGGTAGGAGAAAGTTCTAGTGGCTAGGCCTCTGGGGGGAAGCTCACATTTTCAGTTCTCCCCCCTTCATTTCTCATGTTGTCACACCTAAAGGAGCCTCCACCATGTTCATAACAGACGTCATGTGTTTTCTGGGCTCTCAATTCTCACTCCAGCTTAAGAAAGCTTTGACAAGCTACAATAAGGCCCAAACATTCACCATTGTTGTAGTTTTCTCTTTGGGTTCGGGGTTCAAGTTAGTCCAAGGTTTGGGCTCCAGTTGTAAAATCACCCCAAACACCGTATCTCCAAGCCCAGCTGAATGAATCTGAATCAGGGTCACACAAGAAATTATTCAGACCAGGCTAAGGGTGAAACACAGATAGTCTGGCAATTTTCTACCTAGTATGTTGAAACATGGTCCAGGCTGGGACTGCCTGTGGGACCCGGAGATTTTCAGAGCCAAAGCCACATCAAGAGCCCAAGCAACCTTAGGAGTAGCCCACAGCTTATTCTCATGTGGACAACTTGGTGATGGTGGAAATAAAGAAGAAAAATAAGAGAGAAAAGAGAAGTCCAGCAAAGCCCATGGAAAAGATGATTTTTTTAAACCTCCTGCATTTGAACTGTTTCAGGTTAAATCTCCTAGTCCTAGTTGCATCATTGTCTTGCTGATTTAAATGTGTTTTATAGTTTTCCTAATTAATATTTTCTCAAATTGCTATGATGTTTTATTGTGTGCATTTATGTAGCAGTCTATATTCAAACTGTATTTTCTTCAGAAATGTTCTTGTAAATTTGTTTAGGAAGGTTAATGAAAGTTAATGAAAGTTCCAATATAAAAGTGCTTGGTTAAATAGCATTAAGAATTTTAAACTACAGGTCTATTTTTGCAGAAAAGTTCTGTTTGTGTTTGTAGAAAAGGTTGATATTAATTATAAACTTTAAATTATGTGCTTGGAAAATATTAGGTTTCTGCCTTTGGCTGAAGTCAGGCAAACATAAGCTAACATTTCCTCTTTTTTTTTCTTTTAAACATAGAAGGGGGAGATGTTACCCCTCCCCAAGGCCAAATGCTAATCTTACCTGATGGTCAGACCAGTCCACATCTGGGAGGTGTCTGTGGTTAGTAACAAAGGGGTTGCCTTAGGAATGAGAGAAGCAGCAGGAAGAAGATGCAGCAGGAGAGGAGAGAGAGAGAGAAGAGAGAGAGGAGAGAGGGGAGAGAGAAGAGAGAGAGGAGAGAGAGGAGAGAGGGGAGAAAGTGAGGAGAAAGAGGAGAGAGGGGAGAGAGAGGAGAGAAGGAGAGAGGGGAGAGAAAAAGGAGAGATAGAGGAGAGAGAGAGAGAGGGAGAGAGAGATTGGAGACAGCATGGATGTAGAGCCTGTTTAGTTTAGAAGCCAACATGGTGGTTTGGGCCTTACAATAAAGCTGGATCACTCCTAACACTTCATGACTGCTGTGTGTTATTTCCTCGCTGTTACCCTAATACCCATAAACCTGCAGGCTAAATGGGCTGCAGGCAGAGGGCCGAGCCAAGAAAGGCCCCATCCATCCTCCACTCCATCCATCCACCTCAAGGACTTTAATAATTAATACACACGGACTTGATTACACACCTAAAGATATCCCTGAGATCCTTGGCCAAGGTTGTTCTTCAGAACTGGAGAGGTCTGGACTGGTTCCTATGAAAGAAGAAAGACTTTGTGTAGTGTTAACGAGGAATACAGTTTTTATATAGACCACACTGAAATGGCAGAGGACCCACATAACAGACTGAGAGAGGGGCTAGAAGGCAATGAGAACAGAAGGTGGAAGGAACCTAATTTCAAAATTGGTTTAATTGGTCTCCCTGACTCACTACCCTGCTGTCCTCATTGGCCAGACCCTTAATTATTCTCTTACTTTTATTGACCTTTGGGCCCTGTATTGCCAATCGCATGATGTCTCTAATCAAACCTAGGTTTGATGCCATAGTAATGTTGTCATGTGTGGTCAACAATATCTATGTCAAGACTGAGATGCAGGCAAATTGGGCTCGGCTGGCACTGGTGGAAACATAGAAACCTACCATCTGTAGCTGGTTTGGTAGTAAATGACGGGTAAGATCCCCAGAGGGGGACAACCTAAGATAGGCACAGACCTTGCTAGTCTCTCAAGCCCTTCTTGTCAATTGCGGTAAATACCACCCTGCCTCTTTGCCATGCTTACCTCCTGCTTCACCTTCCCTTAATAAAAAAGAGAAGGAGATGTGGGGTGCACCTTGGTGAGACTTAATGGCTTAATGTTTCATTCCCAGGCCCTGAGCCCACAGCCTACACCACAGTAAAGCACCCTCCTTATTCAGCATTTTATGGATCAAACAATGAGGTAGGAAACCTGCACAGCTTCATCTTGTTATCTTCTCAAGACTTCACCACGAAAAAGAGCATACATCTTCAAACCATATGATGCATATCATTCTAGACACCAAGGACTCTGCCCACGCAGTTGAACTCTAGGAATAAATTGTTTCCTGACTAAAGCCAGCTTTGCCTAACCTATATAAGAAGTGCCATTGTATGCAATAAGTTGATACTGCTTTACAGTTTGCCCCATTTGAGTGTGTGTGTGTGTGTGTGTGTGTGTGTGTGTGTGTATTCATTCCAGTTATGACCACCTTTCTCCAAATTGTCCCAGAATCTGAAAAGGAGTGACTTGATCAAGGGAGCCTTTGAGCCCTTTCAGCATGTCCAAACACCGTTCTGGTGGGTCTGGCACTTGTGGTGCCAGCATATCAAGGTCTGAGCAACACTGTGCCTTCAATTCTAGCACTGAACTATATTCTGCTGCTAACTCCTGCCAGGAGTGCCCCATAAGCAGCATGAGCACTGCATTGGGAATTCCACCCTCAATACCATTTGTTATTTGATGGGAAAGAAGTTGAATTTGAGTTGCAGTCGATTCATAACAATAAAGTGTATTTGAAGAGAAAGCAAGTGTTTCAAGCACTTTAGCCTATTTTCTTGAGGGCAGCCTTTATAACTTGTTGGTCTCCATATTCTTCTTTCCCCACATATTTGTTCTTTTTTCCCCAGTGAGTACAAAGACTGAAATTGCCTTGGGATAATATATTTGAAATGAAAGAAATATATTTCATAATATTATGAATAGTGAATAGAGTTGGCTTTTGAGATAATGCCCACTGAATGAGGACTTACAAGCTTGCATGGACTTCAAGACAGGCCCTGGCAAATGTGATGCCAGGCTCTCAGGGGTGAACTCTGACTGTTGGGACTGCTTGCTTGGTGGGCACTGGGTCTTTGCTCCACTGCTTGTGATCTGTGGCATAGTCTTGGGCTTTGCAAAGCATCGTCCTCAATTAACCTGCTGCTCTATCAGACAGTTGTTTTGGTTTTTCAGAGTGGGAAGGAAACTTCCACCCCAAAACCTTTCCAAATCTGACCCAGTTTAAGGTTTAAGGTTGTAGCCTGGGGAACCTTCCTCTTGATTCATACAAAATCAGCCTTTGCTTTTACCCATGGACAAAACTATGGGATAAGCACACCAAAGTCACTGTTCCATCCTCAGGCATTTGGCAAAACTGAATTGTCCTTTAGAGGAGAGCGAGGTGCTGGTACAATTCAGAATCCCATCAGTCCAATTGCTTTCAGGGACAGCAGATGGAGCATGTGAGAACAAGACAATAAAGTGTGGTGCTTTATTCTCTTTCTACAGGAAAACTGCTTTTTATTTCTTTGTTATTTTGTGTAGCAGCTTGAGGTGGACTTTAGGGAACTCTTTTTATTTCCTTTTGAGCTAAGTAGGTCTGTAAAATTTATGCAACTTCTTTTTTTTCTTATTTTTGTGGGGCCTTGGTCTTTTTTTGTTTGTTTGTTTTTGTTTTTTGGGTCACACCCCGCACCATTCAGAGGTTACTCCTGGCTCTACGCTCAGAAATCGCTCCTGGCAGGCTCGGGGGACCATATGGGATGCTGGGGTTCGAACCACTGACCTTCTATATGAAAGGCAAATGCTTTACCTCCATGCTATCTCTCCGGCACTGGGGGGGGGGGGGGCTCAGTCTTAAAAAGAAAAGCCTTTTCACCTATGCAACATTTCCACCACCAAACCCCCCATCTCTTTCCTCCCCCACCCCTGCCTATATTCGAGAAAGGTATTGTACTTCTCTCACTCATTACAATTATTAGGATAGTTTTCCATGTAGTTATTTCTCTAACTGCACTCACCACCCTTTGTGATAAGATTCTTATCGGGAGCAGATCCCTTCAGCCCTCATATCTGTTGTCTGGTTATTATTACAATAACATTTTATTTTTCTTAAAACCCATAAATGAGTGAGACTATTCTGTCTATCTCTATCTCTCTGACATATTTCACTCAGCATAATAGTTTCCATGTCCATCAATGTATAGGAAAAGTTCATAACTTCATCTCTTCTGACAGCTGTATAGTATTCTATTGTGTAACTCTACCACAATTTCTTTAGCCACTCATCTGAGTTGTTTCCAGATTCTGGCTATCTTAAATAGTGCTGCAATGAACAGAAGTTTGCAGAAAGCATTTTTGTATTGTGTTTTTGTGTTCCTAGGATATATCCCTAGCAGTGGAATAGCTGGACCATGCCCAGTATTTTTAGGAAACTACATATTGTTTTCCATAAAGGCTGGACTAGAAGGCATTCCCACCAGCACTGAAAGTTAGTTCACTTCTCCCCACAACCCCATCAGCATTTACTGTTCTTATTTTTGTGATGTGTGCCAGTCTCATAAGATAGTACCTCGTTGTTGCTTTGATTTTACACAACTTTTCTACACACTATCGTAAATTTGTAACAAGAAAAGACCAGAATCATTTGGTGGCAAATGTGACTACATTTGGCAGAACATGTAGTCACAAACCTTTAAAGCTGATACACTTCAGTCACGCACCAAGTTTTTATAGATATGTACTATGCAGTGGCATGTAGTTTGAAGTCATATCTTTATATTGCAAAAGCAATGAGCATCTATTTAATGGGATTAATAACTAGTTGTGTGTATAAATCCTAATTTTCTGGGGAATTAGCATCTTTTGTATTATGTGAACTGGTAAGCTTTATAATTGTAATATAGTGAGAAGTTTGTTAAGCCTCACCTCAGAATGTCTACTAACTATGAAAATGTGATTTAAGGGGGCCGGGCGGTGTCGCTAGAGGTAAGGTGCCTGCCTGGCCTGCACTAGCCTTGGATGGACAGCGGTTCGATTCCCCGGTTTCCCATATGGTCCCCCAAGCCAGGAGCGACTTCTGAGTGCATAGCCAGGAGTAACCCCTGAGCGTCACCGGGTGTGGCCCCCCAAAAAAAAACCAAAAAAAAAAAAAAAAAAAGAAAATGTGATTTATTTGCATGAACCAGTAATTCTTTCCACCCATAAGTAGTCACTTTAGTTATTTTCTTATTTTAGTAGAAGTTTCTCTTATTTATGCAAAGACTGACTAATAAAGTTTGGGCCTTTTTATCTTATAATATTCTTAAAAGACTTGTATTTATATTCATAAATTTATTTTTATATTTGATGACATGGTTTATAGGAGATATCTATGTCACTGATTAGTCCTATTTTATAATGTTCAATTTCTTTTTTAAATGATTAATAAGGAATGTTATTATTTTATCAATTTTAAAATAGCTACCTTTAAAATATTTAAAATAGGACTAGCAGATTATTTCCTTTATTACTTCCAATACAATGAATAAAGATCTAAGTATCAATATAACTTTTTTCTCAACTTGACCACACAAGGGAACAACTAAATTATTGTTCTGATCTTTATAAAAAATCTTTTCTTTGACCCAATCTTATAAAAATTGGCTGTCTCCAGTCCTGCTCCGTCTGTAGATCATTTCAGCACCAGTTTTGTCACTCAGTCCATCCATAGTAGTTTAAATAAGATTGTCCTAGGTAATGTTTATGATACCACCTTGTATTCTGGGCTGTGTGGCTGGCATTTGACTTTATATACCAAGAGTATCTTCTTCGTGAAAAGTCCTCACCAGGGGGACCAGGAGGAGGAAGAAAGCCTCTTTGGTTAACATTCTGATTCCATGGTAATTTTCTTACTGGCTGCTGAAAATCTTGGGTGTAGTTGTAATAATATGGAGAAGGTACTGAGTAACTGCAAGTCTCATGTAGATTATACATATGTCTTTGTTTATGAAACTTATGCATGTCATGGAATCCTTCTGTCACATGTGCTGAGTTTTTATAACCTCTTGATCTGGATACACTGGAATCCCAATTCTTTCTGATAGGACCATTATGAAGGTCTTCAATGTAGTTTTGTCTTTCTAAACAATGTCGCCGGCATCTATTGAATAATTCAATTACATCATCTGGCCTCAGGCCTTCTACATCAACCAAATACCTGCAGATGAGGTAACCTGAGTTCTGTTTTAACCATGGGTACAGTGAACACCAATAAGTTTGTCATTATCTTTTTAAAGACCCATTGACAACATATTTGAACTTTGAAATAATTTTGTCATCTGGCACCTGATGTCCCATTGTAAAAATTTTTAATTAAGGAAAAGTTTCTGGTAAATACTCTGGTTTATAATAGCGCTGAGTATATGTTAAATCAATTATCATTCCAAGTTCTTCATTCTGTTCTTGGATTCTGTTAAAAAGATCCGAGAGAGAAAAAGTTTCTTCTGGAGCAAGTTTCTCTTGGAAGCTCGTTTTCAAAGGAACTTTGAAAGCAATGAAACAAATTCCAGGCATCCGCTGTCCAAGTGGGAAATAATCCTTTCACCTCTCCGGGACTTGGCTTCTGCCCTTCTACTTAGCCAAGGCACGTTCTGGACAGCTCCAGCCCCGCCCCGACCCCACCCACCTCCTCCAAGGTGGGCATGGGGGCTGCGGGAGGCCGTCCCCCCACACGTCCAGGGCCACCCGGAAGGCCAGACTGGAGCTCTCTGGGTCCCCGACCAGAAGCGCCCCGGAACCAATCTGCTGGCTGGCCCAGGCTCTGGGCTAATGTCCAATTTCTTACCAAGAACTTACACAAGAATTGAGGATATTGCTTTCTTTGATGTCTTAAAATCATTTAGTTATACATTAAATCTTAAGTTGCTTTAAATTTTATGTTAGGCATATTAGGAGGATTTAGTTATTGTGACATTGTTGTTGCTGGATTGATGAAAGGACACATTTTGGTTTTATTGTAGACAACCAGATGTTCCAGTGTTTTATTACAGTTGTGCCAACAAAGCTCCACACATACAAAATTTTAGCAGATACCCATCTATTTTCTGTGACAGAAAGAGTATGTTGAATTGGGTAAGATACATTTGTAAACAGCTGTACTTCTGCTATGTGTAAGACTTGTGTTGCAGGTAATCTCCATCCTCTACTGGAAAATTGTAGAAAGTTTTGAAGCACAAAAATGTTTTGTTTGACTTCAGTAAAATTGCACTTTTAATATAAATATGATAAATACCAATACTTTATAGATTCAGAAAATCTTAAAGTACTTATTCAGTCCTTTCAAAAAGAATAAAAAGTATGATAATGGAGAGATAACACAGCAGGGAGGACTTGCCTTGCACGAAGCCATTGTGGTTCGATCCCTAGCACCCCATATTGTTGCCTGATCTTGCCAGGAATAATGCCTGATCCTAAAGTGAACAGTAAGCCTTGAACATATCCCAGTATGGTCTAAAAAGCAAATTTCTAAGTATCTTAAATTTGTAATATTTTCTTGTGTTTTTGATACACAGTTCTTATCTATCAACAGACCTCTATGTTCTGTGGTGGTAGTTTATTATCTTGTGCTATTTCTTATTTAACATACCTGCCCTTAGTCATGAACAGTTATGTAGGTTATGGTGGATTTGCCTCCTGGTATGTCTATTTGAGATTATAAATGCTCTGAATTATGGACCAAAATTTTTTATGAATAGAAGACTTAACAGTAAGAATCAAGGGGTTAAAATTTGATAGTTTCTCATGTTATTTTTTATTGTACTTAAAATTAAGTACTCAGAAGAATCTTGAGTCCAAATTCCATTGCTTTTGAAAAACTTGCTTTCTTCCATAAAGAATTTTTTGGTGTTTTTTTTGTTTGTTTTGTTTATTCATTTGTTTGTTTTATCTTTTGCCACACCCAGTGATACTCAGGGGTTTCTCCTGGTTATGTGCTCAGAAATCGCTCCTGGCTTGGAGGACCAATGGGACAACAGGGATCAAACCGCCATCTGTCCTAGGCTAGCACGTGCAAGGCAGATGCCTTATGCCCTTCGCCACTACTCTGGCCCCCCATGAAAAGTTTTTTAAATGTTATGATAGCATTGCCCATTGTAAATGTAGAATATTCCTTACTCTTTAAGGAATATTTTTTGAGGTTGAAGAGGTGAGCCTCATCTGTTATGACATGTAAGTGAATGAGTGAGAGTGAAAATGTGAGAGCATGAGAGTGTAAAAATGGATATATGACTATGAGTATGATTGTGAGTATATGTGTGAGTCTGTGAATATGAAAGTATGTAGAGGGCACAGTTCTCATTGGGATTATATATATACATATATATGTGATCTTATAAGTATGCGAGACTCTATGATATGAGAGCCTTTGTGGAGTTCATATGTTTCACTAAAATTGTGTATGTGAGTGTGAATAATAGAACATATGTGGAGGACAACATGTGCACTAACACTGGCATTACTAGGATGTCACACCTTAATGGTCTGCAGTGTGGGACTTTAGACAATATGGTGATGGTCTTTCTGCTGTGACTGTGGCACCATCTGCACAGTGACAGCGTTTTATTATTATCATTATTATTATTATTATTATTATTATTATTATTTATTTTTAGCGTTTATTTTTTCAACCAGAACTCTCATTTCTAGATATTGAATCCAAAAGTACTTGTGGAAATGGAGAAATGCTGTGGAATGTGCTATTTATTATGCTGAGATTTGTAATACTGGAGACAATAAATCAAGTGGTCCACACTGAAGGAGAAAGATGTCTGTTTACTCACATGAAATTATGGTCAGGATGTATCAAAGACAAGAACTACTTAGACATTCAACTTGCAGCCCCTGTGCGCTGTTTGGGAGGCTGCCTACCACCAATCACATAGGAGAAAAATAAAGAAGAAACCATTAGCATGAATGCTAGAACCATCCAGAATAATGTTTGAGGATCGCATTCCTTTTTTTAACTTTTTTTTTTTTTTTGGTTTTTGAGTCACACCCCACAGCAGTCAGAGGTTACTCCTGCTCTATACTCAGAAATTGCTCCTGGCAGGCTCAGGGGACCATATGGGATGCCGGGATTCGAACCACCAACTTTCTGCATGCAAGGCAAACACCTTACCTCCATGCTATCTCTCCGGCCCTGCATTCCTTTTAATGTTGTAGTTCACAGCTTAAAGGAAAACCACAATTTCATCATGGAAATTCTGGGAATATTAGCAAACACATACTACACAAAAAATGTCAGAATACAAGTCCATTTTTTTGTTTTGTTTTTAGTTTTTGGATCACACCCAGCAGTGCTCAGGGGTTCCTCCTGGCTCTACGCTCAGAAATTGCTCCTGGCAGGCTCGGGGGACCATATGGGATGCCAGGATTCAAACCACCATCCTTCTGCATGCAAGTTAAATGTCCTACCTCCATACTATTTCTCTGACCACAACGAGTCCATTTTGTAGGTGAAAGAGAAATTTGCTCTATAATAATAAGCTCTGGAACAGTAGGAAACTGTAGATAATGTGACCTTTTTGAAACAATGACAAAGAATACTTCTTTGTTGGTTATTTCCTTGTTACCACAAAGCCTGCAGAATACAGTGATTGTCTCAGAAAGCTGAATGACCCTGTCTTGCAGAAGCAGGGCTCTTTGCCACCCGTGAGTATGGCCAGATGGCCTGAGGAGTTTTCTGTCTCTTAGGAGCTTGTCATCAACCATGTGGTGGGCACTCACTGAGTCTCCAGCATTTTCATGAATTATGACCTGCGCTCAATGATAATCACTGTGACAGAGGAACATATGCCCTTCCTACAATGTTGTGAGGCTGTGTAGGATCGTTGAAGGTGAAAAGTTCGGGCAACCCGTCCCCCCAGTTGCCCAGCGAGGAATAGTGAAAAAGGCACGTGCTCAGCAATTGCAAGCAAGTTCCAATTTAATCTGATCGATCAGAGGTTCGAAACGTGCTCAGAGCAGAGCAGAGGTTGCGAACCCCGAGGTCTGAAATCAGGGTTTTTTTATACAGTTTTCAGGTGGGCTGTGTTATTTTTACAGCGGAAACAGGAATGGGCTTTGATGTAGGAGAATCCGGAGATTTTTAGGGTAGGTGTGAGCAGGGACCCAGACTTCAAGTCTCCAAGTGAGCAGGGACCCAGTCTTCAAGTCTCCAAGATGTCTTCAAGACGATTAATGCAGGGTCTGTAAAACCATGGGGAGCCAGCAAATGGATCAGCACCTGTAGCTCAGTAGATAAGAGACAAGCAGGTAGTTAACATAACTCATTGGTCTGTTAGGATAAATTGAGGGGAGGGTGAGGGGGGAACATTGCATTGCATGAGAAAGAGACAGACAACTCCCATCAGGAATGTGTAAAGGGGGAAAAAGGAACAATCTTAGGGGAAAATATGTTTTTCACTTCTTTCAGAGGGATCCTCTCACTACAGGTCAGGACACTTTCTTTCATGGTGTCACTTATTTCATGTACATGGGATGCTCTTGGCATGGTAAGGAATCCCCAGGTTCTACGCACAGGATGATTCTACTGGGCTATGTCATGATTCTCTAACCAAGAACAAGGGGTTTCTGATTTGTGGGGTTGACTTTGGGGTTCATTTAGTCTGTGAATCATATCCTGTTGATGCTGTGGGTGAGATGGAGCCTTGGAGAGGCCACTCACCTTCATAGCAGCTGTAGTGTGTGACTTTAAAATGTGTTGGAGAATTTGGTGGACATGCCCAGAATGTAAATACCTTTTTACCTTAGGTATTTTTAGTTGTAGGTAAAATGGTTGATAGGTAAAATAGCAGCTTGTATACTTTGAAATATCTTTTAATTCCCTAACCCTTGTTCCCCCGACTTTGAAACATCTTAATGTAAGTCAGTCAAAAGGTCAAAAAGTCATACTTTATAAATGTTCATCTTTGTAGACCTGAGATTACAGAATTTTCACAAAGTCAATTTATAGTATTGTAATTATGCATATTTGAGAGTATTTGAAAGAGGGGAAATAAAGGTTCAGATTTTTCATTCCCTCTCAGTAAGGACAGCTTGGAACTTTCAGAGTTTTTTCAGGGGAATCACTTCAGGCTCTGCTTTCAGGCTCATGAGTTCCTATTGAGTGTTCCTCTCCTTTCCTCGCCTCTCCCCTCCTCCCTCTCTTCCTCTCACCTTCCCTCTTGTCTCATCTCCTCTCAGTCTCCTCTCATCTCCTCTAGTCTTCTCTCTTCCTTTCTCCTCTCCTTCCCTCTTCTCCTTTCATTTCTCCTCCCCTCTCTTCTTCTTCTTCTCTTTCTCCCCTCCCCTCCCGTCCTTCTCTTTCTTTCTTTCTTTCTTTCTTTCTTTCTTTCTTTCTTTCTTTCTTTCTTTCTTTCTTTCTTTCTTTCTTTCTTTCTTTCTTTCTTTCTTTCTTTCTTCCTTCCTTCCTTCCTTCCTTCCTTCCTTCCTTCCTTTCTTTCTTTCTTTCTTTCTTTCTTTCTCTTTCTTTCATCTTATTTTTGGGCCACACTTAATGAGGCTTTGGGATTACTCCCAACTCTGCACTCAGGAGTCACTCCTGATAGGCTCAGTACCATATGGGATAGTGGTATCGAACCTGGGCTGGCCACCAGCAAGGCAAGCTCTATATCACTTTACTATCACTCTGGACCCTGAACTCCACTTTTCATATACAAGTTATTATCATGGTTTTATTTAAATTTGTTTAAATTTTCACACCACACCTGACAATGCTCCATGGTTACTCCTAGCTCTGCACTCGGAAATCGTTTCTGGTAGACTCAGGAGACCATATGGGACTCCGGGAATCAAACCTAAGTATATCTTGGGTTGGCTGCCTGCAAGACAAATGCATTACTGCTTGTTCTATTGTTCCAGCCCCAAAAAAGAAATTTTAATTGTAGAGAACTAGAATTACAGCAGCTTTAGAATGTTGATTCTATGGATCTTTCTTCTCTGGAAGTTAAACTGTAGGGATTTACAGAAGAAAATGAGTGGTGTAGAATTTCTTATTATGAAGATTGTAACAGTTAATTTCCTTCCAAAGAACTATGAAAATTACTTTGGTACTCATCTGCATATAAAAGTAATTTTAACTAAGTTTTCATGCTTTCTAAATACCAAATTTCAGTCGAATTGACTTTTCCAATTAAAATTTGGTTATAGAAGAAATTTATTGGGAGAGCCTCCTTTGATATAGCTATTTTATTTATTTTTTAAAATTACTTGATTTAAATATCTGGTTACAAAGTTCATAAGTATGATTATTTCTGGCATTCCAAGTTCCAGCACTAGTCCTAACACCAATGTAACATTCCCTCCACCACTGTTCCAGTATCCCAGCTACCCTCATGCTTGCCTTCTTGGCAGGCATGATATTATTTATATATTTAGTTTTTTTCGGGGGTGGGTAGGCCACATCCGACAGCACTCAGGGGTTACTCCTGGCTCTGTGCTCAGAAATTGCTCCTGACAGGCACTGCGGACCATGTAGGATGCAGGGATTTGTGCTGACCAGCAGCTTCAGTTTATTCATGGTCGTGGAAAGAGTCTGCACCTGAAAAGAAAATGGGTGGGAAAAAGAGGACCACCAAGGATTCTGATTATGGCGTCAATTTATTTTTAAAATGCCATGACTTATATAGTTTTTACACAAAGGGAGGAGGGGACAATGCAAACATTTGTCAAGCATACATTTGTCATCATTCAGTTCAAAAGGTTTGGCATGTGCCTGTTAATTTAAAACAAGTTTCCTGAGGAATATCCCATTATCACACCAAATGCTCTATCCATAGGTCTAAGTTTCCTGAGCCAGAAGAGTGTGACCTTATGGTTCTTTTGATCTGCATCAACTCATGGCCAGTTGGCACATACACAATTTAACTAAAGGACAGGCCTGTTAGAAAATGGCAGTTTGCTACAAGATGGCTGTGCTTATGCCAAGACTGTGAGGGAGAATCTGGCTCCCTACAGGGATTTAAACTACCAAGCTGACCACTTGCAAGGCAAATGCTCTACCACTGTGCTATCTCTCTGGACCCTGAAATAATTTATTTTTAAATTGCTTTTTATAACTAAATTATTGATTAAAATAATAAAGAAGCCCCTTAGGATGGAGCTGGATGGAGGTCGATGGTGATGGAGGCTTTTCTCTGCAGTCCCAAACACGTGGGTTTCTGCAACCCCCAGCCAGCAGGTATCTGGGTTCAGGTAGAGGCGAATAAATCATCCACAGACAGGTTCCAGGAAATATCATCTTTATTTGCCCTGGCCAACTTGTGTGGCTTATCTCATAACCTTTTATGTTGTATATCTATTCAGCCCTGCATTGTACTTGTCTCTCTGCCATCTCTACTCCTGCTACTTCTCCATACCGGCAAAATCCAAATTCAGGCCAAATCCCTTTTGCCCCTGAGGCCAAATCTTTTATATCTCCAGAAGACCCCTCCCAGGAATGGGAGGGTTTTTCAGGTAGTTACACGTAAATCCGGGGTGGAGTCACATCACAGGGTTCAAGTCCCTGTTCAGGCACCAGACTGTTGCGTTAAGCCCTTAGGATGGACTTGGATGGCGATGGATGGTGATGGGATGCATGGAGGCCTTTCTTCTCCAGTCCAGGACCACGTGGCTCTGCAACTCCCTTCAGCTGTCAGGGTGGCGGTGAGGAGAGAATCCATTTACAAGCAGGCTTCGGGAGATATCAGCTTTAATCATCCCTGGCCAATATGTGTGGTCTATAATCTTAAACCTATTTAAGTGTCCGGTCCGAGGATTCCAAATTCTGCTCCGTCTCGGAGAAATGAAGGGAAACCAACTCAAGCAAACGCTTAGGTGGATTCTTTTATTCTGGTACCAGGGTCTACAGCCTCCTCCCACAGAGCAAAGCCAGAAAGACCTCGTGCTACGGCTGGTTACCCCTTATATAAGATGGGAAATGGGAGGAGAAGGAAGTAGAATGATGCACTTCCTTGAGGGCTGGGTTTCCACCATGGTAACACAGATCATTGGGTGAGGTAGGGGTAGAGGCGGGACTTCCGCCACAGTAACGCAAACCATTGGTGAGGTAGGGTTTCCGGCTCGATAGCGCGGATCATTGGGTGAGGTAGGAGTAGAGGCGGGACTTCCGCCACAGTAACGCAAACCATTGGTGAGGTAGGGTTTCCGGCTCGATAGCGCGGATCATTGGGTAAAACCTAAGTAAAACCCGGCATGGATCTAAGTAAAACCCGGCATGGATCTTATTCCTTTTCATCTCCCCACTTCTTGTAGTAAAACTTCTAATCCTAGAAGTTAATGTGGTCAGGGGCCTCCACTTCCTGATTAAAATTATCTGCCTGAGCTAATTCTTGATATTGTTGACGTAATACCATAAGTTTAACGTCCCCAACCTGGGCTCGTATGAACGCAGTGATCCGATTGATTATGCATGGACCAATGGCTACCAGAAGTAAAAGGCTCAGGAGGGGTCCCAGTAGGGGCATTAGATAGGGGAGAATCCCACCCCATAAGGACCATAAGGGACCATCTAATAGCTCTTTTCTTCTTTGGGCAAGCTCCTCTTGATGGTGTCTGATCCTGTCTCGCACTATTCCTGACTTGTTAGTATAGAAACAACATTTTTCTTGCAAGGCCACACAAAGCCCTCCTTGCTCTGCCAGGATCAAATCTAACCCCCGCCTATTTTGTAATACCACTTCAGCCACGGAGTCAAGCTGGTCCTGCACATCATTAATGGAACTATATACTGTGTCCACATCTGAAATTAATTTTTGCGAGAGTTTGTCATATTTGTCTATTGATATGGCTAGTCCTGCGCTTCCGGTTGCTAGTCCACCCGCTACCCCTAGCCCTACCAGTAGGGGCAGGAACATTATAGCTCGTCGAGACCGTCGGGTGCCGCCTAAGAGATCTATGCTAGGCAAGGGGATGGACTCTGTCCCCGGAATGATGTCAATGTTGGGGAGCACTAATGCTGGGACGCATATTCCGGTCCAGTTCTGGGGAAAAAGAGAGTAAGCCAAATTTCCACCACATATCCATGCCCGTCCCGGAGGTAAACACCCTGGGCTAGAGGGAGCAGGTAGGACTTCTGAACACTGAGTAGCCCCTGCCTGACCCAGGTCTATAGATTCGGTGCTGTTATGCGAATAGCAAACAGATGATTCAAAGCTATAGGGGACTACCTTAAAGGGTTTGACATAGGTACAGCTAGAAGAAGCAAAGGTTAGATTACCTAGTTGGACAGGGATAGCCAAAGGCCAATTTTCCCCCATTCTCATACAAAGCCAACAATCAGCAGCTAGAGTAGGGTTAGAGAGATTAAGAAGTTTGTGAGTTTCTTCTAGGATGCCATGAGTATTTGGATCTAACTTCTCAGCAGGCATCCGGGGTCGGAGGGAGGGGTGCCGAGGCCACTTAGGCATTTTAGTCTCCACTTCCTTTGTAGCCCAGTCTATGGCCTTTTTTTCTCTTTCCTGGTCTGTTGGCCCTCCACCATCCGAGATGTGAATGGGTGCCTTTAGGGGCCAGCAGACCAAGTCTCCCACTTCAGCCATGCAGCTTGCGACTCCATAGGGAGATCTATGCCTACTAACTGTCCATTTCCCTCCTATGCTCCCCTTGTAAGTTTCAGTGAGTCTGGCCACCAGATATGCCCGGTTATTTTTGGTACACTCTCGATACTCCCGATAGCACCGGGAGTGAACTTGAGTAAGCTCCACACATCGAGCAGGGCACTTCCCCCCCGAAGAGGGAGGCAAGGGTTGAGGTTTTTCTCTACACACCCATTCTGATTTTCCCCCCACTTGGGAAGAAGTAGGGGACTGGAGGTAAGCAATTCTAGTTCCACAGTCTACTGCTCGAGTGTACAGGAGCCTACTGTTGAGTTGATAGCCTCCCACACAGTCACAGGGGTTTCCAAATAGTTTTTTTACCAGTTCTTCTGGGCTTATGGACTCATCGAGTCCTCCTTCAGCCAGTGCCAGGAGGAGCATTGTTAGAGTCAGAGGGCATATCAGGGCTAGAGTGTGTTCGCCGGACTCGAATCTTGAGAGGATTCTCGGTGCGCTCCACTTTCCACTCATTACGGTTGAGGTCAGCAGGGGCAGGTTTCAGATGGGAGGCGTGAACCCAGGAAGCAATGCCGTCCACCTTAACAGCAGTAGGGGTGGTCAGAAGGACGACATAAGGTCCCTTCCACCGAGGCTCCAGTGTCTGCGAGCGATGCCGTCTCACCAGGACCTGGTCTCCCGGCTTGAAGGGATGTGGCACCGTCAATTCTCCGGGTTCATATGCCTGTCTGAGTTCTTTCCAGACTTGGCTTTGTAGGGCAGCGATGGCGGCCAGCCGAGCTGCTAAGGGAGTGGAGGTGGAAGAGAAAACATCATAAGGCTCAAAAAGCATTCGCACCGGGGGGGGAGCACCATACAACACTTCAAAAGGAGTTAGTTTACACAAAGAGGGCAAAGGGGTATTCCTAGCCCTGAAGAGGGCAGAAGGTAGGAGGGTAGTCCAGTCCCCTATGCCAGTCTCTAGAGATAATTTGGTTAAAGTCTCCTTAATAGATCTGTTCATTCTTTCTACCTGCCCTGAGCTCTGCGGGCGATACGAACAGTGTAATTTCCAATTTATGCCCAGGGTCTTGGCTAATCCCTGACTTACCTGGGCCACAAAAGCTGGTCCGTTGTCTGACCCAATTACCTGAGGAAGTCCAAACCTGGGGAAGATGTCATCTAATATCTTCTTAGCCACCACCTGGGCTGTTTCCTTCTTGCATGGGTAGGCTTCCACCCAACCTGAAAATGTATCTACAAAGACTAGCAAATACTTTAGTCCATATTTGGCAGGCTTGATTTCAGTGAAATCAATCTCCCAATGTTGGCCTGGTCTCTCCCCTCTCAGTCTCTTTCCGGTTCCCATTTTAGTAGGATAGGCATTTACCAGTTGACAGGGTTGGCAGGACCTTACAATTTTTTCGGCCATTTCCTTTAGCCTCTCTGGTTTTGGTACCCGAGGCCATTCCTTAATTAACTCCATCATTTTTCTGGCCCCCAAGTGGGTGAGTTGGTGAAGAGTTTTCAGATACTGATTTACCTCTGGTTCTTCAGAAAGGGAGTCTACAGTTGTTGACACTGGTGGGAGGTTGTCAGGTTCAGTAACAATAAGTGCAGGGATCTCCTTCATGCGGGATGCTGCTGCCTTTGCTGCTTCATCAGCTCTTCTGTTTCCGGACGCGACGGTTTCCTTTCCCGTTTGATGACCTGGACAGTGAACTATCGCCAGTTCTTTGGGTAGGAGAAGAGCAGATAAAAGACGCAATATCTCTTCTTTGTGTTTAATTTCCTTTCCTGCAGATGTCAGGAGTCCCCTCCTTTGGTAGATAGCGCCATGGACATGGGCAGTTCCGAAAGCATATCTGCTATCTGTGTAGATGGTTGCCCTTTTTCCTGCTGCCATTTCTAGTGCTCTGGTAAGGGCTATCAACTCAGCTCGCTGAGCAGAGGTCCCCTCTTTCAGGCATTTGGACCAGATAACGTCATGGTCACTCACCACTGCAGCCCCAGCTCGTCTCTCTCCATCTTGGAGAAAACTACTCCCATCTGTGTACCATATGACATCAGGGTTCTTTAATGGCTGGTCCTGTAGGTCCCTTCTCAGCCCACTTTCTTCGGCCAGCAAATCCTGGCAGTTATGCAACACTGGTGTCTCTGACTCTTCAGGGAGCAGGGTGGCCGGGTTGAGAATCACAGGTAGGCCGATAGTTATTCTGCCTTTGTCTAGAAGGATGCTCTGATAGTGGGTAATACGGGCATTTGAGAGCCAACGGTCGGGGGGCTGTCGAATTATACTTTCCAGAGCATGAGGGGCTATTATAGTCAGCTTTTGTCCCAAGGAAATTTTATCTGCATCCTTTACCAGAAGTGCAGCTGCGGCTATTGCTCTCAAACATTTAGGCCACCCACTGGCCACTGGGTCTAGTTTCTTTGATAGATAGGCAACCGGCCTTTTCCACGGACCCAGCGTCTGTGTCAGCACTCCCCTTGCCATTCCCCCTTTCTCTTCTAGATATAAGGTAAAAGGCCTGCTAGCATCAGGGAGGGCCAGGGCTGGGGCTGTGAGCAGAGCTGTTTTGATAGAGTCAAACGCCCTTTGGCATTCATGGGTCCACTCAAACTTGGCATCCCCTTTTGTGAGGGGGTACAGTGGGGCTGCCAAGTTGGCGAAACCAGGGATCCAGAGGCGGCAGAAACCTGCCGTCCCCAGAAACTCACGTAACTGCCGGCGAGTAGTAGGTGCAGGGATCTGTGCCACGACCTTCTTCCGGGCCTCCGTCAGCCATCGCTTTCCCCCTCGTAGCATGTATCCCAGAAACGTCACCTCTCTCTGGCACAGCTGCGCCTTCTTAGCTGATGCTCTATACCCTAGCCGAGCAAGTTCCTTCAGCAGGTCATGGGTGGCCTGCTTGCAATCTTCTTCAGTTTTTCCTGCAAGTAAAATATCGTCCACATACTGGAGCAGGGTTACCTGGGGGTGCTGGCTGCGGAAGAGACTTAAGTCTTGGTGCAAGGCCTCATCAAAGATGGTAGGGGAGTTCTTAAATCCCTGAGGCAATCTGGTCCAGGTTAGTTGGCCTGAAATTCCTGCCTCAGGATCACTCCACTCAAAAGCAAATAAGGGTTGACTGGCTGGATGTAGAGACAGGCAAAAGAAAGCGTCTTTTAAGTCCAATACACTATACCATACTCTTTCAGGACTTAGGGTGCTGAGGAGATTGTATGGGTTTGGCACAGTGGGATGGATGACTTCCACCTGACTGTTAACTGCCCTTAGGTCCTGTACTGGCCGATAGTCCCCAGTTCCAGGCTTCTTAACTGGGAGTAATGGAGTATTCCAGGCTGACTGACATTTTACTAAGACCCCTTGTTGGAGAAGTTTCCGGATATGAGGAGTTATGCCTTTCTTCGCTTCCTGACTCATGGGGTACTGCCTAACTCTCACAGGGACAGCAGTAGTTTTTAACTCTACCACTACTGGAGCCTGTAAGGTAGACAACCCCAGTCCAGCAGTTTCGGCCCAAGCTTCTGGAACTAGTCTTAACCAAAAGTCGGTGTCTTGGCTTTCAACTGGCAAGGGGTCATCTGTAAACAGTCTATATTCATCCTCAGCCCTGATGGTCAGGACGGAGGTGGTAAGTGGTTGAACACTGGGATTAAGAAAAGCAATTTCTGGACCAGTTTCTTCAAAGGTTATCTGGGCTCTGAGTTTGGTTAGCAAGTCTCGTCCCATTAGAGGTGAGGGGCAGTTTGGTATGACCAGGAAAGAATGCTTGATTTCTCCTTTCCCCAAGTCCATAGTCCGGGAAGTAGTCCAGGAACGATAGCTACTTCCATTTGCTCCTTGTACTAAGGATTGCTTACTAGAGAGGGGTCCCAAAGGTTTCTTTAGGACCGAGTATACTGCCCCTGTGTCAAGTTCAAAGTCTATGGGAGTCCCCTCCACCTTAAATTTAGCCCTGAGCTCCCGGAGGGGGTTGGAGCCCTGACCCCCCTATTCAGATTCAAGGGCCAGGGTCCTTGAAGGTTGCGGGGATCGTGGGGGTTGGGTGCCACGAGGGGATCGTGGGGGTTGGGTGCATTCCCGAGCCCAGTGTCCCCTCTGGCGGCAGCGAGCGCATTGGTCCTTGTCCAGGGGTCGGCGTCTTCGTGGGCCCAGGTCCCTACCTTTCTGACCTGTGCTAGATCTGTCTACTGCTACTGCCAAGACCCTTGCCAGTTCCTTATTCCTTCTTCTGTCCTTCCGTTCTTCCCTCCTCTCTCTCTCTTCTCTCTCTTTCTCCTCTGCTTCTTTCCTTTCCCTGTCTCTCTTTTCCTGCCACTCTCTTCTTTCCTTTTCTAGTCGCTCCTCTCTTTCTTCCTTTGTTTCTCTCTTACTGAACACTTTCTCAGCCTCCTTTACTAGGTCTTGTAAAGTCTTTCCCTGGATATCCTCCAGCCTCTGGAGTTTCTTTCTAATATCTGCTGCTGACTGTCCTACAAAAGCCATAATGACTGAAGCCTGATGAGTTTCAGAGGTTGGATCGAAAGGAGTGTACCTCCTATATGATTCCATCAGCCTTTCTAGGAAAACCCCGGGAGGCTCATCGGGTCCCTGTATTACCTCTTTTACCTTGGCTAGGTTTGTGGGCTTTCTAGCCGCTTCCCGGAGACCTCTCATGAGAGTCTGGCGATAGGTGGACAGATTCCCCCTACCTTCATATGTGTTGGGGTCCCAATCCGGTCTCCGCAAGGGGAAAGAGTCATCAATAACATCAGGTCTGGTTGTCACCAAGCCATCTAGTCCTATCACATTTTTCCGGGCTGCTGCCAAAATGCGGTCCTGTTCTTCAGTAGTGAACAGGGTACGAAGCAGCTGCTGGCAGTCGTCCCAAGTAGGCTGGTGGGTGTTCATCAGAGAATCTAAAAGATTAATTAACCTAGTGGGGTCTTCAGAGAAAGAGGGATGGTTAAGCTTCCAGTTATAAAGGTCAGACGTGGCGAAGGGCCAATACTGGAGGGCAGGCATCTCCCCCCCCCTCCCATCGTCCATCATGGGCCCTACTGGCCTCAGCGGCATGATTGGCAAAGCTCCAAATGTCGAATCTTTTTGCCTGCTGCGGGTTCCCGCAGCTGGCCCTGCTCGCTGGCTCTCATCCGGCAAGGACTCTGGGGATGATGGAGGCAAGCAAGTTGCTCTTCCCCCTGCCCCCTGGAGCACGTGAGAAGCTGCTCCTCCCCCTGCCCCCTGGAGCACGTGGGAAGCTGTTCCTCCCCCAGCCCCCTGCAGCACATGGGAAGCTGTTCCTCCCCCAGCCCCCTGCAGCACGTGGGAAGCTGCTCCTCCCCCTTCTCCCTGCAGCACATGGGAAGCGGCTCCTCCCCCAGCCCCCTGAAGCACGTGAGAAGCGGCTCCTCCCCCTTCTCCCTGCAGCACATGGGAAGCGGCTCCTCCCCCAGCCCCCTGGAGCACGTGGGAAGCGGCTCCTCCCCCTTCTCCCTGCAGCACATGGGAAGCGGCTCCTCCCCCAGCCCCCTGGAGCACGTGGGAAGCGGCTCCTTCCTCTCCCCCCTGCAGCACGTGGGAAGGCTGGGAAGCTAAGGAGAGATTTAATGGGGAACGGGGTTCTGCAGTCGCCTCCCCTGCTGGAGCAGAAGGGGTGCGAGCAGATGGGTTGTAAGGGGGGGGTTCAAAGAGAAGTAGGTCCGTAGTGTCAGGGTAAATGCGGGGCACAGCTCGCTCCTCTTTAGGCTGTGACTCCGATCCCCTTTTCTCCTTCATGGGTAGGATCGTAGGCTCCAAAAGCGGCTGTAAAGAAGAAGGTTTAGGGGGGGGGAGGAATGGCCGCACCCAGTCAGGGGGACTGGTACAGAGGTCCTCCCACATGAGAATGTAGGGTTCTTGATCAGGATGTCCATGCGGCCCCGGTCGGTACACGATGTCTCTCACTCTGCGAACTAAGGAAATATAAAAAGACCCCCCCTTTGGCCATCCAACTTGAAAGGCTGGCCACTCAGCAGCACAGCATGTCTGCCACTTGCCCCTTTTCACGGCTAGGGAACGATTTTGTGCACGAGTCCTCACTTCTGACCAGTGGTCCAGAGTGAGGGACAAAGGAGTAGTCTGCTTCTGTCCCATAATGAGAACAGTAAATCAAAGGAGTTGATGAGGAAAAGATTTGGGGGGGGGGTAAAGGAGGTGAGGATAGAAGAGTTCAAAGAATTTAAGCCAACACACGTCTACAGAACCTACACACTTACACGACACAACTACAATGGAACAAGACAGAACAGAGGAGCAAAACTCAAAAACAGAAACCTCTAATTAATAGAAATAAGGTTCACCACAGCAGCCTGGGGAACGTCTTCCCCGCTGCAAACTCGAACTCCTGGGGGCCCTCCAGGGTCGTGACCTATAGTTTCTGAACTCGTCAATTCACTACCACCCGGTATCCACTTCGAGTGGGGACTCTCAGGTCCTCGGTCACCCTACCATTTCCCTACTTCCATTTTTGATGCACATCCAGTCACAACAACATAAAGTATACTGCCAATTTCTACCCGAAACAAGTTACAACTGACAACATAAGATACAGTGCTAGCTTCTACTCACAACAAGTTACAACCAACAACACACAACAACACAAGCTACATTAATTAGAACCCACCGAGTGGTCCGTTCACTACCCCCGCTCCGGGCAGATCTGGTATCTCCTGGCTGGCTCGCCAAAATGTCCGGTCCGAGGATTCCAAATTCTGCTCCGTCTCGGAGAAATGAAGGGAAACCAACTCAAGCAAACGCTTAGGTGGATTCTTTTATTCTGGTACCAGGGTCTACAGCCTCCTCCCACAGAGCAAAGCCAGAAAGACCTCGTGCTACGGCTGGTTACCCCTTATATAAGATGGGAAATGGGAGGAGAAGGAAGTAGAATGATGCACTTCCTTGAGGGCTGGGTTTCCACCATGGTAACACAGATCATTGGGTGAGGTAGGGGTAGAGGCGGGACTTCCGCCACAGTAACGCAAACCATTGGTGAGGTAGGGTTTCCGGCTCGATAGCGCGGATCATTGGGTGAGGTAGGAGTAGAGGCGGGACTTCCGCCACAGTAACGCAAACCATTGGTGAGGTAGGGTTTCCGGCTCGATAGCGCGGATCATTGGGTAAAACCTAAGTAAAACCCGGCATGGATCTAAGTAAAACCCGGCATGGATCTTATTCCTTTTCATAAGCACATGCCATCCTTAGCTTGCCCTGCGTCTTAACTCCTTTCAGCCATCTATTCTCCTCTGACCTTCATCCAGGAAAATCCCCTTTGGCCCCTCAGGTCAAACCTTTTATAACCTTCCCAAGACCCCTCCCAGGAATGTCTTGTAGGTAAACTTACACAAAGAATAGGTGTAGAGTTACACTAAATGGCTGGTTAAATTATAGAACAGCAAGAGACATTTTGTAAATTTTGTATCTCCCAATTGAATTATTAAAGTATTGAGAGTTTACAAAACTGTGTGTATGGCAGTGTCAGGTATAGCTGTGGACTGTTTTGCCTGGAAAGATTTGACAACACTATGTCCTTTTAGAAATTAATTGTGGAATTTCTACCTTTAAATGCTTGTTTTGGGGGTCATATCTGAAGTTACTCCCAACTCTATACTCAGAAACCATTCCTGGAGAGCCTCAGGGACCATAAGGAATGCTGAAGATAGAATCCAGGATGGCTCTGTATAAGAAGGTGCCCTACCTTCTCGATTACCACTCTAGTAACTTTTTATATTTTAAATGAAGTTTGAACACCTGACTCAAAGTAAATCTATAAACAAAACCAGTTGAAAGTACATTTGCAAAACATTTTTAGAGCTATTCCAGATTGTATGCATACTTATGAAAATTAATTTGATCAACAGGTCTTTCAGAAGAAACTAGTCTGTGCTCTGTGTGGTAGTAAAGTTGGCCTGCCAACCTGAATATAATGAGGTTACATGACCCAGACCTATAGTCACTTCCGGAAATGGAATCCCACTGAAAGATTTGACATCTGGCAGCTTTACAAAGGCATTTCATGGTTCCCTTAATTCACTTTAAAGTGTGTGTGTTTGTGTGTGCATGTATGTATCTCAGTTGTTGTCTCATCAAATATCTGTAGGTGAAATCAAGTTTTGAATAAATTGGAAGCATACTGATGTGCTTATCTGTAGACTGTGAAGGTATTTCTGGCCACTAAAGTCTATTGGTCACCAGTATAAAGGCACTGTTGGGTGTGGATTATCTGAGAGTTCTAAGCCACCCTGTTTATCTGACCATCTCTGACTATCTTACTGACTTCCAGAAGTGGTGCTGTGCCCAAACTTCATCAGATGTGTAGGGCTGGGGCATCACTGTGGGAATTTGCATGTGATTCCTTAGGACACTGATGGCTTCCAGAAGTCTCACACTGACCCACTCCTGGTAAGCCCGTGTTTGGAACAAACTATTCACATGAGGAGTCAGGATGGGTGTCTCCCAGAGGAACTGGGTTTGCCTACATGGTGAGAAGTTGCCTCTCTGTCTAGCATTATTAGAAGCAAGAGGGAACTGTCTCCCATCTACTATTCTGTCAAGGGTGCACAAAACCATGGCCAACTGTCCCCTATTCTGGGAAAAAAAAAACCACAAGAAAGCAAAATAAAGCTGCTTCCCATATTACACCTTTAGTAAGAGCAAATTGTTGGAGCCATAATACACCAAGAGGGCATTTTTCTTGAACACGGCTGACTTCGGTTTAATTTCTGGCATCCCCTATGGTCCCCAAGCCTGCCGGAATTAATTTCTGAGAGCCAGAAATAACCCTAGTGCTGCTGTGTGTGGTAGTACTTCTCCCCCCCCCCCCCCAACAAAAGTGCAGTCTCATTCACCCATGGCACTAAATGCTGCTGCTTGTTGAATGGCAGGTTGTGCATTCCAGAATCCTCAGAGGTGAAGTGGGTATACCATGCCCCCTATCTGTGTAGTAAAAGAGACTGGTTCGGTAGCAATTTCCCACAATATACAATTCACACAGTTAAGAAGGTTTAGCAGGCAAGAAACTCACACTCACTACAAACCAGTTGCTCCACCACGTGGAACCAAGAGCCTAGATGGCAGCTCCCAGCTGAGGCCTCCTGGGTAGCCTTTTTTTTTGAGATCAAAATAATGGGGCCGGAGAGATAGCATGGAGGTAGGGTGCTTGCCTTTCATGCAGGAGGTCATCAGTTCGAATCCCAGCGTCCCATATGGTCCCCCGTGCCTGCCAGGAGCAATTTCTGAGCCTGGAGCCAGGAATAACCCCTGAGCACTGCCGAGTGTGACCCAAAAACCACAAAAAATAAATAAATAAATAAAGCCCACCCCCAAGCAGAGGGGAAATAGCCATATTAAAAGTCAATGGAAAAACAAAACCAAAGGAAACCAATTGAGATACATATGAGGACTAATTCAAACGCCTCTATTTATATATCCTCCTCTTAATTCTATAAAAAATTAAAACAAAATGGACATAAGAGCATGAAATTATATAATTCCTTAGAGTTCTTGAAAACACAAGGGGGAAACTAAAACTGAATAATAGTAATTTACATAGGCACAGCAACAGAATATAATGAAAAGGTAAAAACTTTAGGCCTAAAAACAAGGTGTTCTTACCCAAAATCATGAGTCAAGGAGCCAACTACAAGCTCCACACAAGATAATTTCACAACCCCCTATGTTATTTCTGTAAAGTTTCCCAAAAGTTTTCCTTTGCTGTATAGATCACATAGTCGGGATTCAGAGATAAAGGATCTGGTAGAATATGCTGTTCTTATGAAGCAATCAGAGTGTCAGAAGGTAACATCTGGATAGAGATCTTAGGAGGCAATGTAAAGTAGCCTGCCTTGCAGGCAAGATAAATTTGATTTCCAAGTCATAAACAGGATGGCAAAAAAACCCACTTTCAGAATGGCAAGAAGATGTCACATTTCTGAGCCATTTCTGGAAGATGGTTGATTCCTAGAGAAAGTGCAGAAAACCTTGGCAGATCCAAATATAAAATACAAGGTTCCAGAGAGTTTGGATGACTTCTGAGTGATAGGAGATTAAATCAAGTCACCAAGACAAGATGGTTCAGGTGAAAAATCTACCTGTTTCCAAAAAATTTGAGGTCCCATCCTTAGTAGATAGAAACTCCTTTTTTATCTACAGTTTTTCCATTTTAATGAGCCCAGGCAAAAAAAATTCCTTCATAAAATACTAAAAGAGATCAATTGGGAAAATGATGCAAATCAAACAAGTCCTATAATCTAGTTTCAACAAAACTAGATAGAAAATGCTATCCAAAGTAGATTCCTATAAGTGAAATTAAAAATGAGAGAAACTATAAATACATAAAAAATAGGAAGTAAAGGTATATACAGACGAGGAATACACTTATAAGAAATATATACAAGATGTGAATATCTTCTTTGAGTCCATTTAAAAAATCTGGAGTAAAAAAGAATCTGGGAAACCATTTCATCCATCAATGGACTTTTGAGGAGTGCAAACAAATAGTTCCTAACTGTCACTGGTAAGCAACATTCTGAAAGCTGTGGGTCTCTTCAAAAATCCAAAACCAGAAGCTGATATCAGTCATGAAGGAGATGTCTGGAGAAGAGGAGAAAGTTTCTGCATGAAGATATTTAAAGGCTGGGGCAAAAGAGGATTAATTCTGTCAGAGAGAATAAATCAAGTGAGAGAAGAGAGGAAGAAGGGGCTATATACGATATAGACAGACAAAATCCAATACAGACAAGTAATGAACAGAAATAACGTTTGTCAGCACACACATACACACTTTAACAAATATTTCCATTGAAATA
Organism: Suncus etruscus; assembly: GCF_024139225.1. Taxonomy (NCBI): domain Eukaryota; kingdom Metazoa; phylum Chordata; class Mammalia; order Eulipotyphla; family Soricidae; genus Suncus; species Suncus etruscus. The sequence continues at coordinate 19,783,082 of NC_064858.1, forward strand.
GATCCAAAGGTAACAAATAAAAAACCCAGATAGAATGAGTTAAAGTGCTTCAAAAATATAATAGCCCACAAGACAGGTGGAAAAATTATTTCAAAGACACACACAAAAAGTAGAGAAGAACATATCTGGAAGAAAAGTTCATGCATATAATGAGCATGGAGTATACTTATAACAATAGTGATAAGTAAATCTATAATACTATGAGTAATGACAGAGAACTGAAGGAGTCCATATCAAGAACTATAGAATCTAGATTCCATCCTGAAAACAAACTGAGGGTAAAGAAATAAAATATATTAGTAGACTATCATGGATTAAAACTGAATACCAAAATACACTATTAGAATAATATTCTATTAAATGCAGAAGACTTTTTCAGAAATCTCTGTGGAAGAAAAACAGTATCATGCCATAGACATAATTAAATTCAATACTAATAACATAAATACATGTTAAAAAAATCGCCACACGGGCCATTGTAGTGGCAGTCAAGAATTTTCAAACTTATTCTGCAGCTATTTCTGTAGAAAAAACAGTAGAACATTAATTAATTAATTAGAAACTTAAAAAGAAAGGTAGTGCTTAGCTGGGAACCTGAAAAAAAAAAACCTGAATTGTCGAATTTGATGCTATAGGTGTCTATGAAATATAAAAAAAGATTATAAGCTGCTGAAAATTTCACTGGTGCTCTGGAGAATGCTGTAACTTTCTGGTCAACAAATTTAAATCAACATTATTTTGCAACATTTTTACAATGTACAGTGACTGGTATTATGTTTACCATAATGGTTTGAAACTGATGATAAATTGTACTTCTCAGATTTGTCTTTTAAGTCAGTGGCGGACTATGACAAATTAAAGTCTTCTGAAGGAAAGCCCACATAGAGTTGTAGTTTTTTCTCATTCACTTGCCATCATAGAAAAAGCATTTTAAATGTATTAACAGCATAGGTGGTAATTTTCATATATATATATATATACACACACATATATATATATGTTCCTTTATAAAACCCTCTTTGTGTTGCAATAATTTCAATAAACATTATTATCATCTCTCAGCTCTTCTACTTTGAAAAATACATTAAGGCAATCTTGTATATTTATCTCTAGATGTTACAGGTAAGGACAAATGAGTAAACATTTCAAAAATCCAAGAGTCTTGGTGGCAGATGAAGCATTCAAGTATGGATTTGAACTGGCCTTAGAAAAATGCATAACTGATAGACTCATGAAACTGCTTGTGTTCTTACCCAGTTTGGTTTGAATTTTTACTGTCCATAGGGTTATCAGTATTTCCCTCTAAAGGTCTTTCCTGCCTAGTAACTTGGATCAAATTCTGGTGTAATCCATCTATGAGAAATATTAATAGTTCATGAGGATCTTGTTGATTGTGTTCAGCAAACTGGTCATTAACCTGACTAATAATTATCTTAAAGTCTTTAGGATTAATATACCTATGATGGAATATCAAGGTTTTGATATTCTTGCCAAATTCTTATGCTAATTTGTTTTAATGTCCCAAAGGATTTAGCCTGTTAATGTTTTTATTATAGTTCTGATAAAAATAATTTATCAAAGTTGGAATTTATATAGGTATTGCCTTATTGAGGTCATGTAGCAAGAGTTTCCCAATTTTTTTTAATCCAGTAAGAATAAGTTTCATTCTCTCCTGTTCTGCACTGAGTTTTGGGGACTAGTCATTCCCATAGTTAACCATCTCAGCCAGGCTGTAAGGCATGAGTTCAATGTCTCTGTTACCCGTTTAGGAGGCTTTGGCAATTTTACTTTTTCACTCTTAATCTTTCGAGAAGTCTGTATTATATCTGAGGGATGGTTTGCATTCACAGGCGTCTAAGTTTTCTCATTTGTGAGTATCCAGTTTTTAACAAGGTGTAAAGGAACGAGAATTTCTTGGCAGGGTTGTCATCTGTGGAAACATAAGCATATCCTCTTCCTGTAATGAGGAGATTACCAACAATTCATTTATCATTAAATTTTATCAAAGTAGGAGTACCAATTTTTTTTTTTTTTTGCACCTGAGCGTCCTCTTTGAAATGTCTCTCGGCAGCTGTGTAGGATGCTTCCTGGGGGTAGATTTAAGTAGGTTAGCATAAATATAGTTAATGATAAAAGGAATGTTGATGGCAAGCCTCTTTTTCTATATTTTAGTAAATGAGTTTGAGAGTTCTGTGCATCCCTTCTACTATGCTTTTTCCTTGAGAATTATAGAGAATGCCCTTATTTGTTTAATTTGCTACTATTTACAAAAGAACCAAAAAGTTTTATGGTGAAGACGGGCCATCTGTCTTAATGCAATATAGAATCCCAATTCCAGTAAAACAGTGCAGTAGAAAGGTACAAACTGCTTTAGTTCTTTGCAAAGCCATAGATATGGCCCATATAAATCAAGAATATGTGTCTACATCCACATGGAGATAGGGTTTCTTCAGGAAAAAAACCTGTATGAGCAATATTTATTTGCCAAAGTTTATTAGTTTGTAAATCTCGAGTGTTTGCTCCTGCAACGTTTTATTTATTTTTTATTTAAAGGTACATTTCTCTAAAATTTGCTTGGTTGCTTCCATGAAATATGATAGTTCACCTGCAGGTGGCGGGCATTTTATATGTTCTTCAGAAGGTATTTGAAATATAGACATTGCCAAATGTCTTGCAATCTCATTCCCCTGAGCTATTGGTTCTGAAGAACTGAATCAGCTCTTATGCGGGTTATGAAGATGGACTTTCAATGTTTCTGGAGAATATACTTCAATTGTTTGAGTAAATCTTGTTTTATCTGGTTATTGGCATTGAAGGAGACCATACATATACCAGACAATAGTCAGACTATGTAAGCTGAGCCCTGTTACATGGTCCTGCTATTGCAAGAGAGCAAATAAATCAGGGTGGCAAGTGCTGCCTGTTGATCAGACTTGCAATTTGTAAACACCTTTGTTTTAGTTAAGAACCAGAAATATCCCCCTTTCTTGATGATGTTCTATGGATATAAAACACTGGGGCATAAGGTATTAGTGAGGAACAAATAATTAAAGAAATCACAAAATGAGTTTTTCTGAAAATGTCCCATGCCTTTCCTGGAGATAATGGGAAGAAATTTCTTCTGAAAAGTTTGAAAAATCCCTTTGAAGAAGCTCACTGAGGGGTAAAATTGATTTGATTTCTTTTTTAGATATTGGCAGTACTCTTGTGTCAGGATCAAAACCCAATAAAGAAACTTCTGAGTTTTGCTTTGATGATAAGTGCAGAAATCAGTTCTAAATAAGAACCAGAGTATGAGATTGCTCATTATATAAATAAACCCATTCCAAAGGCCTAGACAACTGGATGATAGCAACTGTAGGAGAGTTAGGCATTAAAAATACCAAAAGCCACACCTTCTTTCCAGGTGTATACCTGGAAATATAGGATATTTGAAGCCTGTACAAGAAAAAAATACAATATTTCTTAGTTGTTGGAAGTAAGTATCTCAGGTTATTCAAGGCAAGGTCTCCCTCCAGGGTTTGAAAAAGATTAGTCATCTCAGAATTTGAGAAACTAAGGAATGGGCAGGCCTAATTCAAGTCCCCCAGGAGTTTTTAAAAATTATTAAGAGTTCTGGGGCCAGCGAGGTGGCGCGGGAGGTAAGGTGTCTGCCTTGCAAGTGCTAGCCAAGGAAGGACCACAGTTCTATCCCCCAGTGTCCCATATGGTCCCCCAAGCCAGGGGAGTAACCCTGAGCATCAAACTGGTGTAGCCTGAAAAACAAAAAAAAAAAAAAAAAAAAAAAAAAAGAAAAAAAAAAAGAAAGAGTTCTGAGGTTTTTCTGGTTTATGGAGATTTTTTGAGGGTGAACTGAAGTTTGATCCAATATGAAACCCAAATACTGGAATGGTGGCATGGTCTGGTTATTTTCTGTAGCTACTTTTAACCCTAAATCCTGCAAAGAGTCAATAACAAATGAATTCAAAACTTGCAAGTCTTTCTGATTATGCAGGGCTAACAAGATGTCATCAGTGTAATGAATTATTAGTGCCTGAGGGAACTTTTAAGCAAGGCTTAAGATCCTATTCCCCAAAAGCTGACACATTGTTGGGGAATTTCTTATACCCTGAGAGCACGTTCTATTCATAATGGCTAGCTGGGGCATGGCTATTTTAACAGAAAAGGGAAAACATTTTTTGTCTTCTGGATTAATGGAACATGGTAAAAAGCAGTCTTTAAAATATATTATTAATCAAGGGCTAGTCCCTTTAGGGTGACTACTGGTGAAGGTAGGCCAGTCTACATTTTACCCATGGGGATTATGAATAAATTCACAGCTCTGAAGTTCATTAACATTCACCATTTCCCTGAGTTTTTGGATTCTAAATATAGGTGAGTATCACTGAGAAAACGAGGTTTCTATATATCCCAATTTTATCTGTTCATCTTGAATTTTTTCCGCGCCACTAACTTATTAGCTTTTAGGGTTCATTGGCCTGTCCATACCAGATTATTAGATCTCATTCTATCTTAATTGGTGCTGTATGTTTAATGGTAGTGGCCCTTAGTAAAAAAATATTTGTCTCTAAGTCAGATGATAGTTTGCTGGAGAAAGGGGAATATGAAATTCTGTACACCACTGCTTATGCAGGTCACGTCCCCACAAGGTTACAGGAATTAGGCTCACAGGTAGTTTGATTATAAATCACTGTTTTCCAGGGCCTTTGCATACCATGAACCTGGCACTTCACTGTGAAGATTTCAAAATTCTGCCTACTCCCTCCAAAGAATATGGGATTTCTTGAATAGGCCAGCTTTGGGATCAGTATTTTAGAGAAATTACAGTAACCTGTGCTCTGGAATCTAAAAGACAGTTATGAATTTCTTGCCCAGGACCTCAAGGGTTAGCATAGGATTCTCTCTTCCTTTAGTTTAGTAATTAAGTCTTTTAAGGGATAAGTTGATGCTCCAGGGTTGATACTGCCAAAGCACCTATTCATTTTCTTTCTGATTTCCCAGGCACGATGTAAGGCAATAATAATAACTGAGCTATAGCTTCCTCTTCTTTGAAAGTCCTGGTCACTTGCACCGTTAAAACCACAATCATTTCTCCAGGAGAATCCCAGTCTATTATCTCCAAGTGAATAATTATGCCTTTAAGAGTTAAACTACTACTTTCTCCTATAATCAATCCTACTATGCCTGGGAGCATGGGTCCCATTATGTCAGTTTTCAACTTATAAGGACATTGACCCAGAAAGACAGTTATATTTTCAAGGCAAACTATTTCAGAGGCTCCACTATCGGAGGTCTTGGGGTTGATATTATTTATGCGATAGTGTTTTGTTGGGCTGAACCAGGAAGCAAAATTGTTATGGGAGGGGTCCCTGATTTTGAGGGGTCTGGGGTCATCCCCTTTTCCAGTTTCCTTGCATAGAAAGTTTCTGCTCTCAGGAAACAGAATTTGAAAACAAGTTGCAATTTCTATGCAAATGTCCAGGCTTTCCCCAATGGAAACAGTGAATCTGATTTCAAGCTGTATGTTTTGACATTTTCCTCACTAATTAGCAAAATGATGTATAGGTGAAAAACAATGTTTGGCCCAGTGGAATTCTCTGCCACATCTAGGGCAAAATCCAGGATTTTCTCTTTATCTAGTTCCCTTGGGATTTGCTCTATTGTTGCAAAAATTATCACAGGGGTCATCAGAAAAGGGGCTGAGGAGTCACAAATATATTCCTACACACCTCAAGGTAGCCCATTAGTTCTCTGACTCTCTGATAGGCTACAAAATTGCCTAGAAATGTCCATTCTAATTTTCAAAAGCTGAAGATTTTTCAATAACTTTCTAAGCAGTCTGATCCTTTATTTGAACTATAAGAGGATCTTGAGGGCCTTCTCCCTAACTTGGGTGCGCTGGGAGCCTTGCTCCCAGCCTTCCCCTCTTCTGCCCCCGGCCCCCAGGCCTTCTGGGGTGGCAGCCCAGGCTGCTAGACAAGGTGGGTGTCAGGGGTCCCTCCTGGATGGGGTCCCAAGCTTTCCCCGCCCTTCCCTCAGCTCTAGGGAGGAAAGGGCCCAGGGTGTAGGGCAGGAAGATCCTGAATTCCAGCTCACTCTCCATCCTCTCTTGAGCTGGAGGCTAGCTCTAGCCGGCATGGGGTTGGGGGAGACCCCATGTGGAAGGCCTTCTCCCTAACTTGGGTGCGCTGGGAGCCTTGATAGGCTCCCAACCTTCCCCTCTTCTGCCCCTGGCCTCCAGGCCTTCTGAGTTGGCAGCCCAGGCAGCCAGACAAGGTGGGTGTCGGGGGTCCCTCCTGGATGGGGTCCCAAGCTTTCCCCGCCCTTTCCTCAGCTCTAGGGAGGGAAGGGCCCAGGGTATAGGGTGGGCAGAAACTGGCTTCCGGCTCTATCTCCATCCTCTCTTGAGCTGGAGGCTAGCTCTAGCTGGCATGGGGTTGGGGGAGACTCCATGTGGAAGGCCTTCTCCCTAACTTGGGTGCGCTGGGAGCCTTGATAGGCTCCCAATCTTCGCCTCTTCTGCCCCTGGCCTCTAGGCCTTCTGGGGTGGCAGCCCAGGCGGCCAGACAAGGTGGGTGTCGGGGGTCCCTCCTGGATGGGGTCCCAAGCTTTCCCTGCCCTTCCCTCAGCTCTAGGGAGGGAAGGGCCCAGGGTGTAGGGTGGGCAGATCCTGGCTTCTGGCTTTCTCTCCATCCTCTCTTGAGCTGGAGGCTAGCTCTAGCTGTCATGAGGTTATGGGAGATCCCATGTGGAAGGCCTTCTCCCTAACTTGGGTGTGCTGGGAGCCTTTATAGACTCCCAGCCTTGCCCTCTTCTGCCCCCGGCCTCCAGGCCTTTTGGGGAGGCAGCCCAGGCAGCCAGACAAGGTGGGTGTTGGGGGGATCCCTCCTGGATGGGGTCCCAAGCTTTCCCTGCCCTTTCCTCAGCTCTAGGGAGGGAAGGGCCCAGGGTGTAGGGCGGGAAGATCCTGGCTTCTAGCTCTCTCTCCATCCTCTCTTGAGCTGGAGGCTAGCTCTAGCGGTATGAGGTTGGGGGAGACTCCATGTGGAAGGCCTTCTCCCTAACTTGGGTGTGCTGGGAGCCTATTAAGGCTTGCCCTCTTCTGCCCCCGGCCTCCAGGCCTTCTGGGGTGGCAGCCCAGGTGGCCAGAAATGGTCGGTCCTAATTTGGGGTGTGCTGAGATTTGCTCTGTTGCACTAAGTTTGTCACTGCCTATTTCTGACCACTCTGCATATGGAAAACCGCGCAGGGGCTAGTGCCCCCGTGTGCACTGCTTGTATTAAGAGTATTCCTAATTTTAATGTTATGTTTTGCGTATCCAGAATGTCCATTTTTATTCTGCCCTTTTCCACTCCCCTTCAAAGCTCATTCTCTCTCACCCTTTCCCAAATCACTAACCCATATTACTCTTTTAACTTCAGTATTGCACAATCCTAATCACAGACCAAAGCCGTGCATTGTGTGTAACAACCCCAAACTGTTTCAAAAGACATAAAGTGGACACGTATGTCTTTAGAATATTTTATTTTACTCTGACAACTATACGTCTTACTAAATATTTTCTTATACAGTGTTGATTCTAACCACTTTTTATCTTCTCTTTATGAGCTGTTCAACAAGGAATTTTGGTGAAAGAATCCCCCAATTTAATGCTTATGATTTCTTCATGTCATGGGAATTATTGGACTTGTCCTTATGTCCCCCATATGCACCAATAACGCCACGTGGCAATGCTCCTTTTTTTGCATAGGCACATTAAAATGAGAAAATACTAACATAGAAATAATATCCTATCTAATAGAGATTGGAATACACAAATCTTGTAGTGCAAAGGGACCTTACACCCTGAACATTGACATAATGACCTGGCACAGGCCTCAGAAGAAAGGGCATTTACCATTCACCCCTGAACCAGGGAAGTCATCCATGAAACATCCAGGTATGTCTATAACATCACCTGGAAGCAATCCTCTACCACGGAAGACCCTACCACTGCTCAGACATCGACCTGCTCAAAAGAGACTTCCCTTAACACTGAGAAGACTTAACAACAACGACCTGCTTACAAGACAGGGCGTCCTACATTGCCCTTTAATGATGAGGTGAAACGAGAGGATGCTCCACATACTGACTTCGATGTAGGATATGCGGATTCCAGGATCTTTAATACAGAAACATGATACCAACAACAGAGATTGTGTGAAAAGTGTGTTGGCACTACGAATAATGTCTTGGATTGGATGATCTAACTTGCCTGGAGCCTAGAGTTGGTCTTATGCCAGGAAACTTCAGGGGTAGGGTCTCTTTGTATTTAGGCCAAGGTTATTCCTTTCCATGCCTCTCATATTTTGGCGGGCCTATGCAAACAACAATCGCCACTCTAACACTGTTTGTACTGTGCTCCTTTGACTCTAATCCTTAAAAAAAAACCACTTAAAATTTGAGGTTAACTTAAGCTAATATGCATGTACATGGAAATGTAAAAAATACTATGCCTGTAATGTTTAAGGAGTTATGTAAGTTTTATGACTTTAGATTGCCTTGTGTGCTGTTAAGAAATATAATGTGTTACAATTTGGGGACTTGAGGGATAAAGTAATTGTACATGGATTCTGCTTTATTTATCTTAATGTTCTTTGGCTGAAAGTTCAAAGTTAAGATATCAGCAAGGGGACTTCTTCTGAGAATTATGTTATGGGTGATTGTCCTTCCACGGTAACTTTACCTTGTCCTCTTTCTTTGCATCTTTGTTCTCATAATTTAAAAAAAAAAAGCATCTTGAAGTCTTCCTTTAAATTCCGTATGAGGCTCAGACCTACCCTGGGTTATTTTGATGTAACTTCCTGTCATTCTTCTATTGTATCAGTTTTTTCCCAAGCCACTAATGCAATGTGCTTGACAATATAAAGTACAGCTCTGAATAGTGCTGCCTGTTTTTGTGCAATATAGAAATCATTTGCCCCCAAATAACAACTCATAAGACAATGTAACTCTAGATACTACTCTTGTATTATCTGAACTAAAGAGCTTTGCCTTAACTCCCGTCATAATACATTTCCCATTGAACTTACTAAGGGTTATTCAAACATAATTTAACAATTGTCTGAAAATTATGGATAGTCCAAAGTGCTTGTTCACACCAAAACTGAAGAAGCTGAATACAATACACTGAAATTGGGCCATATTCAGAACATGTCTTTTTAAAATTTGGTTACCCAATCCATATACAAAAGTATATAGGTTGCTTCATTCTCCCTAAGAAAGGGAACTGAGTCTGGGTGTTCAGTATCAGTACTCCAGTGAGGGTTCTGGGTGGGCAGGGAGGGTGTGGTGGTAATTCATCTTCTGACTCAGCCTCAGACTGTAAGACAATTACTTCACGATCACTAATGAAATTAGGACTGGCCTGTGGACTTAGTATTGGTGGTAGTGGGCTAGCACTAGTCACTGGTGGCTAGTTTCTACAGGAAAAAATACCTTAATCTTCTAAAGTGAGAACTGTTTCAGATTTTTTTTATCCTTTTTAATATCCAGCCTATCCACATGCCTATCAGGACAATATTCATAAATATTAAAACTCTGGCAATGATTATGGGTATATCTGGGAAGGAAAAGGTAGAAATGTATGAGATTACGGGATTTGAACCACTGTCCATCCTGGATTAGCTGTAATTAAGGCAAATGCTCTACCACTGTCCTATCTCTCCTGCCTCTTCAAACACCAGATAGGGATCTTCCAGGAACATTCTACAATGTAAAGTGCCTTAGCAAAGAGAAGGATTCTGTAGTGTCAGTGAGATAACTGATCAGAGGGAGTGGAAAACACTTAAGGGGGCCTGTCAGGCAATGAGGGTTTGTTTCTCCTTGTGAGTCCCTTCCAACAACTGCATGATCAGTTCATGGAGTGGTTTGCAGATCTTGGCATAGTTCCCTTCTATGTGGTGCAGAAAGTTGAACATGTCATGGCAGGAGATGGCGCCGTCTGAATGCACAAAATCACTGTCCCTATTCAGGAGCTGGGCTTTGGCGAGTTTCGGGTGAGAGACCTTGAGAAGCTGATTCACTCTGGCATTCTTCGCCTCAAAGGGTTGGGCTTCTCACCTCGATCTAACAAACCCAATGATTTTGACCTGTGGCTGCCTCGTGTTAATGAGTCATACAATACCTTCAATGCCATTTGTTACCTCTTCTGCCATATTTTCATAGTTGTTTGTGCCTACCCAGACAGTAATGTAATCAAATAATGTCCCTGGCATTTGGGACCACAACCAACTTACAGCCAAAGCTCTAAACCAAACAGAACCAATCTTTCAAAAGAAAAAAAGGTGCAATTATCCACGTAATTATCAACATCATCCACTTAAATTAGCAGATGGGATTTTCCAAAGGAACATTTCATTCATAGATGGCGAAGTCCTTATTCCAGGTGCCAGTTGTTGAATGGTAAATTGTGCATTCCAAAATTCCCAGAGAGGAAGAGGTAATCCCATGCCCCCTATTCAGGTTAGACAAAAGATAGGATTTGGTAGCAATTCTCTGGAATAAATAATCCACGCAGTTAGGAAGGATTAGCAGGGAAGAAACTTTCAACTGCACACTGTTCACCCAGAAGCCAGTTGCTCACCACAGGAACCATGAGCCTAGATAGCAGTTCCCAGCTCAGGCCTCCTTTTTTAAGATTAAAACAAAGCACACCATGGGGCCAGAGAGACAGTCTGGAGGTAAGCTTCCAGGCAGAAGTACTGTGGTTTGAATCCCGGCATCCCATATGGTCCTCAGTGCCTGTCAGGGGGCGATTTCTGAGTGTAGAGTCAAGAGTAACCCCTGAGCACTGCCAGGTGTGACCCCAAAACAAACAAACAAACAAACAAACAAAACAAAAAACACCACCACTACCACCACCACCACCAACAACAACAAAAAAACAAAGCACACCCAAAGGAGAGGGGAAAAAGCCAGATAAGAAGGGAAACAAAAATTAAGGAAACCAATTGAGATACATGAGGACTAATTCAAAAGCCTCTATCTAAACTACTGACCCAGTAGGCCCTACTTCCACTAATGTACAAAATGGGGCTTTTTTTCATGCTGTCTTTTTTATCTGGCCTCCCCCCCCCCCCACGCACACAGGCATTCTCAATGCAGGACTTACTAGAATAAGCAATTGAGCTCTAGCTGACAAAAAGATTGGGTTCCTTTTTTGCAGGCATTGATTTATGTGTTATCACCCCAAGAGGAATCAGTGACATTCTGTAAGTGCCACAGCATGCAATATCATTTTAACAGCATGAGGAGAGGTCTGTGTGTCTGTGTGCCTTAGACCAAGTTCATCTGAATGATTCTGGAAGCTGCCTAGAGGAGACTTGCTTTTTTGCAATGGGAGGAGTCTAACTAAAATATAGGCACCACACTGAGACAGAAAAACAAAACACATTTGCATTTAATATTAACTCCCTGCTGGATTTATTGACCTGAGACAATAGATACTTGAAGAAATAATGTATTTATCCAGTTTAAGGGACATACAGATTTTGATTTGTAATTTTCATCATCAGCATAATTCAAAAAGTATTGGTCCAGACTTCATTGCTTGCTTTGTTTCAGAGCTGGATTTTCTACCCTGGAAAGTTGTTCCCAGAATGTAGAGTTCTCCTAAAGCGCCATCTGGAGTTCAGAGTGATCTCAAGACATTTTGGGAAGGAACTTTTAAAATAGCCTGCAGCACTCACATCTGAATGAGCTTTCTGAGTAGCAGTAGTGACTGCAGAAAAAGCATGAAGAGAAACTCAATTCCTGTCTCACTTTCTAATATTTGTGTTAGACCATTTTTAGTTGAGAACTCCAGATGTTAAGTTTGAATATTTTGTTTTAACATCAAACGTAATACAGAAAGCATTGATTTCCCACATAGGAGAACGTTGTATAAGAGTTATAGTTTCTACTATTTTCTCTGCATTATCCATAAAGTTTTAGGCAAAGCAACACTCCTCCCTAAGAGTTGCTTTCTGTGCCTGTTCTCTCTGGTCATAATCAATGTGGCTGGAATAGTAAGTGTTGGCAAATACACTGATTGCATAAAGAAACCTCTCCTCTTTAAAGAAATACTAAAATGAGTATTTTTTTTTAATTTTTCTTTCTCTGGTGAGGTTTTTACTTCAAGATAAATTGCATCTCTTTGGAAGAGCAAAGAATGAAAGGCTCAATGACTTCATGAGTAAAAAGGAAATCCATGAGGTTTGCAAGGAATTTTGAGGTGCAAAAGATTCTCAAGGTACACAAAGTTTGATTTAAAAACTTTTGATTAAAAACAGTATTTTATCTGGTGGGGAGGCAGATTGGAATTGGAAATAATCTGGGGTCCACTTTTTGTGAACCTTATCTCCCTCCTCAGACCTTATAATTCTAGGCATTCTTCTGTGTGCCTCGAATGGACCCTCTGCAATAGGTCTGCCGGAATTGTGTTGGCATTTTCTAGACAGCATTTTGTTAGGGGCTAGATATGAACAGAGTGAAGAATTAGATGTGACTATGTGACTATGCTTTGGGCTAGGTGAACTTGGGTGTTTTTGTTACTTAATGATTTTGAGCACAGCCATGGTTTGGTTTGCTGCTGGAGAGGTATCAGGATGACAGATTAATTGGAGACATTGTCAGAGCTGCTTAGATCTGAGTGGATAGGATTCCCGTAAGTAGGTGAGGAGCTTGTAGCAGAAGTTCACAAGGAAGAACCAGGCATTTCGCGCTATCTGAGAGCGAGTGATAAGAAGGCGCCAGGTGAGGAGAACAAGGGCTGTGTTGAAGAGGTACTGCATGTTCCGGAGCCTAGGAGCAGACATGGCCAGCATTAGAACAGGAATCTTGCCCCTACTGTGACAAGCAGGCAGTGCTTACTGGCATTTTGATTTTCTACCTTCTAATACCACAAAATTCGGGCTAAATAGCCAAATTTGTACATTATTCTTCCAACAAGTCCCTTCCTTGTCTTTATCTCTACTATAATCTTAAAAGTGCTAAAGATCTTAGCGTGCTACTCAGAGTTCTTCTAATATCTATTACATGCAGATTACCTCCATACTACATGTGATTTGAAACATGCCTAGTATGTGAAGACTCTCAATTCTGGTTTCCAGAACTCTCAGTTCCCAAATTCAAAGGAAAGCTCTTTCATTTCCCTTCCTCTCAGCATCCAATATGTATCATTGTGTTCCCTCTGGACTAATCATGGGGGAAGGGAGTTCTTGCAGTTGGAGGGTTGGAAGAATGAAGATAGCTATGCCCACTTTACTTCATATAGTTTAAAACTTTTTCATGTATTTTGCTTTTTGTTATCACATAACTGTGATAAGAAACAATTATGAGTCCTATACTTGCCTACTTTGAGTTGCAATATCTGTTTAGATAAAAATATAATGCCTGCCTACTAAGGGAGGTGTCCATGACAGCATTTCACATAAAGTGCACACGGGAACCTATAATGCCCCTCCTTTCTTCCCGTTGGTTATAAAACTAGTCACAGGATAAATCCTCAACAAAGGTTGACTGATAGTACTTACTTTTTCAAGTGTTCCTTGACTTTGGGAATTCTAGACATATCCTCTTTCAGTAAGTATTGTTTCACTCCAAGAACATAGTTTTTGAAGTATTCCACCCAGTCTAGTTGGCGCACATCAAAATTAAACACCTGAAAGGCAAGATTAGGCTATGCATGTCTATCAGGCACTCCCGAATGGTCACTTCATCTATTTGAGCAGCATCTACCCACATGAGAGACAATATCCATGTACAAGAGAGGTTGTTGCTTTGCAAAGAATATCTGAGTGGTTATGTCTGTCAGTGCTACATAAACTTGGACCAGGCAAGCACTTTATCTTTAAAAAGTCATTAGGAAATGAATGGAATCAGTTTTAGGCAAAGGAATTTTTTTTTGGTAGGGGACAGATAGCTAAAGTGTTTGCCTTGTAGACAACAAGTTCAATCCCCTGATTGAACTTTAAATGGTTCCTGGATCACTGTTGGGTGTAACAAATCCTCTCCCACCCCTCCAATTAAAAAGCTTAAAGTAATGGAACAATACTTGGAGACTAAAACAGATGATGTATTGTTTACCTCTTGTATAATATTGGTGTGTCCTATTAGTGAGAATGTAAACTGTTACAATAATCTTGGTAAACAGCCCAAAGATTATCCCCTACACCCCCTACTCAAAAGTAGAAATACCATAGTGTCCAACATTTCTGGATCTTTACTTGAAAGCAGGAAAGCACATTAGGAACCATTACTTGGACCTGTGCTCAATACAGCAACAGCAATAGCAGTGAGAGAACAGGCCACCTGTCTCTAATAAAGGACACACTAGCCACTATGGAAGACCATGTCAGGCATCTGGATGATACTGAAAGCTGATCTGGTGCCTAGAGGAGACTGTGCTCAGGGAAGCTGAGGAACATCACTAGAGGGGTCACAGATACTGAGGTGAGATGCCATAGAAACTAAACTTCAGTTCTGAGAGAAAAATGTTCACCAGTCAAAGAGTTCAGCAGTGGGTTAATCAGGGAGACTACAACACAGATGACATACATACTCCTACATGTTGGATCTTCCCATAGCAATAAGCCAGTTTCATTTCAACAGAAGGAAAAACTAAGGTTGATGTACAGAGTAACAAAAGTGAAGTGTCAATAGTATAAACTCTCCAGTGAAATCTCTGAGAAGGCAGCCAAGGCCTGGTTAGCTTTGGAGCTGTATTTATCTTTCTCTCAGATAAAAGATTGAGGGTCAAGGTGTTATGAACTCTAAAAATATTGTTAGTAATGCCAGATGCCAGGAGATGGGCCCCAACACTCAACTTGATGCCCAATAGTTGCTATGGTGAAGGACAGGCACAGCCTTTGGCCCTTAGTCTTAAGGAAGCATTTAGTGGCAACCCCTTCCCATGGCCAGGCCACTTTCTTAATGGGATGTAAAGAGTTGGTATTTCCTAGGGTATCCCACCCTTAGTTTGCACTTACCTGTTGGTCCTCTGGGCCCAGCTCTGCCAATAGCATCTCTGTATTGTTCATGCTCCACTCCCAGCTCTGGGTCGCAAAGTACTCCAGCACAGAAACTGTTTTCAAAATGCGGTTCGTGATATTCAGGAACCTGTGAGATGGCAATAGGAGCCAACTCAGTACTAGATTGGGCCTTGCTCGGTATGGCCACAGAGTTTAAGACAAACTACGCCGTATAAGAACACGGCACTATTCATACCCTAATGTAGCTAATACAATATCACTAGACTTTAGCTTTAAGTCAGTCATTGCTGAGGACTCAGCTCCAAACTGCCCTTTCCATAGGTCCCCACTCAGCCCCCAACACTGGTCTCAGTGCAGGATTCATCATTCCCACATGGAATCCCTGCCAACTGGTCCTGTGGGAGCTGGTGTCAGGTCTTCAAGTAATTGAGTCAAAGGCACTGAGGTCCAACAACTGGCCCTGAGATTCACACTGGGGCCATTATCAGTTGTCTAGCACATAACATGTTACTCATATGTGGCCCTGTGTTATAGGACTTAACATTTCTAAATCCTGGCTCCAGGGAAGAATCAAGGAATCATGAGTGTTCCACAGCTAGACATGGTGGGCAGGGACCAGATGCTAGTCCAACAAGCTCACACATCCACCCTGTCTCTTCACCCCATTTTCTCCTTTGTAAACTTGAATCATAAGGCCCCCCAGGTAAGACTCAGGCACTAGCTATCATGGCTCCCCAGAGACCACAGGCCCCTTATGGCCCCAAGCACTATGCTTATGTCTAAAAGCAGGCTTATGGCAGGGTACAGTGAAGATGCTCTGCTCTGCCTCGGTTATCCCCAAAGGTCTCTGTCCATGGACAGAGACAGGATGGTGCAGGATGGTGGCTACTCACCGGGGCTTCCTGCCTGTGAGCCGTAGGAACAGGTCATAAATTGCTGCAGGACCAAAGTGCCTGAAAGCATTCCAGTACTCCATGTACACGGTGGTGGTGACGAAAGAGGCTTTGGGTATCATGAGAGCAGACTCCAGGGGGACTTTCTCTAAGTTGGCCATGATCTGCATACCTGAGGATAGAATAGAGACAATCTACAAAGGGCCACATAAGTACAGTCAAAAATAAAGTCTGCAGGCAAAAACCTACCTCTGAGCCCCAATACTGCTTGGTCCCTGAGCAAGACCAGGAGCACCCTAACATATCTAATATTACCTATCCCAATGTTTTATCTTGGGCAAAGTGCTGGGACTCATTCAGTAGGATCAGAGGTCAATTCTGGTGGTGCTGAAGGACCACATTTGGAACTTGTCATGGAACTAAAGCCTTAACTATTTGGTCTCCTCAAAATAATATTAAAATGAGTCTATAAGTTAAGTGAGCAGACATATACCATGGGGTAGATTAAGATTGTAGTCATTGTGGATGGGGAAACAGTGCAAGTAGTACAGCCAGACCTGTGTGAGGCCCTGAATCCAAATCATGCACACTGCCCACAATGGCTTGAGGTCTTTTTGTGGGTCAGGGCTTCTATTAAAAATAAATTTCTGGAACCTGAAATATTGCTTCTTAGCAACAAAGGAAAATGGCTCAGTCAATACAGTAAGTATCAGAACATGATTCCCTGTATATAGCAATATCTGCTTCCATGGATAGCACAGTGCTCCTGAGCAGCAGCGCCAGCTCCCCCACTCTGCCACAGAATCCTTTTCTCCTTTAGATTAGAGTATGTAGAACTGCCAAAGCAGAAGTCAGTCTCTGTCTTTCTGTCTGTTTGTCTTTCTTTTTCTCTTCCCTGACACTTCCTCTTTTCCTTCTCCCCTCTCTTTCTTCCCTCCTTTCTCTTTCATTGACCTAATATTTATTTTAGGTGCAGTGACTTTTTTTCTGCCTGGCATCCCTTGCCCACATGTCCACAGCACTTCGTTTGACCCTATGTAAACATAAATAGCAATAATTTCTGACCTGCCCGGTTATTCCAGAATATTCCAGAAAACCAAGTGCCATGTATATATATATATGTGTGTGTGTGTGTGTGTGTGTGTGTGTGTGTGTGTGTGTGTATGCGTGTGTGTGTATACACACACAGATCATATCTAATGTGGAAGCAATGTTATGTATGACACTTGATCACAGACACTGTCATAGACAAGCATGGGTCATAGGCACATGAGAATCAGAATGTCATATAGAGACATGGGTTAGAGGCATTAGCTGGTGAGAAGGGATCATAGACACTGCCCCTTACTGATAGAGTCACACACACTTAGTCACACTGCCTTGAGAGTTCAGCCCACTTTAGAGCATTGACATCTATACACACTTACCCATTTCACCCCATTTACAGGGGTTGAGGGTACCTGATGTGCAGTGGTAGATCCGTGTTGATTTTGGTCTGAAAAAATCCAGGAAAAATGAAAAGGGAAAACTAGTTAGGACACAACAGAGAAGACACTTGGTGCCCAGGAGTGGGGCCTCTTGGCACATGGGCACCTGGAGACTGCAGTATGAGTGGGGGTACAAGGCAGTACTGGGTGGTGAGAATAAACTCCCATTACCTCCTCTGTGGTCCTAATAGTCCTACTGCCCACACCTGGACTGATGCTAATGGATTGGAAATGCTAGAGAACTTGCTATCCACCATTTCTAACAGAGGCCATGAGGACACTCTGCTCTGGAAAGTCCCATGCTGAGCAGCTTTTTCTGCATAGCTCAGGATCAGGGCATTGGCTGGGGTGAATTGTCTATCATAAATACTGTCTCCAGCCCCACTTGCTGAGAGGTTCCCAGGAATGGTGCCCTGTACTCTCTAAGCTCCATGCCTCACCTATGCACCGCTGTATACCAGCCAACAGATAAAATGAGGTTGACCACGGTGTCTACTGGGATCAAATCTGCAACAGCTCTTGGAGAAGCCTTTATGGCGTGGAGCAGCCCTTTCCCAGTCTGTGGAGAAGAGAGAACAGGACTGGACCTAGGTGCCATGAGCTATGACCCTCTGTGTATGGAACAAACATGGCCTGATCAAGGTCTCTGCCCCTCAAACCCATAGTTCCATGCCTTGGTCCACATTTCATGAAAAACTGGTCCTGGATCCTTCCCCAGATTTAGGATATATGTTTGGTAAGTCATAGAAAACAAGGATGCAGCTTTATAAAACATAGTAATATGCACTCTGAGTACAATATCATGAAACTAAGGCAGACAGAGTGACAGTTGGGTCCTCATCATCATTTAGAAGTGCCATTTCTGCACCCAGGTTAGAAGAGCAGAGCCACTCTGTTTCACTCCATGGCTGTAATTTCTTCCAGTCACTCTGTCACACCATAGCACACTATAAACAATTATAGACTGCTAAGATTACAATAGGAAAGCAAAGCAGTAATCCACCATGCTTAGTTAGCAATGATGGTAGTTCTTAAGATCCAGCTAATATCATCTAGCTATATATCCTCTCTCGTAAAAATTTTAGTGAGAGTAAATGTTGAGGATTTTCAAGGAACTCAAAGAAACCACAAAACAAACAATAATAAAACTCAATAGCATATGAAAGTAGAAATAAGAAAACTTCAAACAGATGAAATGCCTAAAAAACTTTGTAGAAAACTGAAACCTCAATGGAAGGCCTTACAAGCAGAGTAGCAATTGCAGTGGGCAGAATCAGTGAGCACAAATATTTGCTTTATAACACATACAGACAGCAGCAGTAGATGAAAAAGATTCTTAAAGTAAGTGAATGACTGATGATAATTTAGGGCTGAAGTTAAGAGGAACAACATGAGAATCAGAGGCATCCAAAGGGCCAGGAAGACAATCCCTATGAATAAACAACATCAAGATATCATTGTTGAGAAGTTCCCATAGAGCAAATGCAATGTGTGTGTATATATACATACATATATATACATATATACATATAATATATATACATACATATACACACACACACACCATGGAGGCCTGAAGGTTCCATCTAAAAGAGACAAAAAATACTCATGACTTCCTAATTGGAATAATAAAAATTATAGCTAGAGATAAAAGTCTGAAAGTAGCAAAATAAAATAAAGAAATCATATACAAAGGAATATCATTAAGATTTACAGCAGATTTACCAAACGAAACACTCCAGACCCAACGGCAATGGTGTGATATAGTGAAAAACTGAAATAAAGGCCTAACCAAGAGTAGTTTATCCAACAAGACTCTCATTCCAATTTGAAGGAGAGATACACAACTTTAAAAATAAATAAAAGCTCAGAAAATTCATAAACTCAAAACAAACTTTAAAAGAAGATCTGAAGGGGCTACTGTAAGATAAAACAAATTTCACAAAATTTCCAAGCTTCTAAAAAATGATAACAAAAATTTTATGACAATCAAAATATCAATTAGGTTAATGGACCAATTACCAGGAAGAGTGGCATAGAATTAAAAAAATTTAATCCGACATTTTGCTTCCTGCAAGAAACACATATGAGTAATCAAAGCAAACAAAGAAAAAAAGCAAAGATTCAAAGTCAAAGGTTGGAAGACAAATCTTCAAGCAAGCAACTCCTTAAAAAGGACTGAGGTGACTATACTAATATCAGACAAAATAGACTTCAGGTTAAAAATGTTATAAGAGCCAGAGAGGTCCATTCCTTAATAATCAAGGAATATGTACATAAGAAAGAAATAATTCTAAGCATTAACCCATCTAATGAGGGCCAGAAATAGACTTACAGGAATTGTCAACAGACTTTAAAAAGACATCCTTAGCAACACTATCATAGTTTGAGAATTTAACACTGCTCTAGCATATCTTGGTAAATGAACCAGGCTAAAATTCAACTAGTATATACTTAGTGGCTTTGGAAGAGGACATTAAATAGAGGGGGCTAATATATATAATATATATAATATATATTATATAATATATATAATATATATAATATATATAATATATATAATATATATTATATATAATATATATAATATAATATATATATAATATATATATAATATAATATATATAATATATATAATATATATATTATATAATATATATATAATATAATATAATATATATAATATATATAATATATATATAATATATATATAATATAATATATATAATATATATAATATATATATATAATATATATATATAGCCTTTCATTTCCAAAAGGGCAAATATATATAATACTCCAATAAACATAGAATGTTCTCCCAGATATAAAATAAATAAAATTATGAGCATCAATTAGTATCAATTATCTTTTTAGACCATGCTATACTGAAAATAGCAAGGAACTACAAACATAAATGGTGAGATAACTATAAAACCTAGAAATGTATAAAACCTAGAAACTCACCTGTTTAGTAGGTCAGAAAGGAATTAAATAAAATTTTTTGGAAATAAACAAGAATGAGAACAGAAATGCTAGAATATCTGGGACACAGCAAAATCAATGGTAAAAGGAAATTTTATAGCTTTGAAGCATTCATGAGGAAAGAGAAAAGAGCCCATATAAATAACCTGACTGCACAGCTTAACAAATTGAAAAATTGACACCTGCCCAATGGGGCCTGACTGAAAAATTGTGAGTGCTGCCTGTGTGTTTCTGTCTACTGTCCTGTTGCGTGAACCTCTTGGGAGTGGGCCAAAAACAGGCTCCAGAAAACTCGCTCTCCCAGAGGCCAATTCTAGGGCACAAATGCCAAGGAACTGCTCCATAATGTGAAAACCAGCTATAAGAAGTACTTTGCAGAAGCCAGGTCCCCTGTTTGTGACGTCAGGCTTGGAAAATCCATGAAACCACGCCTGCCCAGTGGGGCCCAACTGTGAAAAATTGTGAATGCTGTCTATGTGTGTTTGTCTACTGTCCTCTTGCGTGAACCTCTTGGGAGTGGGATGAAAAGAGGCTCCAGAAGAGCACTTAGCTCCCCTTCGCTTCGCAGCCGTGTGCTCTTTCTAAGAAAAGAACACCATCGCAACAAGAAGGAAAAATCACACTAAGAACTGTGCTGGATCACAGAAGCAAGCACTTCTCTCCGGACTGTTTCCTCTGCTGCGTGCTCGGGCCAAAGATTTGATCCTGTGTGAGGCTTCATTCACGGAGGACTCCCCTCCCTTAGAGGCAAGTCGGCCCATCCAGAAGGGCGGAGCCAGAGGAGTGTGCTGCCTGCATCATATAGCCAATGAATATTACCACAACACATAGAAAAACCCACAATACAAGTGTGACAATGGGGAAACAACGCAGGCCAGAATCAGACATAGAGAATGAAGATGACAATTCTGATTACCAGATAATGACCAACCAACTAATCAATCTCTCGGATAAGGAATATAGACTAGCAATATGGAAGATGCTCAACGAACTCAAAGAAACCATGGATCGAGTTGAACAGAACACTAAAAAGAACCAAAAAAATATGAAGACAGAAATCACAAAACTCCAAACTGAAATAACATGTCAACTAACAGGCCTGAAAAACTCAGTAAACAAAGTGAATGACAAAATGGATAAGCTCTGGGACAGGGTATCAGGAGCTGAGAATAGCCTTGGTGCTGTGGAAGATGAGATACATAACAATTCCATAGAGCGGGAAAGATTGGGAAAAAAATTAAAGCAAATGAGCAGACAATGGAAAAATTAGTCAAAGAATGGGAACAGATGAAAATAGAAGTCTATGATAAGCTCAACAGAAACAACTTAAGAATCATTGGAGTTCCAGAGACCCAGGAAGAAAATTTCCAGAATCAATCAATGGTCAAGAACATCATTAAAGAGAAACTTCCAGAGCTAAAGTATATATGTGATCAAATCCTGCATGCTCAAAGAGTACCAACCAAAAGAGACCCCAGAAAAAATACCCCAAGACACATCGTAGACACAATGACAAATCCCACAGATAGAGACAGAAATCTGAAAACAGCAAGATCAAAAAGAGAAATTACATTCAAGGGAGCATCCTTGAGATTTACAGCAGACCTGTCACCAGAAACACTCAAGGCAAGAAAGCAGTGGTGGGATATTGTGACAAGAGTGAATAAAATGAATGCTTCACCTAGAATACTGTACCCAGCAAAACTCACTTTCCAGTTTGACAAAAGAATACATGGTTTCACAGGCAAAAAACAGCTCAGAAAATTTACAGACTCAAAACCAGTGTTAAGAGAAAAACTGAAAGACCAAATTTAAGACAAGACTAACCAAAAGACACACCAAATTTCGATGTAAAGATGGCATTAAATCCCAGGACAATTCTTTCTCTCAATGTCAATGGAATAAATGCACCAGTTAAGAGACACAGAGTGGCTAAATGATCAAAAAAACTCAATCCAACCTTCTACTGCCTACAAGAAATGCACCTAAATATAGAGAACTGTAACTGCCTCTGCTCCTGTCCTTTACTGGGAGAGAATTCCGGCCAGCAGCTTTCTCTCAACCAGGACAGAAGGCAGAAGACAACTACAAATAATTCGCGAGTGTTAAGCTCTTTTGTGAACACCTAAAAAATTAAGCTGTAGAAGTTAGTAAAACGCTCAGGGTGACGTTGCCAGTCGAGAGGCTTTAATGAGGGGAGAGCAGGGTTTTTATGCCCTGCTCCAGTGGAAGGAGTAGTAATATAGGATTGAAACATAAACCAATCAGATTTGTACAAGTACAACAATTTTCACCAATGGGAGCACATTTTGATGGCGGGAAGGATAAGAAGGAACCTGGCAGGATGAGGGGAGGGGAAGCAAATTTTTAAACAAATAGCTAATTGATATTTACGCAAATACAATTTTTTGTTTAGCCTATTTTCCATTTAAATCTTTCTTTTGTGTAAGCAATAAGGATCATAATTTACAAAAACATATCTGCTTGAGAGCAGGCACAAAAACAGGTTCCATGGAAAGGTTAAGGAATCTGGTTAAGCCAGATTCTTTGTGCTGAGCTAAATTTATTTGCAGAGTTTTCTGTTGGTTAGGGGCTATGCAAACTTTTGTGGCTTGAATCAGGCAGGTGGTGGAAAATTCATTCAGAGTTCCTTTGATATGTGGGGTGCTCGGTCTCCCACAGAGAACAAACATAGACTCAAAATAAAAGGCTAGACAAAAATTATCCAAGCAAACAACACCCATAAAAAAGCTAGAGTGGCCATACTAATATCAGATAATACAAACTTTATACTCAGGAAGGTTGTAAGGGACAAAGATGGACATTTTATATTAATCAAGGGGTATGTAGAGCAGGAAGAATTAACTATCCTAAACATATATGGAACGAATGAGGGACTAGCAAAATATTTAATACAATTGTTGACGAATCTGAAAAATAATATCAATAACAACACAATAATTGTGGGGGACAGTAACACGGCTTTGTCAACACAGGATAGGTCAACCAGACTGAAATCCAACAAGAATATACTAGACCTGAGGAGAGAAATGGAAGAAAGAGGCCTAGTGGATATATATAGGACACTCCATCCCCAGAAACCTGGATACACATTCTTCCAACCATCTGATTAACCTCTCAGATAAGGAACTTCAAATAGAAATATGGAAAATGTTTGTAGAACTTAAAGAAAGCATAGATCGATCTGAATAGAACACAAAAACAGAAATCAGAAAACTCCAAACTGAAATAGCAGATCTGAAAAACACGGTAGCTCAACTGAAAACCTCAGTGGATGGCCTCGACAGCAGGGTAACAGCAGCTGAGGAGAGAATAGGAGTACTGGAAGATGAGATGCAGAAAAACTCAACAAAGCAGAAAAAATTGGAAAAGAACCTTAAGACAAACGATCAGGTGATGGAAAAAGTACTCAAGAAATGCAAACAGATGAAAATAGAAGTCTTTGATAAACTCAACAGAAACAACATAAGAATGATTGGAGTCCCAGAGGCCCAGGTAGGAGATCTCCAGGAAGAATCAACTGTCAAAGACATCATCAAAGAGATACTCCCAGAGCTAAAGACTACGCGCAATCAAATCCTGCATGCCTGAAGAGTACCAGCTAAAAGAGACCCCTCAAAAAAACAAACAAACAAACAAACAAAAAACACCCCAAGACACATCCTCATTACAATGACAAATCCCACAGATAGAGATAGAATACTGAAAGCAGCAAGATCAAAAAGGAAAATTACATTCAAAGGAGCATCCCTAAGACTTATAGCAGACATGTCACAAGAAACTCTCAAGGCCAGAAGACAGTGGTGGGATATTGTGACAAGACTGAATGAAATGAATGCCTCACCGAGAATACTTCACACAGCCTGACTCACGTTCAGGTTTGAAGGAAGGATACATAGCTTCATGGATAAACAACAGCTCAGAAACTTCACAGATGAAAAACCAGGCTTAAAGGAAAAAACTGAAAGGTCTATTTTAAGACAAGAGAGATCAAGAAACACAGCAAAATTATCTACAAAGATGACATTAAATCCTATGACAATCATCTCCCTCAATGTCAATGGGCTAAACTCACCAATTAAAAGACACAGAGTGGCAAAATGGATAAAAAAAGATGAATCCAACCTTCTGCTGCCTACAAGAAACACATTTGAATGGTCAGAACAAATATAGACTCAAAATAAAAGGCTGGAGGAAAATCATCCAAGCAAACAACTCCCTCAAAAAAGCTGGGGTGGCCATATTAATATCTGATGACACCAACTTTATACTCAGAAAAGTGGTAAGGGACAAAAATGGACACTATGTACTAATCAAGGGATATGTGCAACAGGAAGAAACCAGACTTTTAAACATATATTCACCCAATGAGAGAACAGCAAGCTATCTAATACAATTACTGACAAATCTGAAAGAAGACATCAATAATAACACAATAAATGTGGGAGACCTCAACACTGCCCTATCAACACTTGATAGGTCAAACAGACTGAAATCCAACAAAAACATACTAGTCCTGAAAAGAGTAATGGAAGAAAGAGGACTAGTAGATATATACAGGGCACTCCATCCCAAAAAACCTGGATACACATTCTTCTCCAATGTACATGGGTCATTCTCCAGGATAGACTACATGCTGACACATAAAACATACCTCCATAAAATGAAGAGGATAGAAATCTTGCAGGCTACCTTTGCTGATCACAAGGCTCTGAAATTAGATGTGAACTACAAAGGCATACAGAAGAAAAACTTTAATAATTGGAAATTAAACACCCTACTACTGAACAACCAGTGGGTCCGAGATGAAATCAAAAAGGAAATCAAAACTTTCTTGGAAACAAATGATAATGGTGACAGAAACTGCCAGAATCTATGGGACACAGCAAAAGAGGTCCTGAGAGGAAAATTTATACCTAATACACACACCAGAGGAAAATTTATACATAATACACACACCAGGAAGGAAGAAGGGGAACCTGAATAACTTAATGATGCAGCTCAAAAAATTAGAAAATGACCAGCAAAAGGAACCAAAAATAGGGAGACAGAAGAAAATAACAAAGCTGAAAGCAGAACTTAATGAATTGGAAAACCAAAAAGCAATCCGAAAGATCAACGAAAGCAGAAGTTGGTTCTTTGAAAAAATAAACAAGATTGATAGACCATTGGCAAAACTACTAAGAAAGAGAGAGAGAAATATGATAACCTGTATTAGAAATGAAAAGGGGAGATCACGACAGATACTGCAGAGATCCAAAGGGTAATCAGAGACTACTTTGAGAAACTTTATGCTACTAAACATGAGAACCTAGAAGAAATGGAAAAATTCTTGGACACTTATAACCTTCCACATTTAAGTAAGGAAGATGTAGCATATCTAAACACCCCCATCACTACTGAGAAAATCAAAACTGTAATCAAACATATGCCCAAAAAGAAAAGCCCAGGCCCAGATGGATTTCTTAATGAATTCTTTCAAATATTTCAAGAGGAGCTAGTACCAATCCTAGCCAGGCTCTTCCATGAAATTGAAAAAACAGGAACACTCCCAAACAGCTTTTCTGAAGCCATCATCACCTTGATACCAAAACCAGACAGAGATGCTGCCAAAAAAAGAAAATTACAGACCAACATCCCTGATGAATGCTGATGCAAAGATCTTCAACAAAATCCTGGCAAATAGGATCCAATGCATCATCAAGTAGATCATACACTATTCCAAGTAGGTTTCATCCCAGGAATGCAAGGATGGTTTAACATCGTAACTCTATCAACATCATACACAACATCAACAAGAAGAAAAATAAAAATCACATGATCATTTCAATAGACGCAGAGAAAGCATTTGATAAGGTCCAACGCTCATTCTTGATCAAAACTCACAGGAAGATGGGAATGGAAGGAACCTGTCTCAATCTAGTTGAAGCCATCTACCACAAGCCAATGGCAAATCTTATCCTAAATGAATAAAAACTAAAAGCCTTTCCTCTAAATTCTGGTACAAGACAAGGCTGTCCGCTCTCACCATTCCTCTTCAACATAGCACTGAAATTGCTAGCTATAGAAATCAGGCAATAAAAAGATATCTAGGGAATCCAGATAGGAAAAAAAGAAGTCAAGCTCTCACTGTTTGCAGATAACATAATACTCTACTTAGAAAACCCTAAAGACTCTACCAAAAAGCTTCTAGAAACAATGGACTCATATAGCAAGGTGACAGGCTACAAAATTAACACAAAGAAATCAATGGCTTTTTTATACACCAATAAGTAAACATAAGAGAAGGAATTCAAGAAGGCAATCCCATTCACATTAGTGCCACACAAACTCAAATATCTAGGAGTCAACAAGACCAAAGACATGAAGGACCTATACAAAGAAAACTATAAAGCCCTGCTCCAAGAAATAAAAGAGGACACATGGAAATGGAAACACATACCCTGCTCATGGATTGGCAGGATTAACATCATTAAAATGGCAATACTCCCCAAAGCATGTATTGATTTAATGTGATCCCCTTAAAAATACCCATGACATTCTTCAAAGAATTGGATCAAACACTTATGAAGTTCATCTGGAAAAATAAACACCCTCGAATAGCTAAAGCATTCCTAGGGAAAAGAAAAATGGGAGGCATTACTTTCCCCAACTTTAAACTGTACTATAAAGCAATAGTTATGAAAACAACATGGTATTGGAATAAAGACAGATCCTCAGATCAGTGGAATAGGCTTAAATTTTCAGACATTGTCCCCTACCACTCGTCGGTAAAACACTCCATGACATTGAGACTAAAGGCATCTTCAAGGAGAAAACTGCATTTTCCAAACAGTTGGAAGCAGAGATCAACAGATGGGAATACATTAAACTGAGAAGCTTCTGCACCTCAAAAGAAATATTGCCCAGGATACAAGAGTCACCCACCAAGTGGGAGAAACTATTCGCCCAACACCCATCAGATAATGGGCTAATATCCAAAATATATGGGGCACTGACAGAACTTTACAAGAAAAAAAAAACATCTAATCCCATCAAAAAATGGGGAGAAGAAATAAACGGACACTTTGATAAAAAAGAAATACAAATGGCCAAAAGGCACATGAAAAAATGCTCTTAGTCACTAATCTTCAGGGAGAGGCAAATCAAAACAATGATGAGATACCACGTCACACTACAGAGATTGTTGCACATCACAAAGAATGAGAACAATCAGTGCTGGTGGGGATGTGGAGAGAAAGGAACTTATATCCACTGCTGGTGGGAATGCCATCTAGTCCAACCGCTATGGAAAGCGATATGGAGATTCCTCCAAAATCTGGAAATTGAGCTCCCAATCGACCCAGTTATTCCACTTCTAGGGATATACCCTAAGAACAGAAGAATACAATACAAAACCCCCTTCCTCACACCTATATTTATTGCAGCACTATTCACAATAGCCAGGCTCTGGAAACAACCAAGATGCTCTTCAATAGACGAATGGCTAAAGAAACTGTGGTACATATACACAATGGAATATTATGCAGCTGTCAGGAGAGATGAAGTCACAAAATTTTTGTATACGTGGATGTACATGGAATCTATTATGCTGAGTAAAATAAGTCAGAGAGAGAGAGAGAAAGACGCAGAATGGTCTCACTCATCTATGGGTTTTAAGAAAAATGAAAGACATTCTTGCAATAACAACTTTCAAACACAAAAGGAAAGGAGCTGGAAGTAACAGCTCACCTCATGAAGCTCACCACAAACAGGGATGAGTTTAGTTAGAGAAATAACTACGTTTTGAACTATCCTAATAATGAGAATATACGAGGGAAAGAGAAAGCCTGTCTAGAGTACAGGCGGGGGTTGGGTGGGGAGGAGGGAGATTTGGGACATTGGTGATGGGAATGATGCACTGGTGATGGGTGTTGTTCTTTATTTGACTGAAACCCAACCACAATCATGTATGTAATAAAGTTGAAAAAAAAAAGACGAATTGCTAAAGAAACTGTGGTACATATACACAATTGAATATTATTCAGCCATCAGGAGAGATGAAGTCATGAAATTTTCCTATACATGGATGTACATGAAATCTATCATGCTGAGTGAAATATGTCAGAGGGAGAGAGAGATGCAGAATAATCTCACTCATCTATGGGTTTTAAGAAAAATAAAATTCATTTTTGCAACAATCCTCAGAGACAATGAGAGGAGGGCTGGAACTTCCCGCTCACTTCATGAAGCTCACCACAAAGAGTGGTGAGTGCAGTTATAAAAATAACTACACAGAGAACTACCACATTCATGTGAATGAATGGGGGACTGGAAAGCCTGTCTGGAGTACAGGTGGGGGTGGGATAGGTTGGAGGGAGATTTTGGACATTTGTGGTGGGAATGTTGCACTGGCGAAGGGGGTGTTCTTTACATGACTGAAACCTAATCACAATCATATATGTAACCAAGATGTTTAAATAAAGGAAAAAAAATTTAAAAAAGAAATAAAACCTTACTAAAAAAAAAAGAAATAGTGGTATACCTACACAATAGAATACTACACGGGTATTATGAAAAACTAAGTCACGAGTCTCATTCTGAGTGAAATGCGTCAGAGAGAGAAGAGACATAGAATAATCATACTCATTTTAAGTAAATCAAAATGATAATATACTAATTATACTCAAAGAAAATAGCGACAGGTGGCCAGAGAGATAGCATGAAGGTAAGGCATTTGCCTTTCATGTAGAAGGTCATTGGTTCAAATATTGGCATACCATTTTTCTCCAGTGCCTGCCAGGAGCGATTTCTGAGCGTGGAGCCAGGAGTAACCCCTGAGCACTGCCGGATGTGACCAAAAAACAAAAACAAAAACAAAAAGATAATAGCAACAATGGACAGTAGATTTATTCCATGATGGGAAGCTTACACAAAGGAGGGGGTAGGTGAGTGGGGTGTAGGTAAGACAGAGAAGGGACCATTAGGACAATGATAACCTGAAATAATCACTGTGGACACGAACTGATAACTAGAAGGAGGTAAAGATAAATGCATAATATTCCATTCAATAACAGTATTACAAACCACAGTGACTAAAAGGAAAAAGAAGAGTGAGTGAG
Source organism: Suncus etruscus (assembly GCF_024139225.1). Taxonomy (NCBI): domain Eukaryota; kingdom Metazoa; phylum Chordata; class Mammalia; order Eulipotyphla; family Soricidae; genus Suncus; species Suncus etruscus. The sequence continues at coordinate 19,812,580 of NC_064858.1, forward strand.
AGAAGAAAAAAAGGAAAAAACAGAATAAGGAGTGGAAGTAGATGAAGGAGGAGGAGGAAGAGGTCTGCCATGGAGGCAAGCCAGGAAGAGTGTGGGATGGAAACTGGGAACATTGGTGGCAGAAAATATGCAGTGGTTATTGGATGGTGTTGAATGTTGTATGGCTGAAACTTAAATGTAGCTCATGGTCCATTAAAAAATAATGAAAAAAAGGTTCAATTCAAGATGATGTGAAATCAACAACCTTCACATGGAAAGAGCTCTGAAGAGGTGTATGAAGGACATTTGCGACAGAAACCATGATGCTGTGGCTGTAGACTCACCTAACTGCTTTTAGATTTGAAAACCCCAATATGAGGCTAATCTAATTTCTACCACAAGAGCAATCTTCACGGCTCTGATTTTAATTGTGATGCCACTTTCCTGTGCTGATTCAGGATGCCAGGAAGAGACATCCCATGTGGCAGTGGGCAGAGTGGCATAAAACAGAGATATGAAAAGCACAGGCCCAACATCCCCAATTGCAACTCTCCAAATCAGGAGTTGAATCATGACCTGTCTTCCAGGCAGTAAAACCTACCACCAACAAAAGGGCCTGCATCAGGATATGGTCCACCAGAGCAGCTGCTGTGGCTGCTGTTGCTTAACTCAGCCAGGCCCCTTCATAGGAGTGGACGAGCTACTGTGATTACATGGGCCAGTAATCTTCATGCAGGCTAGACCTGGCCTCATGCCCCATGCATACCTACCGCAACAATAAGTGCATTGGGTCCATTCAGGTTATCCACCCAGCCCTGCAAAGAGAAGGCATCAATTAGCTGGTGGCATCTAGAACAGTTCAGTCCTTTCTTACCCACCCTGACAACAGTAATAAGAAGATGCTGAAACCAGAACCCCAAGACAGTGGGAAGCCAGGTGTCACTTGCACCCTGTGTGGCATAAAACTCTTCATCTTTGCACCCTAGGAGAAACATGAGTCACACTGCATAAATTCACATACAGCTTCATGGAAATTGATAGCACTTAACACCCTTCTTTGAAAAGATACAGAAGAGTTGAGGCCAGGGGAATACAGGCCACATATCTCGGGTTTTATCCCTGGCAACACCCTGCCACAGAATACTACAAAGGGAACATGGAGGTAAAAAAAAAAGTTAACAACTATATTTAGGGGCATGGTCTTGCATGGGGCCAATCTGTATTTGACCCAGGCACCCAACTTGGTTTCCCAAGTTTTGCCAGAAGTGATTATGAGTACAGAGACAGAAATAAACCCTGAGCACTGTCAAGTGTTACCCCAAAGCAAAAACAAAGCAAAATAAAAATCACCATTATTCCTAAACTAAGGGCCTTGATGAATTTTGTGATTTTTATCCATTCTGGCTTAAAGGACAGTGCTGTCCTCCTAGAGAAATGTCTCCCAGGTGCTTTCTTCACAACTGGTACAAATGACTGGGTGGAACACAGGGCAGTCTCAGTTTGGGCACATGGGCAGAATTTGTGAGTGGTGTGGGGATACTTACTGGGAAAGGATCCTGCCAAGTGGCGCCCACGATGGAGGGCCTGACAATAGCCATGTTGAGGTTCCGACCTTCCGTCTGCACCACTACCTCTCCTAGAGCCTTGGTATAAGTGTAGGTGTTAGGCCAGACCCCAAGCAGCTTGGGGGTGATTTCATCAATAATGGCATCATCTAACCACCTGCAGGCATGGAAGAGAAGTCTAGTGGTCTTACCAGACAGAAGACAGACACATGAACTTGTCACATGCTGACTTGGGATTCAGGATTCAGGGAGCTCTATGTGCACATGGTGGAACATGGGCTATGCATGATACATGACTGTGCAGAGAGAAGGCTGCCCCCATGCACAACCTGGCTTCCCAGAAAATCCCACTTAGTCCCCACCAAAAGGCTCAACAACATGTAGCAGCTGCAGATGATTCTTTTCTATCCAGGTGTTCCAGGACCCCACAGCACATCCTGGGCAAAGGAAAGGGGTTGTGAGCAGAGTTGAAGGGCTGTCCAGCTGTTCCACACACAGCTGGAAACCATCTTGCTATCATTAACTTTTAAATTCCTCAATACACACAAGTGACTACGTAGATATGCAACTATTCCAATCAAACCATGACACACATCCAGAAGATCTGTTTAGTGGCTATCCGAATTGATATCTTTTCTAAGATATCCCAGGAAGTGTAGAACACAATGAACAGTATGGCAAGTGAAGTGATGATGGTCCTGAAGTAACTTGACCCCATGATCTAAAAGAGGAATTTAATAGTGTCTCCAAAGAGGGGTCTACCAGAGGGATCTCACAGTGATATAACAGTGGAGATCTAGCAGGGATTTAACAAATGGATAAAATTGTGACCAAAAAAACTGATCTACTAGTTCTTTAATAGAGGGATTGACTAGTGCATTTGTCAAGCACCTCTACTCATAACACATGTATGTGAGTCATGCAGGGTTCTGACATCAGTCCTATCTCTTCAGAAAGGTGTGAGAGATATGCTGATAATACCCAATTTTGGTAAGAAACTAACAACTTTACTGCCAATCACAGCTTATGTGTCTTAAACAGCAGGTATATTTTGTTCATGGCCATCTACAGCAGTAGAGTATGTTTGTGTGCTTACAAGATGTGATGTACACTCAAGCCTTATCTGCATCACAGAGCTCTGAAAACTCTTCCAGATACAGAAAACAATAGGATGTTCCTGCTGCCTCCCAGAACACAGTTGAGCATCCACTCTGGGTTCCTGATAGGAACTCAGCTCTGCCCTGTAACAGAGAATCTCCCTGGTATAGGGAGAGGAACCTGAATGTGGTCCAGAACATTCACACCTACCTTTGCTTTTCAATTGGAACAGAATAGAGATCTATAAGCCAGGAAGAATAAAAAATCCTCTGGTCCCAGTTCTTCAGGGTGGGCATGAGAACATAGGATGGTGTGGGAACCATGTTTTGGGATTTAATTCTGTTCTCTGGGGCTAAGGTGGTGGAATTGGAAACCAGACCTCCTCCATGCAAAGCCTGGTGCAGCCTGAGACTCTCTTTGGTCCTATGATGAATCCCTTTGAAATCCTATGCTGATCTCCTGGTCTCTGGTTCTCTGCTGAGTTCTCATACCCTATGCTGAGCTTTGAGACACCTCAGCCCCACATTATCCATGTTGGAAGGGTAATGGGGGCCACAGCAATGATGAGTGATCCCATCTTTGTGCTGTGCCTGAATCCAAAGCCTTTTCTGAGCAAAGTGACAATAGAAGTCACATGTTCCAGGAGACACAGTCTTGCACATGTGTCACGTGTGCCTCTGCAGGGTCATAGGACCTCCTTTCTCCAGCTTGAAGACAACCTGTGAGCTCTAGAATCTCTGTATCCATGATGCAAATTCTCATATATCAGAGACAGCATACTACTAGCAAATCTGACCTGCCTCTTTCTCTGTCTTAGAACTTTTATAACAGGTGACAGAGCTATCAGAGCATCTTCCAACAGGGACTGGCTGTAAAGTGAGACCTCAGCTTGCTGGATGTGCGTGCAGGAGCATAGGACAGGGTGGTTGTGTCAGGATTGCTCATGCTCATTGCATCCTTCTTTTATACACAGCTTAAAAACAAGCAAAAAGAAAAGGCCAGAAAGATGACACAGTGGACAGGGCACTTGTCTTGCACACAGCCCACACAGGTTTGTTTTCCAGCATCCCATATGGTTTCTGAAGCACCAATATAGGAGTGATTCTGGAGGGATTCTAGAGTAGAACCAGAAGTAAGCCCTAAAAATCACCATATGTGGCCTCAAAACAAAACAAATCAACCAAAAATCCAACACTGACTAAAATCTGATTTTGAGTTGAGGTTAACCAAAAAAGCAGATACAGGGCACACCTCAGGAGAAGGTGTAGAGGTGGGGCACTATGGACAGAGACACAGGACAGCAGGAAATATCCTGCAGTAGAGGCAAATGCAACCGTCCATCTGTCCATCCATGTTTATGCCCTAGAGCATTTTTATGCTCTTGTTATTAATAACCCATTTAACCTTCTATCTGTCCCCCCAGTGGTTTTGTCTTGAATAACTCCATGGAATGTCCCAGCTAGAAACTGGGAACTGTCATCTATCCTATCTCACAAGGAAGGGGACTCCAAGGTCGCATAGCAATGGAAAATGAGCAGGGCAGTACTGAGGTCTTTAAAATGCAAGATCCAAGCCAGGTAAGCATTTCTGCAGTCCATAGAAAAACTGTTCCTGAAGGACATACAACCCTTTCTCCCCCTTCTCCCGACACAAACAGCAGGTATGTTGGGATGAAAGGGAAAAAGTTTTAGTGAGGCCCTTTTCTGAGTCTTGTTTCCAGGACTTGTGACCTCACTCATTCTACAAAAAACGGCCCGTCCTTCAAGTATACTTACTCCATGGAGGCGATGATTTGTCGGGGCTCCACGGGGCCTGGGTACACCACCTCTTCGATGTGCTTGAGATTGCAGTTGGAATAGGCTGTGGAGATGTGGACAAAGGCCTCCAGACTGGGCATCTGGCTGGCCATGCGCAGGAGCTGCTGTGTGGCTATGACGTTAAGCTGCACAGCATTTCTGCAGCAGAGACAAAGCAGGGGCTGCTCAGACCACTAGCACTGTTTCACAGCCCTAATTGTTTTTATTGTGGGCAAAGTGAATTACAAATCTTTCACAGTAATATTTAAGGCACATAGTAGTAATGAATGAGGGACATTCCCACCACCAGTGTTGTCCTCCCTTCACTCCTGTTTCCAGCATGCATTCCCCTTCCCCCTCCTCTACCCCCGTAATCCTAGTGCAACTGCTCCCACATGTACAGTTTGATGTAGATTGGGTTTCATTCTGTTGTCATTGACTTTCGATTTTGTGTTCAAGTCTGATCATTTTTTATTTCCACCAAATGGACATATGACTGTCTGGTCTTGGTACCATTCATTATTCTCCCTCCAATTATGATACTGATCAAGGTGATTCCAGTAATGTCACAACCCTAAATTGTGACTTGAGGCCTGGTACAGCTGGCTGCAGAGATGCTGGAAGCACTTACTTGGCACAGGGATCCCTGTACCAGGCCTTGTGCTGATTGCCTGAAGCTTACTTGACTACTGACAATTCCAGAGGGAAAAACCATAGCTTTGCTAACTCATTCATTGAAAACCAAGTGAAATGAACACCTACATGCTCCAGGCAATGCCAACCCAAATTGTATTTTTTTTTTAACTAAAAGGAAATGTTTGGGATATGGGGGCTACACGTGCCATTGCTCAGTGTTTACTCATGGATCTGAGCTTAGGATCACTTGTGGTGGGGTATGAAGGGACAATATGTGTTGCTGGAACCAAACTGATGTTACTGATGTTACATGTGTTGGGACCAAACTGATGTTAGTCTAATGCAAGGCAAGAAGTACCTTTTCTGCTCTACTATCACTCTGGCCCCAAATGTCTAATCTTTAAAAAAAAAACTTGGTGAAATTCTTTTAAGTCTAACCAAGGAGCATGGGCTGGTCAGAATAGGCAGTAAAATTCAATTAAAAATGATGTGTGGACTTGTATATACTGGCTATGTTAAATTTTATGTGGTAGCTTTGCTTATTTATTTATGCTTTTTATTTAATTTATGTCTTAAATTTTAAATGAAAGTCAAGTAAGATAGTGTAGCTGTAGGTTTTCGAACTGAGATCCATGGATAGAGGTAGGGTTAGCCGATGTCCTGTGTATGGACGGCAACTTAGCATTACAAATCAAACAAAAGCTCAAAGTCCTGGGCTGGCCCTTCATAGCTGCCTTTGTGGAGCTCCCTACAGCAACTACCACCAGATCCAGAAAGCACAAATGAACTGAGGTGTGAGTTGGGCACAGCCATCAACTTGGTGAACAGTGACAATCTGGAAACTCCCAGAATACAAAAGTGACCTGGGATGGAATGAAATTCCATGTGGACATTAAATTTGAGCCAGAGAGATAAAATAGGGCTGGGGCTGGAGAGATAGTACAATGGGTTGGGTTATTGCCTTGTACATGGATGACTTCGTATAGTCCCTTGAGCCCTGCTACAAGTGATCCCTAAGCACAGAACCAGGAGTAAGCACTGAGCTTATTGGACCACGTGGTGTGATCCAAAGATTAAAACAAAAAATTAATAATGATAATAATAATAACGAAAATAGTAAAATTCCAAAATAAGTAAATCAGAGTAGGACATTAAGTATCAATGCAAGAAGTCTAGCAATGGAATCTAGTGGTCTAAAGCTAATTTCAATGAAGTGAAACTATTCCGTGTGTGTTTGTATGTGTATGTGTGTGTGTGTGTGTGTGTGTGTGTGTGTGTGTGTGTGTAAATGAAAACAAACATCTTTCTGATGAACTAAGCAAGTTTGGAATCATGATCTCCCCAATATTAAAATGGTCATCCCTACACAGACTTTCTCTAGGAGATGGACAAGTGTCAGTATTTGGGAATGTTTCTTTTCACTGAGAATATCTTTAAAAAACAAACTTTAAAAAAAAAACAATAAAAGAGGAGGAAACAGGGTGGCATGATGCTCAAAAGGCTGGAGCTCACAGCAACATGCAGAAATCTGAGCACTGAAACACTAGCTCGCATGCTCAAGGTGGCCCCAGGGTCCTGCTCCCTGCTCCAGATGCTCCAATTGACACCTACACCCAGACACAGCTACCTCAGGGTGTCATTGAAGCGCACAGTGGCAGCACAGTGGAAGATGAGGTTGGTGCTGGACAGCAGTTCCTGCATGTCTTCCTTGCTAATGCCCAGGTCCTGATGCTTGAGATCACCATAGATGGCTCGGATCTTCTCGTGTACATTTGGACATGCTTCTCTGACTTTATCAAACAGCTGGAAGAGACACAAATGGAAGCTCATGTCAGTCCCAACTCTCCCCATTTTCTTTTGGGGCTCCCTGATACCACATGTTTCATGAGGAACTATCCTGCAGGGCCTGCTGAATGGAGCTGTAAAGAGACGTAAGGGGCGGGAAACATTGCTGTCTTGACACCCAGTCCTGAAAGGAAATGGCCTGGGGGATAAAAGCTCCAATCAGGCTTCCCAGTCTGAGGAAGTGACAGTCAGAAACCAGCAGCAGTTCCTGGTAGGTTGTGCTAATTGTGGGACCAGATAATCCTGGCAAGACTTTTCATTATTTGATTTCAAGGGGGTGATTAGGGAAGGCTTTTCTAAGAATTACCAACATGACAATCTTCCAGCATAAACAATTATGAGCATAAACCATTCTGGATTTTTCATGTAGCAGTGTCAATAAATGAACATTTTCAAATGTACTCTTTAAAATTTTATTTTTATTTAATGTTTTGGGGCCATATCTAGCAATGCTTAGGATGGACTCCCAGCTCTATGTTCCGAGTTCACCCCTGGGAGTTCAGGGAACCATATGAGATGACAGGGATCAAAGTGGAGTCAGTAACACTTAAGGACAGCACCCTGCCTACTGCACTCTCAGGCTCTGGTCTCAGTATTTCTTTGAACATCATGACATAATGCCATAACTAGCGAGAGAATTCGAACCATGTTTTTCCTCCTCTCTCTCTCTCTCTCTCTCTCTCTCTCTCTCTCTCTCTTTGGTTTTTGGGCTAAAATCCTGCTAAGCTCAGTGGTTACTCCTGGTTCTGCACTTAGATGTGGCTCCTAGCAGGCTCCCGGGACCATATGGAATGCCTGAGATTGAACCCAGGTTAATCCTGGGTCACCAGCCATGTACAAGGCAAACACCCTATCTCTGTGCTACCTCTCCAGCCTAAAACCATGTTTTTTTAAGCACAGCCAGGTTTGGAGCAGTGATCTCTCTCTGATGGTCTCTTCCACCATGGAAGGCAAATTAGCTCAGAATAGAAAGAATAGCCTTTTGCCACCATCAGTGAAGTAGACAAAGGCAGATGATCCATGAAGTCAATAAGGCTGCATGTGTGGCCTGGTCAAAGAACTTTGCCTTTGTGTGTTGGTTCAGGGCAGGGGCAATAGCTGGACATGAGAGATGAAGGCACTGGATCTACAGGTGCACTCAGTCTACTTCCTGCAAGTAGCTGCAGCAACCACTGGTTCCAACTGCAGCACACAATGCCAACTATTATCCTCCATGACATTTATTACAAAAAATAAAGAAAGAACAATACCTATACCAATGACCCGCAATTAACGTGGTTTAGTACAGAACAAAGCCATGGGCCTGTCAGAGATATTGGGCAACGGCAGATCTTCGGATGTCAGATGTGGATTGGATCCAGAAATAATGGGTTGAGGGAAGGACAGAGAGATAGAAAAGAGAGAAAAAAAAAAGAGTGGGGGGGAGAAGGGGAAAGGGATTAGACTTCTTGTACAATTATAACAGTGGAGGAGAAACCAAGGTTGGGTGTCTTGCCCTGGCCATATCAGGGCAGTCATCTAGCATTGGCAGTGCTGAGTCCCACAGCTGGGCAGTGTACCTCTGAGGCCTATGTCCCCTACTGACAGATACATCACTAGGAGACCGTGAGCAGCAGTTTTTGATAAGTAGCAATTGACAATCAACAGCCCAGAGTGAGGATATACTAAAACATAACCAGAGTGTTCCATAGAGGGAAGAGACAGAATAATCAGGATTTCCAGAACACAAACAATGTGGCCTCAGATAACATGATCTCACAGGGAACATGAGGCCAGAAACTGCCAGAACTGGCCCCGGTTTTTATCTAGATATCTTAAATTTATTCAGAGATGGGACAGAATTTCAGCAATGTGGTAAACCACAAGTCCAGTGGGAACACAGAACTGAACAGATCCTAGAAGGGCCTCAGAATTTACCTACCTCAGCCTTTGGATTTAGGTTTCTAAAGCCCTGGTTGATCGAGATCCTGACTCCCACCCCCACACTGTATGACAATCACAACACACATACTGTAGGTGTGGCCGGCCTCCAGTGACAGTGAGCAGTCCTAGCTATGCCAGATATGGAGGGATTTTTCTAGGTTATCAGGCCCACTGGAATGGCTATATTAATGCAACAGCCTTGCACCCTCATCCCAAATTTGGAGTTAATAGCTGACCTTATAATTAAAGGGAGAACACATTGCCCAGCCCCTCCTATTTTTGTCATGCCTAGCCACTCCAATCACCTAAGAATTGAGGTTTGGTAGCACTAAGCCTCTAGCAGACTCTGCTGATCCCTTGGAGGACTTTACCTTTGAATGTCCACTTTTAACCCTTGAGATTCATGGGAAGGAGTTTAAGGAAATTACTGTTCATGTTGAGGTGATAGACTCTGGTTATACTGAATAAATAATAATTGTCAATCCAGTACCAATTGTTTGGACATTTATCCTTCTTTGGGTCTGCCATTTAACAACTCCTCCCAATTCCTCATCTCTTCCCTTCTATGCAAAGCTCTTTCATTGTTTTCCCTGTGCTCTTCCCTATCCCAAATTTGTTGCTTTCCTTATTAAACTCCATTATTCTTACAGGTTAACACCCCTTGTGCCCTGGAGGTCCCACACACTTTTAGCCTCACACAATTGAAATACGAGAACTGCTATGTACATATGATGCAGTCCAGTCTCTTACACATCATCATGGATTGCCACTTGAGACCAGAATGATGGGCTTTTCCAATGACCACATTAATTGGCTTTTCCATTGCCTCCTAACTGCTCTCTACTGACAGATTACCTTGTTAGCTGATACAGTCCTCCAGAATCAACCTACCATGACATGATCACAACAAAGGGGGATATGTGTATTTCTTTGTATGTATTCCTTGGGAAACAATGTTGTTATGCTTATAAATTGGAGATAGTGGACCACAATCTAGCCATAGTACCCTGGTGCCATAATAGTATACCTGCAAGGATCCATTACATTCTCCCCTTTGTAGCACAATTGCCTATCCCAATTTACCATCTAAAGCTCCCCCATCCATGGATCTTTTGATATATCTAATATTTTGTAGCAATATCCCCCCCTTTTTTTTTTTGCTTTTTTGCATAGACCCAGTAAAAAAAATGGATCTCTTAAAGGAGGTCTTGTCCATTAGATCTTAAAAATCCAAAATTTGAGCTTCGCATGTAGGTCCTAGACTCTGACCGTGTGTCATATCAGCTTGACTTAAATTTCAATTGCTCTGAGATTGTCCTAACACTAAGGTCCTTATACAGAACCTGGACAGCCCTTGTGCTACCCTGGTAATGACAAGAAATATGAGAGAGCCAAGTGTGATATCTTTTTTTTTTTTTTTTTTTTTTTTTTGGTTTTTGGGCCACACCCGGTGGTGCTCAGGGGTTACTCCTGGCTGTCTGCTCAGAAATAGCTCCTGGCAGGCACAGGGGGACCATATGGGACACTGGGATTCAAACCAACCACCTTAGGTCCTGGATCGGCTGCTTGCAAGGCAAAAGCCGCTGTGCTATCTCTCCAGGCCCCAAGTGTGATTATCTTAAAATGACGTCCAATAACGAGAAGATGAAGGAGATGTAGCCTTTACTTTTACCAAGGCTAAGAAGGATCTTCTGGAATTAGGCAAACTAAAGACTAGTCTGAAACCTGAAGCTGAAAGATATGACCAAATGCTTCCTGGAAAAGACCACTGTACTCTAATCTAAATTTAGGTTAAGGGTTTTTATCCAAGCTTTTCTGCACTTATCCATAATAACAGCCACTTTAATCACTTCATATAATCTCTGTTCTGGGTATAATAGTTCTGCTCACCCTTGCTGTTGGCAACTCTAGTACCACTGATTCTAGGATCCTGCCTCTTATGAAGAACAGTAAATACAGAAAGCAAGGCCTATCTGGAAAATCTCAAATTTCATGTTTAGCAAACAGGAAAGGGGAAGATGTCACTAAACATACAGAGCCTAACAGAGGAAACATCTTGTTTTTCTCCCTAGACAGAGCAAACATCCTGTTTTTCTCCCTAGAGACCTTGTCCTGTTTTTTCATTTAAACAGAGTACACAGATTTTTTTCCCCCTTAAACAGAGCACTTATTCTGTTTTCCTTCTAAGATGACTGGATCCTGTTTTTTTTTTCCTTTCTCTGTTTTCCTCTATCCTGATTGGCTGAGACACATAAATTTCCACTCCTACCTATAATAAAATTGTCATTCCCCTGAAGTGACTCGTGAGTGGTTTTTGAATATGTAAGCTTCTACTAGTCTGCATTCCAGCTTCACCAGCCTAATTTACGTGTGTGTGTGTGTGTGTGTGTGTGTGTGTGTGTGTGTTTTGTGTGGTTTGTGTGTGTAGAAGGTGATCACCTACAGTTTGGAAGAAAGTTGAGAAGGGATGAATAAACTTGGTGGTTCAGGTCAAGTATGGAGAGTTCCCTGAAAGCAGATCACTTGGGTCCCAAGAGAGCATGACCCTGGCATAGAGACCGCAAGTCCCCAGTGCTATCCAATCCAGCCTGCAGTTGTGTATACTTGTATTTAGGGATCCAGGGAAAAGCAGGAGAGCATAACCAGCCTTGTCCAACCATACACCCACCTTACAGCTGAGCATCTCGTTCACTCTCTGCTGCAGTGTCTGGCCAGCCTTGGGCCTCATCAGGATGTAGATGATCTGAAGGTCAGGGCTCGTGCGCAGAAGCTTCTCCAGAAGCACCTTGCCCAGGAAGCCGGTGGCCCCAGTGATGAGGATGGACTTGCCTTCATAGAAGGTTGCAATCCTGGACATGACTACACACATACACAGGTCTCAGTGCTCTGAAAGATAGATCCTGCAGGGTAGAGAAGTTAGAATCATGGCCATCACACCGCAAAACCCTATCATGAGCACCCTGATCATGGACATGCCTGTCATGGGCACCCTCATTATGGAACCCCATCACAGACACCTCCACACTGATCAGAGGAATCAGGTGGCATCATGTTTGAGTGTCAGGCAGTGGCTCAGTTGCAGGGAAAATCATGAGGCTCCAAAATTTGGCTTCCCTTAGGCCAGCATTAGTTGTCCTCCCAACTGAGTCCTCCTCAGCAGTGGCCCCTTCTCAGCTTCCCTCCCTCATGCCTTACCCCTATTAACTGTGTCCCCCTCCCAGCTGTACCTGGAGTGGTTTTGCTCTACCTTGAGCTGTATGTGTAGGAATAGGCCTAAGAAAGATGGGGGAGGAAGTGATATCTATGAGCCCTGCCTGATGTTGGGTGTATGCTTGGGCAGGCAGGAAGAACATATGGATGCTAAGACCTGCTTCCAGGATATAGAAACCAGAGGATAAGAAAATGTGATTGGGGAGGCTAGCGGGGCAGGTGCCCAGTATGTAGGCAGTTGGAGGCAGCTATAGGGACAAAAGTTGGGGGCAGCATCTCTGCATACTCTGTTGCTGTCCAAATATGCTTGAGGGTTGAGCTCATTTAGTGGGTGCCATTCCATGGGGTTCATATGCTGGCCAGCCCCATCTGCTGCATTGGGATCAGGACCTGTCCCAGTGGTTCTGACCATCTTCGTGATGGTCCTCTCAGAGTCTGACTGTTAGCAAGCCATACTTGGGCCAGATTCTCTGGCCTTTGGAGATTTGTTTGTTCACAAATGTGCTCAACTAATCATGTTGGCACTAGCCAGTGACTCTATGTAAAGTTTACAGATAACTAAATCAAGTGAGTGCTGGCAAGAACTTTTAGGGATATACATGCCAATGAAGGCCTAGGTCAGGCTTCAGAGACACTGGGACATTAATGTATCCAGTCAAGGGTAGGTGGCACAAAAACCCCAAACCAAAGAATGTTCAAGCCACAGCAGAGTGTTCACCAAGTTAGAGAATAACTGTGTGTGAAAAATCACTGAGTGTGAGAAACACTGACTGTGGGAAGTACTGAGTAGGAGAATCACTGAATGTGAAAATGATCAAGAGTGAGAAACAAAGTGCGGGTATCACTGGGTGTGACAATCACTGAGAGAAACACTGAATGTGAGAATCACTGACTGTGAGAAACACCAAGTGTGAGATTCACTGAGTATGAAAATCATTGAATGTGAGAATTAGTGAGAGTGATAAAAAAAAAACCCCACAAGTGTGAGAATCACTGAGAGAAACACTGAATATGATGTTAGAAGGAAATGTAAGTTTAGAATTAACTGCTGTTCTTTTGCATCTGTAATCGACTGCCATAACAGGCCTTAGATCTGTGGCAGAAGTAACTAGGCCAGTACAGTCAGTTCCAGGAACTTTGAGGGTAGTACAGGACAGTTAGCAACACCTGAGGGCCTGTGAATGTTAAAACTTACTGCATGCCAAAACCTCAGGTACCCAGAGTGTGCCCAAGTCCCTCCTCTACTACTTCAGTGAACCAATTTAAACTTGGCTGAAGCCACATATTCTAAGAACCTATAGTTTTCCCGCATGCTGAAGCCCAAGCAGCCCTATAAAAAGGGCTTGCAAGTCCTATCTGGGTTGTAGCAACCTGGGAGAGAGGCAGACCTAGCATGCTGGTAACTGAATAAGCTCCCTTGCATTTGCATTACTCAATTGTCTTCCCTGGTCTTTGTGTGTCAAATCTTGAGTCCATAGCTAACAGAGAGAATCACTAAGTGTGAGAAACATCAAGTGTGAAAATCACTGAGTGTGAAAATCATTGTGAGAATTAATGTCTGAGAAACATTGAGTGTGAACAATTCTCTGACAATGTGCTTGAAACTTGTGCAGAGCAGCCCTAACCAAATTCTGGCCTTGATATAGTGGTCTGGTGGGCTGTAGCCTGCCCTGGGACTTGCTGGAGGCACCCAGTGATGCTGAGGACCATGTAATGACAGGGATAAAACTAAATTTGAGCACATGCACTAGTCACTGCAGTATTTACCTAGCCTCTCCAGATGATAAATTCTTTCCTTTTGTAGCCCATCCAATGAGAACACTATAAGGGGACATAAGGGTCCTCTCAACTCAAGGTACATATATGAAGGTTGTGTCTAGATATGAGGGAAAGAACTGCAGACCTAGAATTCTGTCTCCCTCTGTATGAAGCAAGGGGTACTGATGGCTGGGAAGGCTCCAGGATGAAGATCAGGTGTCCCACTGAAACCCATTCCCGAGTTTGACTATTTCTGTCAGTACTCACAGCTAGATGCCATTTTTCAAGCTAAGGTCAACACAGAGGTAGACAGTGACTCCTTGGGAAAGATACTGCCCCCTGCCCACCAGTTCCTTGCCATGTCTCTGCAGCCACCTAAGCATGGCCAGAAATGTCACAGCCCCTTTAGGGCTCTGCTTTGAGTTGTCCTGTCTTGCTTTCCCTAAAGATATTAAAGAAGAGCACCTATCCCCCAAACCCAGGGGTCTACAATCCACCAAGAATGAGACACACCTCTGCAAGGAGAAGAATCAGAATTGTCACTGTGCAGCAGTAGGCTTGAAAAAGACTTGGCTACCAAGATGCCCTTCAACAGATGAATGGCTAAAGAAACTGTGGTACATATACACAATGGAATATTATGCAGCTGTCAGGAGAGATGAAGTCATGAAATTTTCCTATACATGGATGTACACGGAATCTATTATGCTGAGTGAAATAAGTTAGAGAGAGAGAGAGAAAAAACCCAGAATGGTCTCACTCATTTATGGGTTTTAAGAAAAATGAAAGACATTCTTGCAATAATAATTTTCAGACACAAAAGAGAAAAGAGCTGGAAGTTTCAGCTCACCTCAGGAAGCTCACCACAAAGAGTGATGGGTTTAGTTAGAGAAATAACTACATTTTGAACTGTCCTAATAATGAGAATATATGAGGGAAATGGAAAGCCTGTCTAGAGTACAGGCGGGGGTCGGGTGGGGAGGAGGGAGATTTGGGACATTGATGATGGGAATGTTGTACTGGTGATGGGGGGTGTTCTTTACATGACTGAAAGTGAAACACAATCATGTATGTAATCAAGGTGTTTAAAATATATATTAAAAAAAAAGAAAAAGACTTGGCTGTTCTCCTGCCACCATCCCTTCATCCTCCCAGGGACCCTCCCCAAACCTGGCAGCTAAATTTCCCAGAGACCTCACTATAACCATCAGTACCATTATCTTCCAAAACAACCCCCTAGCATCTGCCTCCTCAACCTCCTAGAGATTCTCTACCTGCCGTTTATGTCCTATTTTCTTAGAATGTCAGGAATTTGCTTTTCAGTGGAACCTGATGCAGGGAGTCCCAGCTAACCAGTCTACTCTCTGTATCTTCCCTGTTTTGCTTACACTTATTCCTGCACAGCCAAGAATTCGAATAACAGAATCAGTACAACAAAACACCTGTGGACGAGCTGGGTTAGAACTCACTAAGAAATCAGTGGAGGAAATGACAAAACATGAGCCAGGAAGCTGTTTATAAAATGATTGGCCGCTTGCAAGGCAAACACCCTACTGCTATGCTATCACTCTTGCCCAAGGAATCTTGTATAAACAACCTAGAAGGTGGAGACTCCCATCAACTCAAGAAAAGCCTCCCTCACCCTACTCCAAACTCACATCTTCACATGGGCACCTGGGGGTAAAATCCAGCAGGACAGGTAGCCAAGGGTCACAATCTTACAAACCACATAAAATCCATAAAAGTGTTGTGGGGTGTGGAATTGGGTGTCAGGTAGTAGAGCACAGGTTTGATATGTGCGAGGACTTGGGATCATCCCCAGCACCATGTGCTACCTTGCTCCCCATCACTTCTGGTGCTGGTCCCTGCCCAAAACAAAAATGATTCAACTCAGTTGAACTTGAACATATTTCCAAACAAGAAGGAAGGAGCAGTTGGGCGACTTGTTTTTCTTAAATTAAAAACCTTTTCAAACAATCAGCCAGACTCTAGAATGCTTTATGGGGAGATGGGGACAGAGGTGGAAAGTGAAGACACCATTAGCTCAGCCCTCATAGTTTTTCTTTTCCAATCTATGAAGAAATAGGCACTTGGGTACCTTTGGGAAATCATGCACCTGAGAAGGCTCAGTCCTGATCTGGTTTGATGGGACACAGCAAAATTAAAAGCAGCTCATCATAGCTCCAAGAGAGACACAGCCATGTCCACAAGCTCAAAATCTTTCCTTTACGCTTAGAGAAGCCTAGGGACTCCTGACGCTTCCACTCCTGAGAAGATAATGCATAAACATTCCTTGCTTCCCAACCCTGTACCTGCTCTGGTGCTCAGAACTGAAGGCCCTGACACAGGAGTCTGTAGCCTAGCAGATGCTCATGCTGATAACCCAGCATTCTCCTGCATTAGGGACTGCCTTGCACTTTTTTTTCTTTTTTTTTTTTTTTTTTTGGTTTTTGGGTCACACCAGGCAGCGCTCAGGGGTTACTCCTGGCTCTATGCTCAGAAATCGCTCCTAGCAGGCTCATGGGACCATATGGGATACCGGGATTTGAACCACTGTCCTTCTGTATGCAAGACAAACTCCTTACCTCCATGCTATCTCTCCGGCCCCTGCCCTGCACTTTTGGGGGTTATGTAGTAGTGGGGATCCAACACAGGCTTCATACTTCCTCACCCTTTGCTGCTTCAGCTATATCTAAAGAACAGTTTTTTGAGGGGTACATCCAGCAGTGCTCAGAGCTTATTCCTGGCTCTGCACTCAGTGGTACTTGGGAACTATATGAAATGCTGGGGATCAAATCTGGGTCAGCTGCTATGCTAGGCCCCTCTGATTCCAGTTGTTAAGGTTTTAAACTGGCCTACAATCTAACTTCACCTGCACTTCTGCTCAGAAACACATATACATATGTACACATCCATACGTACATACACACACACACACACACACACACACACACATGCACGTATTGTATGAATCATGATTCCAAGGTTCAGGATCACCCCCATTTCAGAACACATGAGTGGACTGTTTCATGCAAGAAAGGAGCTCTCTTCAGATGTGCTTTAACTCTCTGATCCTGGGGACCATTGTCCCTTATCCCGGGACCACCCTATAACCCCTCTTTGCCCAGTCTATTCCCCAAGAGCTGAGAAGATGAAAGCTTACTGATCTTAAATGCTGCTCCGGGCATATTTATTCATTAGCGCTATTAAGCCAGGCTTAACAGCTGGCACAGAGATCTGACACAGAGGTCATACCAATTTGACACAGATTATTATCTCTCCAGAGATTAGATTCTTATCACTTCAGAGATTTGTTGAGAAATGTATTTTCTCAACACTGGCTCCAGGTGAGTGGGTTCCCTCACAAGCCCACACTGGGTATAGGGTGGTTCTACCTGGTCAAGACCTTGGACCCTTTGGGACATCCCAAACTTTGAGTGGCTCTGACTGGCGGGGAAACTCGGTGGAATCAGCCTTCCCTCAGTAAGTGGGGCCACAGCACTTGGTCATATGCAACGAACTCACCAACAAGGGGGCACACCCCATAGTGCTGAATCTGGACCTGCAGAGGCCAGAGATGATTCTGTGAGATGGAGAGAAGCAGCTTGTAAGTGCAGCCTCCAGAAGTGTTCCAGAGCTGGCAGGCATCTGATCATTTCTCAGATGCTGGTGAGAGGCCCCCGCAGGTGCGCCAGCAGCAGGTTCAATGAGAGAAGTGAGCCTCTCAGATGTTCTCATGATGCATGGAAGTGTATTTCATCAGGATGAAAGGAAGAAGAGAGAAGGGTGGGGAAGGAAGAAGTTTTGCCTGGTGGGGGAAAGCCTTCATGTCACCATCTTCAATCTAATTGTTCTTAAAAATTGCTTCATTGCAAGGTAAAGAGCTGAGGGGAAATCAAATAGATGCAGTGTGGAACCAAATTCAGGCAGCTGGGCCAATGATTGGAAGGGGAAATTGGGATATATAACACATATGTGCATGGATACACAAACACACACACATGACTGAAGTTTGAGGGAACCTTCCAGACATCTCTAACAAATGGTATAGACAGCGTCAGAAGTTTTGTACTCAGGCTTTTCACTAGTGACAACAATGCAAGTAGACCAGGATGAGGCATCACGGGCAGCTAGGACACACATGAATAGAAACTTGCAAAACAAGTTTATTTTTTTCATTCAACTAGAAGATAACTCACTGTCTAGACCCCAACATGGATGAAAATCATCCTGAAAGTCCAACCTACATGAGTCGTTCTTATTTTCATTCTGGTGTGGTGGAGTTGGACTCCACCCAGTGGTTCTACTCAGTATTGTTCATGTGTTTCATTACCATGTACACTGTGG
Source organism: Suncus etruscus (assembly GCF_024139225.1). Lineage (NCBI taxonomy): Eukaryota > Metazoa > Chordata > Mammalia > Eulipotyphla > Soricidae > Suncus > Suncus etruscus. Next base: position 19,830,737 of record NC_064858.1, read on the forward strand.
GCGCACAAGTCCTATTTATGTTGTGTGTGTTCACAAATACCATGCATGCTATGTGCACATAAATAATGTGTACACCTGTATTCATGTCTCAGATAGGCTGTGAGTATACAAGTACTGCACACAACACACATATACAAGTCCCATGTAAATTTGTGTGCATACAAGTACTATGTACACTGTGTGTACAACTATCATGGTCACTGTGACTATACAAGTGTCATATACTGCTGTGAGTGTGCAAAATACCATGTAGACTGTGCCTATAAATACCATGTACACTGCACAAATATGTACATTTTTAGCATCCAAATCTCATATACTGCTATGAGTATGCAAAATTCCATGTAAACTGTGCCTACAAAAGCCATGTACACTGTACAAATATGTACACTGTTAGCATACAAGTGCCATGCTCTTACACTGTGTATAGTGTGAATTTTACATTGTGTACTAGTGTGTGCTGTACCCAAGGGACTTCCCTCCCTTTTTATCCTTCCTCCCTCCCTTCCTAGGGTACTAAGAGCATGCTTCTCACTCTTCCTAAATATTATATCCATCAGAGCTTTCAGTGATGAGCTATTCTCTTCTCATACCCAGAGGTCCAATATGCCAGCAATGAGGAATTAGGGAGTAAAATCAACTGCTAAGAGGCAGGGAGATCTCTAATTCTGCCTATGTAAGAAAAAACCTCAGTCAAAAAGCAAAAGAATGAGTTTTAGAGTTTTCAGATTGAAAACCTGGAACAAGAGCACTCAATCAGGAGCCCCAAGCACAGGGAACCATAGCCTATTGGTGAAACTGTGGACCAGGTTGCAGTTAGACTCAGAGGATGAAAAGCTGTGAGGGTTGATGGCATAAAACACAAAGTTTGACTGTTTAAGCAGGAGTCAGATAAAGAATTGTACCAACTGTCTCTATCTACACCAGAGACAAAATTCGTGTGTGATTGGGGCCTGTTTTCTGACCTCATTGTATTAACAGAGGCACAAGGCAGCTTATCCTTGAAGTGCTGCTGATGAGAGAGGTCCAGGGCTGCACAGGCAAGCAGGGGAGACACAGATGTTGCAGCATCTCACCCAAGGAAAGAGGCACCGCTGATCTCTATCCTCACACTATGCAGGGTAAGGTGGTGTCTGGAAATGCTTAGAACTCAGTGGAGCCATTTCCTTGGGTCTGTCTGCCTGTCCAGTTTAAATGAGGGTCACTTCTTGAACCAGGATCTGCACAAGGAGCTACTGCCAAGTCTCTGGCACTAGGTCTTTCTGCTGGAAAAATGATCCTGGAGACTTTCTACTGGCTCATCTAGCTATTCAAATTGTGGCATAGTTGCCGACAAATTGATGTGGTGAAGGTCTTTGTGGATGAGGCAAGGAAAATAAGAGTCTGATGGGTGACTTTACAGCCCTCTACAGGTGCTAGGAAAGACTTTAGCAGGGTCAGGCTATATTTAGATTCTTCTTGGCCCTTATGGTTTGTCAGGGGGGTCACAGAAACCAGGTGGTAAAATGGGAACCATTTGGAGCTCCGATTCATTCCAGCCTGAGAAATACACAGAATGTGCACTGCATGGGTGCCCAACACTGGCTCTACTTTCTAGTCAGATGGAGCTGAGAGTTGAGCAGCCCTAAATATGCATGTGTGTATATGCATGCATTTGTACATGTTCACACACATGTATGTGAATGCATGTGTGCACATGTGTGTGTGCCCTTCCCATCCAAGCCTAGTAAAGGACAGGGTATTGGGAGGCTTCAAAATGGCTAAATCTAAGCTGGAGGGACAGTGCATTTGGGATGGTGGTTTGCAAGCAGCCAACCTAGACTCAGTCCCCAGCATCTGATATAGTTCCCCATGCCCACCAGGAGTACTTCCTGAGCACCACTTATTGGATGTTTCTCCCCCAAACCAAAACACACACACACACACACACACACACAAACAAACAAACAAAAACACCAGCAATGAGTGAACTGAGTGCACCCAGTTCTCATACCCTATCAGAGGCACAAACTGCCCTACAGCATCTGGCTAGCAGAAGGCAGAGGCACTTGAAAGAGATACAACAGAAAAAGACAAACAGGGATGTAGGGATGTAGGGATGCCAAGCCAGCAAGCAATAGGAGTGAAGCACACCACACTCTAGCCATTAGCCTAGGCCTGTCCTGTCCTCGTATGCTGCTCTTGGCATGTAGCCTGTAGTTTTTCTTTTTTTTTTTTTTTTGTTTTTTGTTTTTTGGGTCACACCCGGTGGTGCTCAGGGGTTACTCCTGGCTGTCTGCTCAGAAATAGCTCCTGGCAGGCACGGGAGACCATATGGGACACCAGGATTCGAACCAACCACCTTTGGTCCTGGATCGGCTGCTTGCAAGGCAAACGCCGCTATGCTATCTCTCCGGGCCCAGCCTGTAGTTTTTCTATGCACAAACAACACATTGGAGACCATTTTATTGACTCCCCATGGGGTTCTCTGTTTCAGGGGAGAGGGGAGGTCAGGGACCACCATGCTCTGGACACTTCCACTCTCCCAGACGTAACTCTCTCCTCTGCTCTTGGCTTCAGTCCCTTGATCTCATCCTTTCTTATAGGGCATGTTTGGTGTTGTCCCAGGAAAGTCACACAGCCCTTGGTGCAGTTAACACTCTGATGTGAACTGAGTGGATTTACTCCTAGACTTTGGCCAGCTCAGAAGCTTCATCCCATTCCCTTATACAGGGGACAGATGTCAGCAATCCTGTCTCTACACATAATGGATAAACCTGCAAGCTGGCAGTAATGTTTTCCCAAGGCCACTCAGTCATTTGTGGTTTCTACCTTTGGTTCAGTTGTTCAATGTTGTTTACTGTTCCTACCCTAATCAATATTTGTACTTCACCCTAGGGTGTGATCTGGTGATGGGATATTGGATTACTCCCTACTTGGTATTTCTCTCAGACCCTAGGGTGTGGTCTGATTCTTGACAATAAAAGTAGGGGTCTGAGGAAGGCAGAGACTCATTCTTCAGTCCTCTTCTACTGAGTTTCTTTCCTTCTTAGGAATAGAAAACTTGAGTGGATGAATTCCTTGCTTGAGTGCTGGATTTCTGAACCTGTTCTTGTACCTCTTCACTATGTGAATTATTTCCTGCGTCAGTGTGTGCTTCCAGACCTGCATCTCACCAGATCCTTGTTTTGGAGCCTTAGGCTCCACTAGCAGCAGTTCAGCTCACTGTAGAATGTGTTCCTTCACATATTACATGAGTTTATTCACTGCTCTGAAGTGTCCCTAGGCCTGCAATGCAATAGCACTTATTAATGGTACCCCCAATCTCCCAAATGCCTTTCCTATTCCCTGGCAACTAAAGACTTAGATATTTATCAGGGCCTCAGTGGTCACTGTTCACTTCTCACTTGGAACTCTATGTTTCTGTAAGGATGCTGAGTCCACTTGTAGAGTGCAGAAAAGGAAACATGATGATGGACATCCAGGTCTGGATGAGAGTAGGGAACATGGAGCCTCTGGCTCCTGACAAAGTGCAGGATTCATGGGTTTATGGAATTCCTCTGCACCCTAATAAAGCTAAACAACTGGAAAGGTCTCTGATAAGGGAGCATCCACTGTTTACCTTACAGGTGTTCCCAGGAGGACGGTTAGCAGCTGCAGCTCCTGCCTGCTCCACCCCACAATGTCTTTTAGTCTTCTTGAGAGCTGACACAAAGCTCTGGATAAAGAGCAAATAAAAGCTAGGGCAGAGCCAGGTTCCTGTGGCTTGGAGGGCCACTCCACTCTCTAAAACAGCCACTTCCAGAAACTTCTGTGGCAGCCCCAGGGCTTTCCTCGCTGGATCTTGGGGCCAGAATGTGGCTTTTTGGCTATGTTGCCTCAGCATTTCTAAAGCTTTACAATTCCCTTCTACTAAACAGAGCACTTTAAACTGGTGAAGTGAAAACTAGTTGTTCTGTACCCATGAGCCCAAGGGAATCTTCTCAAGACATAAACCTTTTGTGGCAGATCTTCCTAGACCAGAAAGGTTGGTTTGTGATGTTTGGACCCTTTTAGTAAATCTGAAAAATATGTGTATTCCCCATTCAGCAAATAAGCACAAAGTGAACTATGTTAAGGTTGGGCACAGGAAGTGCTGGCCCCTACCCTTTGGGGGCGTTTGAGACTTTATGGCAACTAAAATAGATCTGAGACATACTCGGGTTTGCAGAGAAAAGAAAAAGGATGAGAGGAGATACTGTGTATGTATGGGATCATGGTTCAATCCCTAGTACCAGGTGATCCCTGAACACTCTCAGGGTATTCCTGGAGACCACTGAACATGGCATGTGTAGCTCTGATCATGTTCAGCCCCTCTGGGCCTGAGAAACAGAACATCCTTGGACCCTAGCACTGGGCCATATGGTTGGCTAATTGGCAATGACCAGACATGGCACTGGTCCCCTAAGCATTATGTGAAAGCCTGCCTCAGACAAAATAGAATGTAAGATGAAGTACAAACTGGTTATAATATATATGTATATATATGTATATATATAGTGTAGTTAAGAAATAATATTGTTGCATATTCCCCCCAAAGAAGACAAACAAAACAAAAACAAAACAAAAAAAGCTAATCCATGAAGTGACAACTCTGAACATACAACTCAATTTGGAATGAAACATAAATTAACAAAATACATAGTCAAGAATTAGCCTTTGATTTTATTTTACTTCATTCAGCATATCTGATTTCAACTCAAATGCAGTTAAATTAGTTCCTGAAACAACTTTAGAGAACATGACAGGATCACCCTTTTCCTCATTCTAAGCCAGTCACGCTCAATGAAATGTATTTTAAATCTACATCTCACTAGATTCATTATTATTATTATTATTATTATTATTATTATTATTATTATTAATTTTGGTATGTTTGGACTACACTCAGAAGTATTCTGGGCTTACTCCTGAATGTGCATTCAGAAATCACTCCTGGTTATACAGGAGACTGTATGGGATGCTGGGGATCAACCCAGGGTTGGCCACATACCAGGCCTGTGTCTTCCCCACACTGTACTCTTGCTGTGGCTTCTAGTTCACATTTAAAAATCAGAGGAGGGTGAAGCCTGTTTGCTGCCAAATGCCATTTCAAGCTGATTCTGCATGACCATTGGCTGCAGCTTTTGGGACTAATCCTGCCCAGAAGCTTCTGTGGAAGCTATGAGATTGAGGTGAGCTGACACTTCCCAAGCAAGATGTAGCCTGATTGTTGCGGAAGACCATTGCACGCAGTTGCTACTTGACCATTAGCTGCAGCTTTTGGGAGCAATCCTGCCCAGAAGTGTCTGCAGAATCTAAGTGATTGGAGATGAGCTGGCACTGCCCAACGAAGTGGAGCCTGATTGCCACCAAATGCCATTGCAAGCAGCTGCTGCCTGACTATTGCCTCTACTTTTGGGAACAATTCTACCCAGAAGTGTCTGCAAAAGCTATGTGATCAGAGGTAAGCTGAAACCGCCCAAGAAGGGTGGAACCAGAAGAGCCCAGACCCTTTGCTTTTCTCTATGGTTGCTCACATCTCCTAGTCAATGAACACACTGATATCATCACACATAAAGAAAACATCACATTACAGCATGACCACGGGGGAAACAATACAAGCCAACACCGTGCATAAAGAATAAAGATGGCAGTTCTGATGATCCCAAAACTGCCAACCACTTAGTTATTAGCCTCTCAGATAAGGAGTTTAGAAAAGAAATATGGAGGATGTTGAAAGAACTCAAAGAAAGCATAGATCAAGCCGAATGGACCACATATAAGAACCAAAAGAATATCAAGATAGAAATCAGAAAACTTCCAACTGAAATAACAGAACTGAAAAACGCGGTAGGCAAAATGAAAACCTCACTGTAAAGCCTCTCCAACAGAGTAATAGCAACTGAGGATCAAATCAGTGAACTGGAAGATGAGGTGCATAACAACTCCATACAACAAAAGAGAATGTAAAAGAGACTTAAAACAAATGATCAGACAATGAAAAAAATTCTTACTCAAAAATGTGAACAGATGAAAATAGATGTCTTTTATAAACTCAACAGAAATAGCATAAGAATCACTGGAGTACCAGAGACCCAGAAAGAAAATCCCTAGGAAGAATCTAGAGTTACGGAAATAATTAGAGGGAAACTCCCAGAGCTAAAGAATGCATGCAACCAAATCCTGCACGACCAGAGTACCAGTTAAAAGAGATCCAGAAAAAAAGCACCCCAAGATACATCCTAGTTACAATGATGAATTCCACAGATAGATATAGAATGATAAAAGCAGCAAGATCGAAAAGAAAAATTACATTCAAAGGATCATCCTTGGGCCTGGAGAGATAGCACAGCGGCATTTGCCTTGCAAGCAGCTGATCCAGGACCAAAGGTGGTTGGTTCAAATCCCGGTGTCCCATATGGTCCCCCGTGCCTGCTAGGAGCTATTTCTGAGCAGACAGACAGGAGTAACCCCTGAGCACCACCGGGTGTGGCCCAAAAACCAAAAAAAAAAAAAAAAGGATCATCCTTAAGATTTACAGCAGATCTGTCACCAGAAACCCACAAGACCAGAAGGAAGTAGTGGGATATAGTGAAAAAACTCAAAGAAATGAATGCATCGCCTAGAATACTGCACCCAGCCAGACTTATTTTCAGGTTTGAAGGAAGTATACATAGCTCCACAGATAAACAACAGCTCATAAACTTTATAGATTCAAAACCAACTTAAAAGACAAACAAAAATGTCTACTTTTTTTTGTTTTGTTTGTTTGTTTTCAGGCCACACTCAGTGATGCTCAGAGGTTACTCCTTACTATATGCTCAGAAAATGCTCCTGGCTTGCGAGACCATATGGGATACCAGGGGATTGAACCACAGTCAGTCCTAGCCTACTGCATGCAAAGCAGATGTTCTACCACTTGTGCCACCACTCTGGCCCCGGAAATGTCTACTCTAAGACAGACCAAAAGACACACCAAAATCCTACACAAAATGACACTAAATCCCATGAAAATGATCTCCCTCAATGTCAAAGGACTAAATGCACCAATTAAGAGACAGAATGGCAAATGGATCAACAAGCTGAATCCAATGTTCTGCCTTCTAGAAATACATCTGAATAGTCAGAACAAACATACACTCAAAATCAAAGGATGGAGGACAATCATCCAAGCAAACACTCTCTTAAAAAGGCAGAGTGGCCATATTAATATCAAATAACACAAACTTTAGACTTAGAAAAGTTATAAGGGACAATGATAAATATTTTATAATAATAAAGAGATATGTTATGTAAAATGAAAAAAATCACACTCTTAAAATATACTCACCCAATAAGGGACCAGCAAAATATTTAATACAATTATTGACAATTCTGAAAGATGACATCAATACCAACACAATAATAGTGGGAGACCTCAATGCTACCCTGTCATCCTTTGATAACTCAACCAGGATAAAACCTAACAAGAATACACTAGATTTAAAAGGAAAAATAGAAGAAAGTGGCCTAGTATACATACATACATACATACATACATACATACATACATACATATCCAGAAAACTGGATATACATTCTTCTCCAATGCACATGGGTCATTCTCCAGGATAGACAACATGCTGGCCCATAAAATATAACTCCATAAAATCAAGAGGATAGAAATCATACAGGCTATCTTCTCAGATCACAGTGCACTGAAATTAGAACTAAATTACAAAGGGACACAGAAGAAAATCTGGAAATTAAACAGTTCACTATTGAATAACCAGTGGGTCGAAGATAAAATCAAAGTGAAAATCAAAAGACTCCTGGAAACAAATGCAAAAGAAAACACAAATTATCAGAATTTGTGGAACACAGCAAAAGCAGTACTAAGAAGAAAATTTGTAGCTTTGAAAACACACATCAGAAAGAAAAATAGAACCTAAATAAATAACTTAATGAGACAGCTTATAAAATTAGAAAATGATCAACAGAATGGACCAAAAATAGGTAGGCAGAAGGAAATAACAAAGCTTAGAGCAGAAATCAATGAAGTGGGGAAATAGAATGAAAAACATTCTAAAATGGTGAACTGCACTATGAAAGATGCTCACAGTATCCACAGCACCAACCCTCAGTATCTGGTGGAAAAGATAATTTGGACCAAATCTATGAGTCTAAGTACTGGAAAGAAGAGTGTTTTGAGCTGATGGCTGAACTTGTAGTTTATAAAGCCATGGAGTTAAGGTTTGTGGATGGTGTGTATAGAGGCAACATAAAACCAACTCACTTCCTGTGCTTGACCTTGAAGATGCTACAAATCTAACCCGAGAAGGATATCATTGTAGAGTTTATAAAACAAATGAAAATTTCAAGTATGTCAGTATGCTGGGTGCACTTTACATGAGACTGACAGGCACTTCCATTGATTGCTACAAGTATTTAGAGCCTCTATACAATGACTACAGAAAAATCAAGAGTGAGAGCCGTAATGGGGAGTTTGAAATGATGCACATAGATGAGTTTATTGATGGACTACTACACATGAGGGAGTCTATGATATCATTCTGCCCCATCTACAGAAATATTATGTATTAGGAGAAGCTGAGCAGTTTCAGCCTCGGGTTAGTGCTCTTGCAGAAGATATAGATGACATGGAGTCCAGTGAAGAAGAGGAAGAAGATGAGAAATTGGAGAGAGTGCCATCACTTGATCACTACTGAAGAAGCTACCGAGACTTAGACAAGCCTTAGTGCTCTCCCACTCTGCGCTATAGGAGAAGTAGGAGCAGGTCACCTAGAAGAGGGAGTTGACCTCCCAAGAAAAGACCTTCCTCTCGAAGAGAAAGAAATCAGAGCAAGAGTCCAAGATGTCGTCATAGAAAATCCCAATATTGAAGTCATAGATCTCGCTCCAAGTCTCCAGGCCATCATCATAGTCACAGGCATAGAAGCCATTCAAAGTCTCCTGACAGATTGAAGTAAAGCAAGAGAAAAAGTCAAAGAGGGAATAAATAATGGATTTATTTTGGTTTTAGTCCAAATGACTTCTTATGGAATTGAAGGCATCTGTCTATATGGAAGAACTAAGAACTATTCCTTAGGCAGCTACATATTTAACCAAGTTTCTCACTTGTTTTCTTTAAGTGACCAAGGTGCTGAGGCTATTATTATTTTGTGAATTTTTGGTTATGATATTTGGACCACACCCATCAGAGCTCAAGGTTTATTCCTGGCTCTGCACTCAGGAATCACTCCTGGCTGAGTTTGGGGGACCATCTGCAGTGCCAGGGATCTTACCCAGGTTAGCTGCATGCAAATCAAGAGCCTCCCTACTATAGTAGCACTCTAGCTTTAGGTGTTGAAGTTTTTTAATCTCTTTTTGCCCTTATTTTTGGAAGAGCTGCTTTTGACATCAACTTTGACTTGACTCATCTGAGGATTGAAAGGATTTTCAGTGTGGAGAGTAAGACTGACCAGGAAAAGATGTAGCCACCAGGTGATTCTTTCATTACTAAATATGATTTACCCATTTCCCACTTCTCTACAGTTAGGAGTTTTTGCTTCATTCTGAGAAAACAGATTTGTGTTAGTGCTTGTACTGCTGTTAAATTCAGTACCTACTTTTTATTTCAGTAGTGCTTAACTGGAAATAAACCTAAAATCTGGGTAAATAGTTTTGTAGAAATACTGGGGGCCAGGCACTGCCTTTAGCATAAAAGCAACCCAATCTGATTCCCAGCTGATACCTAATCTGGTCCTTTGAGTACTATCAATGATTGTGATTACTGAGCAGAGCCAGGAATAATCCCTCAGCACCTCAGGGCATGGGCCCCCAAACAAAAACCATTTAAATGGAAGGCTTCTTCTGGATAATTTTGTTCAAGAAGTAGTAAAATTTAACTCCATTATATAGGATTCTCTTATGGTATTTGTTCTTTTTACCTACAAATTTTGATTCCCAGAGTTCATACTTTTCCTAAAGCAGTGACACTTCGTCACTAACAATGGAGCAACAATACTAAAAAGATTTTTTAAAAAAGTAATGCAAATCATGATCTAGGCATGACTTACTGGAAAAAGTGCTGTTTGAAGAGAAAATTATAGCAATAAGAAGTATGGGGCAGTTAGTGAGGCTTTTGGCGAGAATAAAATTGATGTGTGAAGAGTAAGAAAAATACTTAAGGGGCTGGGGATAATGCTCAGTGATTCTGGATTCAATCTCCAGAAAAAAAAAGACAGGTGCTTTTTGTTGTTTTGGTTTGTTTTTCCTTCGCCCTGAAAGAAATGCTTGGTAATCCGGTCTGAGATTATAGAGCAAAGTAAATGAAAAGTATTCCGTGAATACAGATAATCAAGGCATAAGAACTTTTGTTAACCATTTACCTAACTTCCCTCTTAAAAAAGGAAAAGGATTGAATTGTTTCTTAGTAATACAACTAGATCAGTTCTGGTCCTCGCCTGATCTATAAAGAACAACTGCCAACAGGTTTCAGTTTCTTGAGACATGATAGATCACAGGATCAACATCCTATTACTACTAAAGAACTTTTGCAGCAATATTAAAGCTTTTTTTGACCCCACCATGTGCTTTTATAAAATCCCCATTCTTGGTTTTGAGTTTTTTTTGTCTATTTTTTACTTTTTTTTTTTTTTGGTTCACATCTGGTGATGCTCAGGGGTTACTCCTGGCTATACACTCAGAAATTGCTCCAGGCTTAGGGGACCATATGGGACACCGAGGGATCGAACCGTAGTCTTTCCTAGGCTAGTGCAAGCAGGGCAGATGCCTTACCCCTTGTGCCACTCACAGGCCCCTTGGTTTTGAGTTTTATGAAAATTTCTTTATTAATAATTGGGTTTTCTCTGTCTCCTGGTGCTCTGAGTAGTGCTCAGCCCCAGGGGCAGATCTGTGACTGGTATGAATTCTCTCCTCCTAATGAATAATAGATTCCCATAAGGTAAATGGATTCAGTGGCTAGGGAAGCTTTCCAGGCTGAGTTAGAGTCTCAAGTTAATTCATCTTTGCAGTAGTGTCTTGCGGCAGACCTCATGGCCTCGCCTTTAATAATTTCATGAGTCTACATGTAGACAAATCCGACAGAATTCATGGGTATAAAGGAATGACAGCATGACTGCTTTCAGATTTGGGGGCTGACATTGCTGTGCTCCCCACAGGAGGAAAAGGAGACAGAGGCTAAGAGAATGACAGTGGCTTGAGGAAGAAGGGGACAGATTCATCCATATTGAGAAGCTGGTAAGGCTAAGGTCCCTTTTATAACTTCCAATGGCTCTCCTTTTGTGGGTATTCTAGAGTGCATCCCAGACTCCTCACAGCCTCCAGAAGAGGAACATGTTTGGAGGCTATTGGGTTACTACATTTCATTACAGAGCATCATGGAGTCACTGCACCTGCCATGTCTTTGAGCCTCCAACCCAGGCAAAGGTGTTCAGAATGGAAGAAGGGGAGTTTAGCACTTCCCTCAGCCTCTCCTGTGCTTTCCTGGCTTTGCTGAAGCCCAGAGGTATGTCTCTTTAAACAAACGGGACCATATGCACCAGCTTCCTAGAGTTGTCTTGTGCTTGCTCTAATGTGTTCCAGCACTGCCCACAGCAATTACCAATGGAGATATACCCTGATCCAAAGTGTAGGGCTTGGGGTGCATTTCTTGGCCAAAGATGAAGGTTTCAAAAAGAACTTCCAAATTCAATAGAATTAGAAATGATGATGCACATAGATGGATTTTTAAAAGCACATGTACACAGAACTAAAGCATTTCCACGAGAAAAGAGACATCAGTTAGGGTCTGATGGGTAGAATTCAAACCAAGTATAACTCACCATATGAAGTAAAGAACAGAGGGTGGCAGGTATGGAAACTCACCAACAGTATTTGAGGGTATTATTAAGCTGCTAGAGAAGAAAAGCGGGACATGCAAGAGAATATTAGTTTCCCATTCTATATGGGAATAACAATTATGTGTAATTTGGATCTTAGTGATACTGTGAATGAAATGGAAAGCTATTGAGAAGCAACAAGAAGTGAATAATAAAAACAAATTACAGGGACCTGAGCAGTGACTCAGCAGTAGGGCATTTGCCTTGCATGCGTCTGACCTAGGATGAACCTCAGTTCGATCCTCCGGAGTCCCATATGTTCCCCAAGTCAGGAGAGATTTCTGACCGCATAGCCAGGAGTAACATCTGAGCGTCATAGGGTGTGACCCCCCCAAACAACAACAAACAAATGAAACAAAACAACCATAAGCAAACAAAAAATAAATTACATTCTCATAAACCTTATGGGAAATCTTGTTAAATAGAGAAGAAAGATCCAGAACAATACAGAAAGGCATTTAAGGGGAGCCAGAGGTTTCCCCAGCAATATTGGGGCTCCAGTGGTCACTCCTAGAGAGTCTTGGCCTTGTCTACACAGGCCTAATAGCTGTTAAGATGAAATATTGTGCTGCCTGGGTGTTTGTGAATTGAGTGGAGGTGGTGGCTGCAACTCAGACCCCTACACATGTTGGGCTTGTACCCCAGCCCTCTGTGATATTTCTTTGGCCCCAGGAGTCTGTGAAGTGCTATCTTTCATGCTCAGCTCAGCTGCCACTGATTCTTACCAAAATTTTCTGATATGATTAATCAATTGGAAAGGCTAAAACAGAGGTTTAAATGAGACCTGGATGAAACACCAAACAATGTCAGCAAAAGTTCAAAAAAAGTCTCCCTCATGCTGGACCATTAAACATAAGATGATAGGTCAAAGGAATAGAAGGAGAATTGGTCTCAGTAGGAAGCTAGGAAGCTGGCCACTCAGACAGGGATGGAAGGATAGGGAAGGGAAAGGAACACTAGGACTATGATGAAAGGGTACATGCTGCCACAGAGGAGAACTGGGGACATTGGTGAAGGGCATTGAACACTGGTGAAGGGATTGGTGTTAGAACCTTTTATGTTTGGAATTCAATCATGCATATCTTTGTAACTTTGTGACTCATGGTGATTCAATTAGAAAATAAAGATGATGAATTATAGATTCTGGGAACTTGCAGATATCATTTATCATAGCAAAAACAGGCAGAACAAGAGAACAAAAAAAAATCTTTTTTGTTTTTTGTCTTTTGGGGCCACACCCAGCAGTGATTAGGGTTTTTTCCTGGCTTTGTGCTCAGAAATTGCTCCTGGCCAGCTTGGTGGAACAGAATGGATGGCAAGAATCAAACCTGGGTCTGTCCCCAGTAGGTTGTATGCACAGCAAATGACCTACTGCTGTACTATCTCTCTGTCCCGAGAAGAACAATTTTAAAGAAGTACTTCGGCTGTGGATATTCTTGGATTGTGGGTGATATTTGCTAGATTTAAGTTGCCTTCCAGTTTCTGAGTTAGCCCTAAACTAACCTCTCCCAAAACTGTAGGTTCTAATTGGTTTTTATGACCTGATTAGACTTTGCACTGGAGCAGTTTTATAAGGTCATTTTAAAGTGGGAGGGAAATTCTCATGGGAGAATATTTACCTCTGTAGTGATTTTCTTTTTTTTATTGAGGAATACTTTACAAAACAGAAAATAAATGCTTTTAATCTTTACAAGTCACTGACGTTTAACACATCACCTCAATGGCTCCCCATCATCATCTTTGTCAAGCTCAAGGCCAGTGTGGCTATTTGAGATTGAGGCAAATCTAAATCCAAAGCCTTTGCTCTAGTGAAGCAATTTTACTAGTGAAACAATGAGGTGGCAAAGCAGCAGGCAGTCTGAATGAGCCCAGTACACTTTCACTCACTTGAAATTCAAAACCCATTCAATCTATGGACATCTTTGTAAAAACTGGAACACAGACAGGGGAACACAAGAGAACAAGAACAACATAAGAGAGAGAGAAAATAGGCTGGCAGTTATAGAGGAACCTTGGTTCAATGTTCACCACCTCATCACCACAGGCCCCTCCCCAACACCATTCAGGTTGTCCTCTTGATCCCTGGCATCTAGGGGTCTGAGCAGCATCACATCTTGTGCTCAAATACTAAACAGCTGGGTCCAGTAGGCTGATTATTGCAGGAGTGTTATCTAGCCTCCTCTGACAGTTTTCAGGAGGCCTAAAAACAAAGAGAAAAAAGATACTCAGCAAGTCAAGGAGAAGGGCCAAGAATAGCTTCATGCCCTACAGACTCCAGGAAAAACGAAACTGAACACAGACAACTCCTGTATCTCCCCCATGCAGCCTCCAGAATCAGGAGATGACCCATGTATGTTCTTCAACCTCTTCCTCTAGCAAAAAAAGATCATCCAGAGAGAAAAACCTTAAAGAAGAGCTAGAGCAATAGTACAAAAGGTAGGGTGCTTGCTTTATACATGGCTGATCTGATTTAGATCCCTGGAACCCTATATGAAGCTGCCAAGAGTGATATTTGAGCACAAAGCTATTAGTAAGCCCTGAGTATTGCTGAGTATGACCCCCAAACAAACAAAAACCCCCGAAGAGATGAGTACCTTGGATGGCAATTTAGGTGAGATGCAGTTGTTAGACATCTATGGAGCATTTCACACAAAAGCAAGCTTCTGGATAAACCACATGTTGAGATACAAAAGCAGCTTCAAGGAACTGATAAAGACAAAAATCTTACCATGCTGTTTGTAGATTTCAATGATAGAAAATGTGAAATCAAAGAAAAAGAAAAGGGAAAACAAATGTGTAGAGACTAAAACAGAGCAATTCCAGGAATAAATAGAAAATCAAAGATAAAAATCAAATACCTAGAGTTGGGAAAATGAAGACCCAAGTTCTCTGAAGCTGTCAGAACAAAAAAAGCATTGTATGAAGCCACTTTATAGCCAAGCCTATCTAAGCAGGAAGAAAGAGGATTTAATTTCAGGACAGAACCACGACACAGTGGGCAGGGCACCTGCCCTGCATGAAACCAAACTGACTTTGATACCTTGGACCCCATTATGGGACCTCAAGCCTGACTAGTAATGATCCAGGAGCACAGATCCAGGAATAAAAGGACCACCAAATATGCGATTTTTATTTGGTAAGCGAATAATCGCGAATACTGCTATATTTGAAGGCCGGCCGCGGGCCACAAAATGTTGTAGGAGGGCCGCAACAACTTGCGGGCCGTGTGTTTGAGACCCCTGGAACAGACTGCTTCCAAGATGGAGTCAGGAAGAAACAAAATGTGAATAGACAAATCATAAGATAAAAGAAAATCAACAGTGATCAAAAGGCTTAAGCCAACAAATCTCATATCTTCACTGATTAATTTGGTTTCACCAATTAAGCAA
Organism: Suncus etruscus; assembly: GCF_024139225.1. Lineage (NCBI taxonomy): Eukaryota > Metazoa > Chordata > Mammalia > Eulipotyphla > Soricidae > Suncus > Suncus etruscus. Next base: position 19,846,008 of record NC_064858.1, read on the forward strand.
TGAGAGTTTCATTTCACACTTTCAAAGAAGAAAGCTTACCTTTCTCACACTCTTTCAGACAACTGAATTGGCAGTAGGTAAGTGGGTGAGGAATCTTCCAAATATGTTCAATGAAGTAAAAAAAACACCTGATTCTGAAACCAAAGACACATGCACACAAAATAAAAACCACTGGCTCATATTGCTGATGAATATAAATGTGATGTGAAAGTCTTCAAGAACATACCAGCAAATCCAATTCAATAAGCAATGAAGAGACTCATAGCACAACCAAATGAGGTTGATTTCAGGCATGCAAGGAGAACTAAACATATGCAAATATGCCATGGTACACTGCATAAATTGAGCCAGAGAGACAGCACAGCAGTAGGGCATTTGCCTTGCACACAGATGGTGGTTTGAATCCCGGCATCCCATATGGTCCCCCGAGCCTGCCAGAAACTATTTCTGAGCACAGAGCCAGGAGTACGCACTGAATGCTGCCGGGTGTGACCCCCCTCAAAAAAAAAAAGTCATGACCTCAATGGAAAAAAAAGCATATGATAAGACTTGATGACCTTTTATGGTGAAAACCCAGAAGAAAATGGGTATAGAAATAACCCATCTCAAGATAATGAGCTAACATTGAATTTGATGGTGAAATGTGAAACACGTTTCCTCTAAAACCAGGAATAGAACATGGTGATGCACTTAGTATTATTATTCAATGTAAGTGGAAAGTCCTAGGCAAAACAATTAGCCAAGAAAAACAAATAAAAGGTATGCAGGTTGGAAATGAGTAAGTGAAACTAACACTGCAGAAGACTCAAAATACACAGACAATCCAAAAGATATTAGTAAAAAGCTGCTAGAGACAATAAATACAGTAGTATCAGACTACAAAATTAATATTTAAAAGCCTACTGTTATAATAAATAATGAACTGCCAGAAAGAGAACTCAAATAACTCCTGTTTACACTGCATCAAAAATATGTTAAGCCCTTCCTAAGATGAAGTAAGGCAGCGTCCTGTCCTGTCTGAAGAGCCAGGTGACCTTCAGTGACCCAGTTCAAGTAGTGAATCAATGGGTCTGAGTCAGGCCTTTGAAATCTCCTTAAAAATCATGTAAACATGCAGGACTTTGGAGAGTTGTGAGTATAGAGAGGGTTTTGCATAACCTGAAAGGCTCCATGATGGGCATTTCCAAAGAGAGCTCTAATGGTTGGTCCTGCTTACTGCACCACAATATCCTACCATAATATCCTATCCACAATATCAACACAATGTCCACCATTGGTATCCTTTCTTGAGTAAGAATTGCCAACCAAGGAAAGCTGTAAAAAGGTGCTTGGATCTGAAGGGAACCAGAGCTTCAGAGAGAGTAATCATTCATTGTTACCAAACCCAAGTCTGATATTAGGTCCAGAAAGAAGTGAGAGTGATATTTCACTGGCTCTTAATAAACTCAGACAATTTGGCAAACAGGAAAAAAGAAAAAAATTTAATTCCTAGGAATGAACTTAACTAAAGTGGAAAACTATACATAAAAAAGTGATGTCAGACATTTTGAAGGAAACAAGTACCAAAAAATGAAGAGATTTTGTGTGCATCAATTGGTGACTTCATGTCATTAAAGTGCTTATATGACCTTAAATTGCAGGTTCAACAAAATCCCCATCAAAATCCCCTTCTTAACAAAAATAAAACAAAAATAGCATAAAATGACTTGGGACTACAAGAGACTCCCAATATCAAGCCAAATTTTGCAGAAAAAATAGCAGTATTACCTTCTTTGATTTAAAAGTATACTTCAAAGTGATCATTAAAACAATGTGGTACTTGAATTGGGGCCGGTGAGGTGGCGTTAAAAGTAAGGCATCTGCCTTGCAAGCGCTAGCCAAGGAAGGACTATGGTTCAATCCCCAGTGTCCCATATGGTCCCCCCAAGCCAGGGGCAATTTCTGAGAGCTTAGCCAGGAGTAACCCCTGAGCATCAAACGGGTATGGCCAAAAAAAACCCCCAAAACAATGTGGTACTTGAATAATAACAGAGATCAGTGGAACAAATCCAAAAATCCAGCAATAGGCCTACTTACACGCATATGTAGTATATATAGTTAAATAGTTAAATACTTACTTATGTAGATAAATAACTGATGACAATGTACATAATAAAACAAGAAGTTTCTAATAAATGGAGCAGAAAATATGGCTAATGCAAAATAATAAAACGAGACTACTAACATCATGTAGAACAACTAACTAAAAGTAATTAGATTTGGATGTAAGACATGAAAACATAAAACATGTAGGCCCCCAAAACATCCTTGGATATACTACACCAAGGGCATGAGAAACAGCAGAAATAAACAATGCAGCACCAAACTGAGAAGCTTCTGCACAGCAAAACAAAGCACTGCTCAAATAAAAGATAAGTTGCCAAATGATACTGTCTGTTTGACATTTGACGGAGGGTTAAAATCAAATACACACGAAGTTCACAAATCTCAATGACAATCAGAAAAACAATGAACCTCAAAACAGGCAGAGAATCCCAACAGCTACTTCTCCGAAGAATGAAGATACGCAGGTGTGAACAATTACATGATATAAAGCTCAATATCTCAGACTAGGGAGATTCGAGTCCACAGCGTCACAGTCAGGCAAAAGGTTCCAGCCCCAAGGCAGTGGGGAGATGAAACAAAAAGAAAGCTGTGCGTGCACTGCCTGGAGGGAAACAAACTGGGACAAATATGTGACAATTCCTCAAAGATTCATGAAATTTCCCTACGATTTAATGTGCCCATTTCTCTGGACTTGTTTCACAGAATGCCACTGATCTCTTAAGTAGGGGTTAATTTGCATGGCAGCATGACACTATGCGAAACAACTTTAAAGGAGGAAGTCAAATTCCAGTGATATAGCGAGATATCCAACAAATAAATTAACTAACAATAATATTATCAAATCAATGAAGGGCTGGACTGATAGTACAATGGGCACAGCACTTACCTTGCATGTGGTCAAATAGTATTCATTCCCTAAAACCCCACACAGTCTGTAGAGCCCCACCAGGAATAAATTCTGAGCACTGGATTATGGCTTCAAAGCCAAAATAAGCAAATAAGACCAACTAGGGGTTTCCAGAAAGAAGTTGGGTGAAGGTGGTGAAATGAAGAGAGGGATGCCATGGACAATGAAAGATGGAATTGAATTTTTAATGGTAACTTATACAGATAATAGTTTTTAATGTCACACCTGAAACAGGTATCAGAATGTTACCTCAACAACAACAACAACAACAACAACAAAAATACTGAATGAGTTTCTCCTTGTGGTGTAAGTTATGCAGCTACACACATGATTACAATGGTTCTGGTGGATCTATGCCCCAGAGACAGGCCATCCACACAGTTGTGTGAAGGCTTACACCACTGCAAGACAGGCTTCTTTCAACAGGGCCCTGTTTTCTCAGAGCTACATTTCTTGTATTCCAAGCATGACTAGGAATGAATGTGACTTCCTTATAAGAGCAGTATCAGGAAAAACAAAAGCTGTCTTCTCTCTTCTTTCATGTAAGTATATATACATACATGTATATATAAGATACTGATTTTACAAAGAATCACTATTTGTAGGAAAGGCTTTTATGTGGGCCCCAGCAGTGAGTTCCCCGTGGCCAACCAAGACATACTTTAGCATGAGTATAAAGGCCCAGTGGTGGTGGGAACACAGGGACATACTCCTGGTCAGTGTTAGGGGCCTCTAGAGGATCATTGTAACTGGAAACTGAATCAGGCTTCAGTGCATGCCGCAGGCCACAATATCTCTCAGTGCCCACCTACTACAATCCTTAAGAGCCTGACAGTGACAGTGTCCTGTGTAACTGTTGTGATTGGCTTGTGTTCAGACCTGGCCAGGCAGATGTCCTGCTGTTTGGGCGAGGCCTCATGCCTTCCCCATTTTCAGCACATAATTTTAGACTATTTATTTTCCATGGTCTTTGTTCATAAAGGCAATTTATCTTTTAGATAGAAACATGATTTCAACATTCTTTAGGCTTATGTTATATTCACAAAGATCCAATACATGATTATAAATAATCCTGGTGAGGTCTCAGGTCAAATCTACACTGAGGAGGATTAGACCGTTTATCTAGAGCTTTTAACATCCCCCTCCACCCCACCCAAAGGCTCCCCTTGGGCTAGACTGAAGAACTGAATTCAATATCTGATTCTAGATCAGCCTTTCTACAGCCTGCTCCTGCTTTCAATTATGTGCTAGCCTTGGACTTCTCCAGCTAGGCAGCCCACTCCCCCACTCCCGCCCATTTCTGGCACCAGCTCATAGCCTGTCTTCTGTTAAGAGAGGTCAACTCTGGCCAGGATTCTTGATATTTTCATACTGATAACATTGAACAATATGTTATGGTGATCTTTTTTTTTTTTTTTTTTTTTTTTTTTTTTTACCAGTGCTTCCTCAATACGTGACGACCAGGTTTCAGTCTGCTTAAATATTACAACACTGACTAATGTACAAATGGCAGTTTAGCCACAGATCTTACTTAATTTCCTCCATGATGGCTATCAACTACTGTCTGAATATCGTTTTCTTTAAATAATGAGGTTAATGAATTTTTTTCCTGAAAGAAGTATTTCTTTAGGTAGAAAAAACAAAGCCTTAAAAAGAACAACACAGAACCCAAGTCAATACAAGAGCTCAGATATTTAATCAGTATAGAGATCAGCAGGCTGGCTGCATTGTCTATATATAGGAGCCCGGGTTCCATCCCCTGAGCACTAGGCTGGGAGATGTTTCATAGCACCTATGGGTGCAACCTATAAAGAGACTGCCACCCATATTCACACATGCGTTTCTCATACAAACTCAATGGACATTCTGCTTCTCACTCAGGGAAGGCATAGTCCAGGCTGCCTGCTCGTCACACTGTGTGAGGAAGGACAAAGCTAAGCCTAGGGATGGAAGCTGGGAGCTGAGAACCACGTAGCTTCCTGTGACAGCTGCTTAGAAACTGCCTCTTCCTTGAAGAGTCAGAACAGGGCTCATTTCCACCATCTTGAAAAGGATACACAATCAGCAAACAAGAAATTGAACCTGCAAGAAGGACCCAGAACACAGCCATTGACTCCAGCTTCTGATATGATTGATGTGTCAAAAGAACATTACCTCTCTGCCTCAGTGAATTTAAACAACCAAGTTTCATTCAGCCTCAGAACTCTACCCTGAGCCAAGCAGGATTAGTCACCATTTCCACACACCTATATCTTGAATTGTAGATTTCCTCAGATAGCTATTTCTGTGGTATCAGGCACAGAAACCCAGACCTCACACATGAAGGCAATGCGTGGCTGTCAGCCTGTCAGAAAACACCGCACAGCTTATCGGGTAACTTAGGTGGGAGTCTTAGCATTGGATTGAAATCCAGTAAGAATGATTTAACCCATCCAGTGAGCATTGTAGAATCACAGTCCTGGAAGTGGCATAAAGATGCTGTGGACAGACAGGGCAAGAATGTATGCATCTGAGTTCCACCCACACTTTCAGCCCTGTGCCACAGCAGATCTGCTTCTTCAGAGCTCAGGATATGGCTCTCCAGTCCAGTTTCCCGGATTTGACACTGCCGAGTCTCCAGCTTTTAATTTGTGTCATCACAGTGCATGAAGAAGCATGGCTGAGTAAGAGAACTCACTGGTGGCTCCTGTCAGTCCCACATAACAAACAGGCACAAGAGACACCAGATCACAAAGCTTTCTTACAGCTTAGAGCCTTGCCCAGGCCCCTAAACATTCCTCTGAACCTAGTGGGCAAAACTGAGGGAGTAATTCTCAATTCTCTCTACTTTCTGGACAGAAGGGGGCTCTGACCCAACCTGGCCTGGCAGGGGCGCTCAGGGAAGCCCCACTGGAAACTGGGGTTTATTTGCTTGTGTTCTCCAAAGTCCTGAAAAATAGTCCCAGGGCTTACCACTTTTTACACTTGCAGTTTTCCCATCCACAAAATGAGGTAAATTGCTAGAAGGGAGAAGTGTTTGCAAATCATAGACATGACAGGGCGGTGAGAGAAGGAACTCGGACTCAACAGGAAAAAACCAAATTAAGATTTAAAAAGTACAAAGGAGCTGAAGAGATAAGTTTCCAAAGAAAATTCAGGAATGAGAATGGTTATAGGCAGATAAAGGTTCTCCGCTTCCTCATGGGCAAAAGCCAACAACAACAGGGAGACTCACCTGAAGCCAACAAGAGCTAGACTGGGTGGAAGTGGAGTTGAGAATGACCTCCTGGGCATACTGACAGGAAAATAGGTTGCAGAAGTTGGTACTTGTCTTGAACTGGCTGACCTGGGCTTAGTCCCTGGCACCCCACCAGAAAAGATCCCTGTACAAAGCCAGGAGTAAACCCTGCTCACTGCTGGGTGTGTCCCAATAAAAGAAAGACAAGAAAAAGAATAAGTCATCTCTTCTGCACAAGTCAGAGCTGAATAACCACAGACTTCCATCACTCTGCTTCTGGGCATTGATAGAAATAAGTAAAGGTGCTAATTCTGCACAAGGTGTTAGTGCAAAGGAATTTACAATTGCAGATACAAAAACAATATGAAACAATATGAGTTTTATCACTGGGTGAACACAGAGACCATCTCTCCTGTGGCATAGTCAGCTGTCAAATCTTATGTTGCAGCCACATGGGGATATCTTCAGGACATTTTCTAAAAGGAACTGAGCCAGACACAGGCAAAAATCTATGTATGTCTCATCTATTTCCTTCTTGAGGAAAATTCCAACAAGTTCAATGATGCAAAGAATGCACTGGTAGTTATGGCAATGATAGCTGGAAGTGATAACTCTGAACAATAGCTGGGTATTGAGTGGAGAATAAGTAATATGCACAGTAGCCCTTCACTAACAATAGTGCAAACTACAGTATCTAAAAGAAAGAGTGTGTGTGTGGGTGAGAGAGAGAGAGAGGGAGGGAGGGAGAGAGAGGGAGGGAGAGAGAGAGAGAGAGAGAGAGAGAGAGAGAGAGAGAGAGAGAGAGAGAGAGAGAGAGAGAGAGGTAAAAGTCTGCCCAGAGACTGGCAGGTGGGGGGTGGTTGGAATAGAATGAAAACTGGAAACATTGGTGGAAATGTTCATGGGTGAAGAGTAGGATACTTTGTAAGACTGAAAATCATGAACAACTTTGTGTTCAAATAAAAGGAAAAAAATTGAATAATAAAAGAAGTGGCCAGAGGCAGGTGGTGGGAGATGGATAACTTGGGTCAAGATGAGTAAAAAGGTTTTAATTTCCCACATGAGGCAAAGAGGTGAGAGTATGCTGTGTAGCCAGGCAGACAGTGGCCAATACACCACTGTTTATTCACAAAAGGCAAAGAGGGCAGTTTTCATAAGTTCTCATTATAAGAAACACATTTTGTTCTGTTCTATGCAGGAGAGGATTGCAAGACTTATAGTCACAATATTTCATGACAGCAAGCCATATACCACATCTTAAACAAAGGTCAATCACACTTCAGCACAAACATTCATAGGCCTCACATGCTACTTAGTAAGTATGAAATGAGCCCTTCTGGTTTTTTAATAACAAAATAAGCCTTTTTGGGGTTGAAGCAATAGCTCAGCAGTAGGGCGCTTGCCTTGTAAGTGGCTGACTCAGGACAGATCCCCGGCATTCCTATGGTTCTCCAAGCCAGGAGCAATTTCTGAGCACAGAGCCAGGAGTAACCCCTGAGCGTCACCAGGCGTGACCCAGCCCCCCACCCCAAAGAACCCCAACAACAAGTAAGTCTTTTTGTTTGTTTTTGTTTAGGGACATATCATTTTGTTTAGAGCAGTCCTCAGGTGCTCCTGGCTCTGTGCTCAGGAATCAAACCTGGTAGGCTTGGGGAACCATATGAGATGCTGGGCTTTTACCCTGGGCTGGCTGCATGCAAGGCAATTGCCTTCCCCACTGTGCTATCACTCTATCATTTTTTAAGTTTTATTTTTATGTCATACCTAATGATGATTCACTGCATTACTCCTGGCTCTGCATTCAGGGATCACTTCTGATATGCTCACAGTTGCGTTCATGCAAGGTAAGCACCCTCCCCACTGTACTATTTCTCTAGTCCAATAAGCATTTTCTGAATAACACAGAAAAGCATGAATGATTGACTACTCAAGTGATCACTGCTATCTTTAACTTCTCCCTATTCTTCTACTTTCCACATTGAAGTGACTTGGGGAACCTATCAGACTTTCAGTGTGTCAGTACAGTGCAGACAAGTGAGTCTACAGAAAAAAGCATCTGTCTCTTGAGCAGTCTCTTGACCCACAGGTTACAAGCACTCAGAGTGTATTCTTGGTGGGCAGACAAACAGAGCTTGATTGAAAGGAGTAGCTTTGCTTCTCTGAATGTGGGCTGGTCACATTCAGTGGTGCTCAGGAGTTATTTCCAACATGACTGTGTAGAACCCAGGTCTTCTTTCTCTGAGCATTTCTCCAGCCCAGATATATGTTCTATATGGAATGAGACATGCCAGAGTAAGATCGATGGCATTTACCACCCATCTACCCCCTAAGTCACAGAGCTTCAGAGAACAGGAAACCCCACCACAAATCTCAACAGAAAACAGGAAAACCAAATATCAGAAAACTTCTCAAGAGAAGGTTTGAAAAAGTGCTCATTCTCTTTATGAACAGGGAAAAGCAAATAACATTGGGCTATACACAGCTGTTTCACACCAGAGGGGTGGAGAGAACGAGGTGTAATAAAAGTGTATCCTCTGCTGGGGGAATGCAAGGCAGGCTCATGGGCACAAGGAGACATTGGCCATAGATGTTCCAACCAGTTTCCCTGTGTGTCCATGGCCAGTCCTGAGAATTTGCTGAACCACACTGCAAGAAAGAGCTTGCAGTGGAGCTGGAAGAGCTTGGTCCAAGCAGCATGCACACCCGTGGCTGCAGAGAGCAAGGAGATCTTGGGCCCACACTGGTGACCATCTATCACTTTGGCCTTGATCTGGAGGTCCTCAGACAGGCCCAAACTCAACCCAGTTGAGGCATACGGGGAAGGGTTTTAAGGCCCACTGCTGTCCTGATCTTCAACTCTTGCTCCTGAGGAAAAAAAGATGACTCTATGGCAGTAAAAGGCCACCCCTGTCACCTCTCAGGAAGCTATTTCTGGTATACGGGCCTCTGCCAAGACTCTTGCCCTGTTCTTTTCACTGCAGTGAGGGCTAGTCTAAGGGTGGGGCTCCCCCACAGCTGATTTGTGGGAGATGAGCCCCATGGAAGTGTGAGTAAAAACTCACATTCATTTCAGATGTTCCACACCCCCCAATACATGAGTCCAACTGTTATACATTGTGACTGGCTATCACATATACAATCATTGTCACTCAGTCTGGTTATTACACATACTGGATGGTCATATCCAATGTGTTAGGCACATCAGATGGACATGTCAACTACCTGTTATTAAACACCTACCTACCTGTCATACCAATGTGATTGTTACATATAAATAACACAACTGTTAAACACATAACTGGCTGTGCCACCAGTGGGCAGCTCATTTAAAAGGTCTGATGGATGCACACTGGTTTAACAAGTTCTCAGAACAGAATGTCCAGTTTCTTGAAAATGTTGCGCAGCAGACACATGAGTTGCTCAAGTGATTTCACTTTTGTCCTGCATGAACAGACAGAGCTCAATCTTCCCCACCTGCCCTCAGGATGCCCTGGTTCCTGCTGATTTCTGTGACAAATGTCCTTTCATTGACCTCACTGAATAAAGATCCAGGATTTTAAAATGATCCCTAATGGGAAGTGTTTATACAATGACTTTTCTCACTGTCTTGGCTCAGCAAAGCTATTCTTGCCCCTGGTGGCCATCCTGTTATTCTCCAATCAAAAGCTCTGGCCCAGCAGGTCCATTTTGCTGAGAAGGTAAAGCTCTGTTGTGGGGTAGGGGTGAGGCAGGCTTGGCTCTGCCTTCTCTGAAGGTCCAGGCTGACCTCAATTGGGGATGTGGGGGAGGTGGGATGCCTGCAAACAAAGGAAGTTGCTCCAGACTTGGAGGGCTTGGACACAGCCCAGTGCATCTTGGCATGCTTTTGTGGGGCTATAGGTAAAGTCGCCTAAAGGATTCAAACCAAAGAGTATTGCTATTCTTAGATCCTGGTAGTTAAGAGTATTTCTGCAACCTTTCACTGTTTTAGTTCATTCTTGGCCTCTTATGTTTGACACGTTTGGCTTAAAAGAGGAGCTGAACAAAGTCAAAAATTAAGACTATACGGCAAGATCTCATTTGAAACCGATTCTTGTGTTTGTTCCTTTGGTTTCTGGGGCACATCCAGAGGTGCTCAGAGGCTATACCTGACCCTGTGCTAGGGGCTTGCTTGCCTGGATGACTAGGGTGAAACCCCACACTGCCAGGGGTTAGACCTGAGCATCCTGTATGCTTGTCACCTCCTCTAGCCCCAGGAGCTCCTTCCAGCCCAATTCTGTTGTTATTTTGAGGTGGTTTCTGAGTCAGTTATGAAAAACCTAATGAAAGTAGCTGACATGGACAGATCCCCCATTTTACACTGTTGGATCACCACAGAACTTCCTGTACTGAAAAAAGTTCACTTGAGCAATACTATACCCAAGCAATAATACACCTTCCCAGGTGCAAGGGTCCAGCCATGTGACCCAGTGAGTCCCAGACCAGCTGTGCCCTTACCAGGGCTATTGCACCAGGAGATGTGCTTTCCAAGCAGCAAATACCACAACAGAAACAGTTTTTGCCATCAAGACTGTATCAAAGCTGTGATGGTACTAATTGAGCATCCAGATCATAGGCTAATGCAAGTGCAGGTCCAGGGTTCTCTTGATCTAGTTCCTGAACCCTCTAATGCATAACCTTCAAATCGGTACCCCAGCTGCCCTGTCCTTAAGGTAAAAATAAAACCGTCTGCTACTATGATTTGAATCTCTGGGTTTCCTTAAAAAAAAAGTCCTACCCCAGGATGATGAGAGGAGTCATTGAGGGGTTACTTCTAGTCTATGAGTGATCCAATCATGTGACCAGGGAGTGTAATCAACCCCTGCCTGTCTCCATATGAGGGGTGCAGTGAGAAGAGGGAGCCCAATGAGAGAGTTCCCTGTAGTCCCATCAGCAGCTCTGGAGCCCCAACATTTCAACAGGTGTGGAATGGGAATAATGGAATATATTCTACTATCCTCAATTAAAACAGCCACCCTCAAAATCAGATTCCTCATTGATGGGACATACACCTGCCTCATTAGAGGAATCAAAAGCAGAAGGGGATCCTCGGCAGAGAGGTTTGGGAGTTCACTTAACTGTCTGCACATAGATGGACTTTGTAGTTTCCATAAAATTCCTAAAAGACAGACAGCCCCCAGAGTGGTAATACTTGCTAAGCCTACTCAGAAGGGAAGGACTAAAGATGGGGCCCTGAACAAGATTCAGAAGAAGAACCCAAACACTCAGTCAGCTGCCTTTGGTTTTGCCCTTTCTATTTTCTGAGCCATGTTCAGAGACGAGCTGAGGAGGAGGCAATGTCTGGGTGAGAGTCAGCCATGAGCCAAAACAAGCATAGCTGCAATGAATAGCAGGAAAGCCTAGCATCACTGAGCCCCGGGACCACCTCAATGGCACCCAATCTGGGTGTTTTTTTACTTCAGTACCATGGAACACTATTCATATATCACCCAACCACTTTTAGAGCAGGGGTTTGCAAATACGGGTAGAGTAAGATGAGACCTGCAGGCCTAGTATACTGAGCCAGGGTTAGAACAGAGTGGACATCTCCAAAAAGGACAAGGACATAGGAACATGCTTCCTCAAGGAACTGTACTGTCTGACCCCGAGCCTATTGAACAGAAAAGACATAGGAGATGAAGCCACAGTGCCTCTGTCTCAAGAGGCATGTCTGTTATCTCTATGTCTCCTGATGTGCCAGTTCACTGCTCGACCCCATTTTGAGGAAAAGTGCAAAATGACTTGTTGGATTTCAAAGTTATTGAATTAGATGAATGTACCTCTGGGGTCTATTTAAAGCTCCAGTTTTTAGATGGCAGAGTCCTCTGGAGCTCTGGCCTTACCCTGCCAGGTCAAAAGTTTTAGAAAAGCAAAAGGTTTTAATAAGCGTGTCTGATCCTGCTGTGACTCTCCCCAAGCAGTCTAGTGACCTCCCTTCCTCTCTGCAGAGATTCCCTAGACCTTGCCAAGCTGAGCTGAATGTAGGGCAGCAGTGCCCACAGTGCCACACCATCAAAGCCAAGTGGGCAGAGGAACTGCAGCTCAGCGTAGCCTTTCCTGACATTCCTCGACTCATTATAGAGGAGCCTCCAAGGAGTTCACCTTCAAAGCAGTTAATTAGGTTAGATCAAAACTCCACATCCCCTATCTCCCTGAACTGTTTATTCTTAGCCTATGGAAAGGAGAAATATAGGAGGGGCAGGAGTAGGGATAAGCAGGATGGGGAAGAGCAGTATGGAGGAGCAGGAATGGGAAGAATAGATAGATGGGGAAGAGCAAAAGGTGGTGGAGAAGGATAGAGTGGAAAGGGATGGGAAGGGGCAGGTGGGGTAGGAGTAGGATGGGGCAGATGGGAAGAGTATCCATTCACTTCCCACCTAATCTGGGTCCTGAGGCTCCTCCTAGTCCCTTTGTGCAGACTGCAGGGTCTGGCACTCATGTCCTGCCAGCACAGCCTGTTCTGTGCCCGAGAGCAAGGTTTCCACCCCATGAGTTCCCCACTCAGGGTTCTTGTGTGGGAGTCAGTAGGTTCTGTTTCACTGTTTAGTTCCTCACTCTGCTGAGTGGCTCCCCAAAATGCTGGGTACAGGTTCTGAGGCCAGAGAGCAGAACTCATTGTGAGTGCAGGACCAGTCCGTCCCCTCTTTCCTCTACCTACGCCCCAGTTACTAGGACCTGATGGGGCTATTTGATTAACCAACAAGTATTAAAGAGGGATGTAAGTGAGAGTTTGAAAATACAATGTTTAAATACTAACATAAAGAGGTCCTCAAATGATTTTCATTACCAGTCCAGGTTTTCTGTCTGGCATAAATTGGACCAAGATACCCAATTCAAGAACTTCGGAATCCAAAAAGTCATTTTCCACTTTTCCTCATCAACTGCACTTTTCCTCACCAACTCCAATTATACCTAAATAGTGATTTTGAAGGAATACTTAAAATACTGACTACCTTTAGGGAGGTTTCTCCACTACAAATTTAGGGTTATGCCAACTGCAAGATTTGCATAAAAGTTCACAAAGTTTTGAAGTTCTTAACCAATTTCCTCAGATGGCTTCTTAAGGAATAAAGAAATATATGACAGTACTGCTAATTCAAGGAGCAGACAAATCACAGGGACCATCACAACCTTACAAGATTAAAATAGCAAAGATATGTTCTGTTGGCATTAGTCAGACCATGAGAACTGGGCAGATGGGCTTAATGGCTTTAGTATCCATCAGAGAACTTCCTTTTCAGGGTTCAGTGTCTTCAGAGATATAGGGTTACTCATTTAGGAACAGGCTTGTAATAGTAATAGGGTGACTAGTTCTAGAATAAGTTTGCTAAGGCAGCTTCAGGACTGGCAGAAGAACTGGTAGGGTCCAAAGCAAAATGAAAATCTAGAGCTTATTTGAAAAGTATAATAATGGAGGGGCTCAGTTGAGCATGAAACTGCTTGAAACTATGACGCTCAGCTTCTTGGCACTGCTTATGAATTTTCAGAATACATAAGTGGCCTTGCCCTGAGGCTCCAGAAGGTGGAGAGTACTCTGTGCTGCTGGGCATCAATAAAGTTGTGAAACCTAGAAACCATAGGCAGAGCTCTGCATCGATGGACACATGATTGTTCTTTGAATCTTCACTAACAGGAGCCACTCCCAGGGTAGCTGGGGGCAGAACTTGGACCTCACCCATGCCAGGCATGTGCTTCTGCACTGCAGCTAGCTGCTTTCTGTTAACTTTTCCACTTCCTTTCTAACTAGATTTCTAAATTGGTCTGTTAGCAAAACCCAGTGCCAGAATGGCCAGGAGAGTCAGAATCTTCTGTTCTGTCAAATGGGAGGGGGGCGGTTCTGGGGGGCCTGGTAGGTCCTCCCTGGTTGTAGACAGGAACAGACAAGTCACTCCAGAAGGTCAGGAGAATAGCAACCTTGCTGTCTTTCCATTGTCTCTCAGGGTAACACCAAAGCAGCACCAAGTGTTAGATGGCCCCTCTTGGAGTGACAGACATCCCCATTGATGCTCCTTTGCTGGAGCGAGAGGTAGATCTGGATTTCAGAGACTCTGACCCACCTTAGGCACAGAGCTACTTTTACTGAGAAATAAATAGCTGCCTCCATAAAATCCAGGATCTCCTCCTGTGTTTTGCTGAAAATTCTGTTTGCTTGAACTGTCAGTGTCCGACTCTGCTCAGGACCTATCCCAGCAGGCCACCTCTCCAGATCCATTCCCAGCCTGGACCCCTTAAGCTCATATAGCAAGGGATGTGTGTGTGTGTGTGGGGGGGGGGGGATCATGGAGACCAAGGACTATTCCTGGTGGCCCCTCTGCAGCTTCCCAGAGCATCTGGAACAGGAAGGCGTACTCAGGGAACTCTGGCCCTGCTACTTCTCACTCATCCCAGATCTGGGGTCTCAGAGCCCTAGGATGGGCATAGTGTCCTGTGGGGGTGGGCATCAAAGCCCTGCACAGTAGAGGGCCTTCCACCAACCTGCCCCAAAGAGACACTTTTGGACCAGTCATGATGCACAAGGTCACAGTATTAGTTCTAGTGCAGACCCATCCTTCCCCACCCCCTTGAGGGAAACAGGAGTCCCCTGCTGAGCATATGAGAGCCCCAAAAAGGCCTCTGAGGGTTCCCTCCTCCCCGAAACCTCTCCTCCACTCCTACTAGAGAGGAGGCTGCAAGGGTCGCCCCAGTCCCACCGCTCGGTCCTTGCCCCATGCCTGCGCTCCCTACCTGCTTCCTGCGAGGGCGCAACTGGTGGTGCTGAAGGTCTCTGAGTAAGCAGCTGCCTCGGCTGGAGCTCCCCTAAATACCCGCCGCCCCGCCTCCCTTCCCCAATTCCAGCGTCGCTCCAGGCTTGCAGAGACGGGCAATACCTGCAGGGCCCGTAGAGCCTGCAGGGCAGAGCGAGGAGGGGTGGGTGAGGGCGGGGAGGGAAGAGGTGGAGAGGACCCGGGATGGAGATGAAGGGTGAGGGGGCTAGGAGGCTGGAGAGGGCAGCGGTCGGGGAGTGCCGGGGAGGCGCTAGGGCGGGAGCAGTGCCTGGGCGGGCCACGGCAAAGGAGAGTGGCAGGCCGAACCCCCTGCTTTCTGTTCTTGGCACCTCTGCCAGGTGTTGCTCTAGGATGAATCCAAGCCGTTCTTGTGGAAGAAAGGCGGCGTTCCCGGATTCCGCACTGACGCCCGCAGGTTCGCGCAATCAGCGCCCTTAGGGTCCTCCGGGAAAATGTAAACTTGGTCAGATCTCTGGGGTGCTAGCCGGGTGTGTGAGAGGGCAGGACCTGCTCGGGGTTCTAGGCCCGCAGGGTTCAGAGTGGCTGCGCGCGCTGAAGGCAGGGTGGAAAGGCCGGGCTCTGGCGCGCTCTGTGCCTGCAGCACGGGTGAGTTGGGGGGCCAGGACTATCTCTGGGGAGATAAACCGCTCGGTTTATGCCTGGAAAAGATCCCTTGAGGACGCAGCCTCCTGTAGTGAGCTAATGAAGGTGGTCCGCACCCCTTCCCAGTTCAAAAAATGACACCATCCACCTTCACTCCTGCCTTTGATTGCACAAAACCCTTCAGGCATGAGATCAGATGGCAGTTAGGTGGGCACAATAGTTAGGCCATGGAGTCCAGGTGTGGGAGGAGATACTCGAAGGACTCAGAGCTTACTTCTGGCTCTGAGCTGAGGATTCCCTCCTCATATGTGATGCTGTGGGTTGAATCCTTATGGATCTTGTGAAAGACAAATGCTGTAAACTCTATGGCACGGAATAGAAAGCATCCTGAGGGAGAGGGATGTTTGGGCCACACCTGGCAGCACTCTGGGTTACTCCTGGCTCTTAGCTCAGAAATCACTCCTGTCAGGCTCTGGGGACCTTATGAGAAGCCTGGGGCTAAACCCAGTCAGGTTGGCAGCATGAAAGGACAATTCCCTTTTAAGAGATAAGGCAGATGGGGCCAGAGTGGTGGCACAAGCTGTAAGGCGTCTGCCTTGCCCTGCACTAGCCTAGGACGGACCACGGTTCCATCCCCTGCGTCCCATATGGCCCCCCAAGCCAGGAGCGATTTCTGAGTGCATAGCCAGAAATAACCCCCTGAGTGTCACCAGGTGTGGCCCAAAAAGCAAAAAAAAAAATTTTTTTTTCTTTTTCTCTCCCTCAGCATCACAGAAATTTACTATTGAAGTTCTGGGGTGGGGATATGCTTTGTCTCCTGATTGCATCATACCGTTAGGTGATGAGACAGAGCAGCCCTCTCTTAGCTCAAGTTGTTGCCATTTCCTCATGTCAGGATGTCATTTTAAAACTGGTGCAAGTTGGTGCCAGAACGGTATTCGGAGTTTCCCCGAGAGGAGTTTGGTTCCTGGTACTGTTGCTGGGACCAGTGTCAGTTCCATGTCTAGGACCAGGGGTTCTGGGTTGGATTGTCGCTGTTCAATCACATGGAGTCTAAGTTGGGTCCGCATGACACATGTTCAGGATGAGAGATGTCCCTGTATGGGTTGGGCCCGGAGAGATAGCGCAGTGGTGTTTGCCTTGCAAACAGCCGATCCAGGACCAAAGGTGGTTGGTTCGAATCCCGGTGTCCCATATGGTCCCCCGTGCCTGCCAGGAGCTATTTCTGAGCAGACAGCCAGGAGTAACCCCTGAGCAATGCCGGGTGTGGCCCAAAAACCAAAAAAAAAAAAAAAAAAAAAAGTATGGGTTCTTATTTGTAGTAGATAAGAGCTTGTTTGTGTGCAAAACATTTCCCTTTATTTAGAGTGCCTATGAAAAACGGTTTGGTGATATATTATATTGCTGTTGTATTTGGAGGTAAGAATGATAGTCTGCACAATCTCTGTGCCCTGGTTTTGACCCAAGTTTTATCTCAGGCAAGACTTTCTTGTAGGGTTTTGTACCAAGCAAAACCAAAACAGGTAGGGTTAGAGAGACAAAGAGAAATATATATATATATATAATAAAAGAAATTAATAATGATACATTTAAAAGGCATTAAAGAAAAAATGCTGTTTACAAGGCTAATTTATTTTTGGAAATGAACAGACTAGGAGGTATTATTATGGAGGTATTAAACATATAACGAAAATATAGGCTTACCCATTGAGTGTTTTGAGATATTCTTGTGGGGCCTGGAATCCAGGGCAGTTTTTCATCACACATTGTGTCTTGTTGGGCTTATGAAATTATTTGTAGTCATGAGTAAAGTATCCTTAGGCTGGGGACCTTCTGGGGCTGAATTGGTAGCATGAGACAGTCTACAATTAGGAGGGTAAGAAGAAGGGCCATACAGCATGAGTCAGCAGGTGTGTTGGTTGTAGTTTCTTGCCGAGGCATGTGATGTGGGGCTGGGAAGGTGTCCTTTCGATTTGGGAGTTGGTGGCTTATTGGAGCAGGTCTCCTATTAACCTAATAGGTTAATAACTGAGGGTAAAGAGAATTAAATAAGGAAGGATAATGGATCTAGATTGGGAGATGAGAGGATAGGATTTCTGAAAGGGGAGGAAGGGTAATATATATAAGGATGCTATATACATTTTAGGCATGGCTTGTTTACATTTTAGGTTTGTCAATCAGAGAGGAGTCCACTGTCTACAAACTCATGCCTACATAAAAACAGACATTAATGTTCAATTCTTAGATTGTTAGGAGGCCTGACACTCATAGGCTGGGTCTGAGCTCTTAATATATAACAGAGTTAAGAAAAGATAAATAATTGGTTAAGATATGGCTTAGGAAAAAAAGAAGGGAAACAAAATATAAGATAGTGGCAATAGAGGAGTATTGAAATCTCTTACTATATCACATTTCCTTCCATATGTTTCTTTAGATTTGTGGGCCTTACATATGTTGCTAGCTCTACAGTTGATGCATAAATATTGATCAGAATTAGTACTTCATCTAATTTTCCCCTGATCAGTAAGTAATGACCTTTTTGGTCTCTGAGCACTTTCTTTTTTTTTTTTTATTTTAGGAAGCAATTTAATAAAGTTCATATAAAATAGTGAGTAAAAAGGATCAAAAGCTTTCCCACAATCTTACCCATTCATTGAGTGCACTTGTGAACTGAATAAACATTTACCCAATCTCACACTATTTGAGTCACTTAGCAACAACACTCAGGGTTACCAGGGATTGAACCTGGGTCTGCTGCACGCAAGGCATATGTCCTGAGGTATTATGGCTCTAGCCCCACATTTCTTTACTGGATTCTGACGTGAGGGCTGAGTAAGACCTTTCTGATGTTTGTCTCTCATAAAAGGCATCTTTCCCATGTAGATTTTCTTAGTCAAGATCAGATTTGAGGACTAGTTTGAAGACTTATAGGTGTGTGTGTGTGTGTGTGTGTGTGTGTGTGTGTGTGTGTGTGTGTGTGTAAGGTATATTCCAAGTCTTAGCATCTGGGGCTGGAGCAGGGAGGGCATTTGCCTTGTATGTGGCTGGCCTGGGTCGCTCCCTGGCATCCCATATAGTCCCTGAACCCATTAAGAGTGATTCCTGAGTGCAGAACCAAGAGTAATAACCCCTAAGCACCACTGGGTGTGGCCCCCCTAAACACACACACACACACACACACAAAGGTGTTAAGGCTGGATCTACACAGCACAGATGATAGTGTTGGTTTACAATTTACAACTTGGGGGGGCTGGTGCTATAGCACAGCAACAGAGCATTTGCCTTGCACACAGCCAACCCAGATTGGGTTCGGTTCCTGACATCCTACAGGGTCCCCCAAGTCTGCCAGGAATAAATTTCTGAAATCAGAGACAGCAGTAAGTAAGAGCCTGAGTGCCACTGAGTGTGCCCCTGCCCCAAATTAGTGGTATATGTGTGTGTACTAGAAAGAAAACATAAATTTGAGGATGCATAGAACATTTCCTGCATTCAGTATCTCTCCCAATGTGGGCTCACATGCACCATCTAGTAACTGAACAACTAGTTCCCAACTAGTTTACCAACGCAAAGTTAGGTATTTCTATTTCAGGGTGAATTTTCATGTGGGAGATCAGGTTGCAGGACTGGATGAAGCTTTTCCCACATTCCGTGCACTTGTGGGGCCTCTCCCGATCCAATTGCTTTTCATTGGGTCTCTTTCCACTGTGCTTCTGCTGGTGGTACCTCAGCTGGGCGGGAAGCCTGAAGCATTCCCCACATTGCTGGCACTGATGCGCCTTCTCGCCCGTGTGAGATTTTATGTGGTAGTCGAGGTTGATAGCCTGAATGAAGGTTTTCTCACATATGTGACATTCATAGGGCCGCTGGCCATTGTGGGTCTTCAGGTGTCTCTTGAGGTTGGAGGCGCAGGAGAAGCCTTTACCGCAGATATCACACATGTGGGGCCTCTCCCCACTGTGGATGTGCATATGCTCTGTCAGATGAGACGACCTCATGAAGCCCTTCCCACACTCCTTGCAGTTGTATGGCTTCACTGACATGTGCGATCGATAATATATTTTGAGTTCGAGAGCCCTGCGGAAGCATTTTCCACATCGGTCACAGAGACAGACCTTATTTTTAGACCTCTTTTTAATGGGCTTGCTCTGGTGGGAGGCTTCAGTGGAGACATTCTCTTCTTCATCTGGATTCTTGCTCGAGGAGGTTGTGTTGGAATCACCAACGTGTGCAGAACACTTAGATTCAGGCCCACAATCCTGACACTCGGGAGTGTTGGTGGAGGCATGATCGTGGGAAGGTGAAGCACTTGAGAGACCCTTTCCATTTTCCTCATTCTCTTCGATGGATGTTTCTGAATTTTGACTGTGATCTGTAAGCTTCGCTCTGGTTTTCTCCTGTCAGGAAGATTTCTTCCGTTTGGTTAAGTTTTTTCTTTGCTTATTCACAGGAGAGTTCTTGCCATCTACTGATGGAGGGGCCCCGAGACCTCCTTCCTGATTCTCAGGCCCATCATTATTACACTCAGTCTTATTCATCTGCTTGGATGTTTTCTTTTTAAAATCGTTAAAAGCCTTCATCTTGCAGTTTCTGGAAGGACTGCTCTCTCTGAATGTCTTCAAATCTTTTTGTTCCGACCCAAGATATCAGGGCTGGTTTCAAGGCAATTTTCCAAGCACCAACCAGCTCAAAAGTGAAGACTAGCCTCTGAGCACTTTCTTGAGGTTTAATGCAATTTGGTCTGATATAAGAATGACTATCCTGGCTTTTTTTTGTTTTGTTTTCTGTTGGCTTGAATAATTGATTTTCATCCTTTAATTCTAAGTCTGTGCCTTTCCTGTACTTTTAGGTGTGTTTCATGGACGTAGAAGATATCTGGGTTTTGTTTTCTGATCCATCCCTCTACTCTGTATCTTTTAATGGGGGAATTTAGCCCGTTGACATTTAAGGAGATTATTGACAGGGAGGGTTGATGTGCTATTGTATTGAGTAAAGTGGTTGTTGTTACAATCAGCGGTTTGGATTGTGTAGTACATCTTTGAGAAGTTCATTTAGAGATGGTTTGGTTAGCACAGATAGTGTGAGTTCTTTTTTGTCTAAGAATGCTTTTAGTTCTCCTTCCCATATGAATGAGAGTTTTTCTGGGTAGAGTACTCTAGGTTGAAAGTTTCTTTCATTCAATAGTTTAAATATGTCACTCCACTGTCTTCTTGCTTGAATTGTTTCAAATGAGAGATCTGGTTTGATTCTTATGCCCTTTCCTTTGTATTTGAGGGTTTTTCTCTCCCTTATTACTTTAAAGAATTCGTCTTTCTCTTTGTTTTTTTTTGTTTGTTTGTTTTCTTTTTGCCAGTTGGATTACTATATAGACAGGTGTTGGTCTGTTAGGGGTTTTTCTATCCCTTATTAGTTGAGAGAATTCATCTTTTTCTTTGTTTTTATTTCCAGTTGGATTACAATATAGCTTAGTGTTGGTCTGTTAGGGTTTATTTTATTAGAGACTCTTTTTGCCTCCTGGATTTGTATAGGTGTCTCTTTCCAGAGGGTGGGAAAACCCTCTGCTATTATTTTCCTCACTACTTGTTCTTCTCATTTCCCTTTCACTCCCTCTGGTATTCCTAAAATGTGTAGGTTATTTCTTTTGTCTTTGTTCATTAGGTATCTAACGTTTCCTTCCAATGATTTGTCTCTTGCTTTTTTATTGACTTCTTTGTCATTTTTTTTTTTGTAGTTTTTTTCTCAAGTTCCTCTATGCTTTCTTCTAACTGTTTAATTCTGCTCTTATGGCTTGCTAATATGTTTTTATTTCCCTTAGTTCCAATTGTATGGGTTCTTTCATCTGTTGTAAAAGTTCTTTGATTTGACTGAATTGTTCATCTATAAACTTCTTAATCTCGCAGGCTAGTGATTCCTTGATTTCCATACTAGGGCATTCATTGTCATTTTTAGGTTCTCATCTATTGGGCTCGTGCTTTTTGGTGGACTTGGAAACTTGATAAGATTTATCTCCATTTCCCCAGCTGCTAGAGTCTTCTTTAGTTCACCCATATTTATTTGCATCTGGTAATTTTGAATGTTGAGTTTAAATGGTTGTTTAATAAAGTGGTCTGCTGTACTGATTGTATTAGAGATGCTTGAAGGTATATCCGATTTAGAGTTTATTTTTCCTTATCCAGGTGGCTTGTCTAAGTATGATTGAGATATTACAAGCTGCTTCAGTGTTTTGCTATCCTGTTTTATGGGCTGTGGATTATCTGAGGAAATTGAGTGTTAGGTCTGAGCTGACTGAAACTATGTGGTGTAAGTTAGACTATCTGGTGCATTCACGCAGTTGTGGTTTGGGGAGTGGGTGGGCTCTCTCAACCCTGCCCAAAGGTCCCAGGCCAAAGTGTATATGCTTCCTCATCTGGCAGAGGGGAGTTCAGCAGGGAGAGGGTAGGTGGTCTCAAACCAGCCCAAAGGTCAGGTTCACTCACTTCTCAGTCTCAGGAGGTGGTCTGGCAAGGGCAGCGGGGGGGAGAGGAAGTGTGGTCTCAAACTTGTCGAAAGGGCAGGAGCCCAGGTGAGCACGCTTTCTGATCCAGTGGGGGGGGCAAAGGGCGATCTCAAACCAGCCCAAAGGTCTGGTACCGAGGTGTGCACACTACCAGGTCTGGCAGAGGGGGTCCGGCAAAGGGAAGAGCAGTCTCAAACCAGCCCAAATGTCCAGTGCCAAGGTGTGCATGCTACTCAGTCCAGCAGAGGGGGTTGAGGGGGAGAAATGGGCGGTCTCAAACCAGTCCAAAGGTCCAGTGCTCAGGTGTTCTACTTCCTGGTCCAGCCAGAGGGGTCAAGTGGGGGAAGGGGCAGGTTTACACTCTTATCAAGAATTTGTGTCTGAATTTTTTTATTTGTAGAAAAATATGCATATCTTTTTCCTCCAATGAGATTACCTGCAATCCATTCATTATTCATTTTTAGCCAAATATGTGAATTAATTTTTTTTTTGCACCTGAACATCTTCTTTACTGTTTTTTCCCCAGCTGTATAAGCCTCTCCTTGGGGGTAACTTTAAGAAGTTTAGTGAGGTTTCTTGAACCCCTGAAGGTCTCCTCAGAGGCCTAGGGAGTACACCCCCAAAAAACTTTATTTTGAAGCTGCCTAGTGAGTAAATTCTGGCTGTGGGGTCACTGTCCAATAAGCTGAGCTCTCTGGCCTGCGGAGGCTCCGCCCTGCTGTGCCTTTGTTCACTCTGAGGACTTCAAGGGAAACTTCTCCTGTGCCTGTCTGTGTTTCTGAATACCTGAAGGTCTCCTCAGAGGCCTAGTGAGCGCACCCCCAAAAACTGCATTTTGAAGCTGTCTAGTGAGTAAATTCTGGCTGTGGGGTCGCCATCCAATAAGCTGAGCTCTCTGGCCTGTGGAGGCTCTGCCCTGCTGTGCCTTTGATCACTCTGAGGACTTCAAGGGGAACTTCTCCTGTGCCTGTCTGTGTTTCTGAATACCTGAAGGTCTCCTCAGAGGCCTAGGGAGTGCACCCCCCAAAAAATGTCAACTAGAGGCAGCAGAAGAGCATGGCTGCTTCACTTTGCTTTGTGGTCGTGCACTCTTTCTAACCAATGAACTCCATCACAACATGCAGGAAAAACAACACTACAAGCGTGACAATGGGGAAACCTCACAGGCAAACACAATGCACAGAGAATGAGGACGAAAGCTCGGATGACCTAATAAATTCCAACCACCTGATTAACCTCTCGGATAAGGAAATTAAAAGAGCAATATGGAAGTTGTTTGAACAAAACAAAAACACAGAAATCAGAAAACTCCAAACTGAAATAACAGATCTGAAAAACACAGTAGCTCAATTGAAAACCTCAATGGATGGCCTCGCCAGCAGGGTATCAGCAGCTGAGGAGAGAATTGGAGTATTGGAAGATGTGATGCAGAAAAACTCAACAAAGCAGAAGAAATTGGAAAAGAATCTTAAGACAAACGATCAGGCAATGGAAAAAGTACTCAAGGAATGCAAACAGATGAAAATAGAAGTCTTTGATAAACTCAACAGAAACAACATAAGAATCATTGGAGTCCCAGAGACCCAGGTAGGAGATCTCCAGGAAGAATCAACTGTCAAAGACATTATCAAAGAGATACCACCAGAGTTAAAGACTACAGGCAATGAAATCCTGCATGCCTGAAGAGTAACAGCTAAAAGAGACCCAAAGAAAAACATCCTCGTTACAATGACAAATCCCACAGATAGAGATAGAATACTGAAAGCAACAAGATCAAAAAGGGAAATTACATTCAAAGGAGCATCCCTAAGACTTACAGCAGACATGTCACAAGAAACTCTCAAGGCCAGAAGACAGTGGTGGGATATTGTGACAAGACTAAATTAAATAAATGCCTCACCAAGAAAACTGCACCCAGTCTGACTCATGTTCAAGTTCGAAGGAAGAATACATAGCTTCATAAATAAACAACAGCTCAGAAACTTCACAAATGATAAACCAGCCTTAAAGGAAAAACTTACAGGTCTACTCTAAGACAAGAGAGACCCAACAAACACAGCAAACTTATCTACAAAAATGACATTAAATCCTATGACAATCATCTCCCTCAATATCAATGGACTAAATTCACCAATTAAAAGATACAGAGTGGAAAAATGAGTCATAAAGATGAATCCAACCTTCTGCTGCCTACAAGAAACACATTTGAATAGTCAGAACAAACATAGACTCAAAATCAAAGTCTGGAGGAAAAATCATCCAAGCAAACAACACCTTCAAAAAAGCTGGGGTGGTCATATTAATATCTGATGACATCAAATTTATACTCAGAAAAGTTGTAAGGGACAAAGATGGAGACTATATACTAATCAAGGGATATATGCAACAGGAAGAAATCAGACTATTAAACATATATGCACCCAATGAGAGACCAGCAAATTATCTAATACAATACTGACAAATCTGAAAGAAGAAATCAATAAAACACAATCATTGTGGGAGACCTCAACACGGCCCTATCAACACTTGATAGGTCAACCAGACTGAAACCCAACAAAAACATACTAGCCCTGAAAAGAGTTATGGAAGAAAGAGGACTAGTAGATATATACAGGACACTCCATCCCGAAAAACCTGGATACACATTCTTCTCCAATGTACATGGGTCATTCTCCAGGATAGACTACATGCTGACACACAAAACATACCTCCATAAAATGAAGAGAATAGAAATCTTGCAGGCTACCTTTGCTGACCACAAGGTCTGAAATTAGATGGGAACTACAAAACCACACAGAAGAAAAACTTTAACAATTGGAAATTAAACACCCTGCTAATGAACAACCAGTGGGTCCAAGATGAAACCAAAAAGGAAATAAAAACATTCCTGAAAACAAATGATAATGAAGACACAAACTGCCAGAATCTATGGGACACAGCAAAAGTGGTCCTGAGAGGAAAATTTATACCTCTACAAGCACACATCAGGAAGGAAGAAGGGACATATCTGAATAACTTAATGACGAAGCTCAAAAAATAAGAAAATGACCAACAAAAGGAACCAAAAATAGGGAGACAAAAGGAAATAACAAAGCTGAAAGCAGAACTCAATGAAGTGGAAAATCAAAAAGCAATCCGAAAGATCAACGAAAGCAGAAGTTGGTTCTTTGAAAAAATAAACAAGATTGATAGACCATTGGTGAAACTCACAAAGAAAGAGAGAAATCTGATAACCCGTATTAGAAATGAAAAGGGGGAGATCACAACAGATATTGCAGAGATCCAAAGGGTAATCAGAGACTACTTTGAAAATCTTTATAATACTAAATATGAGAACCTAGAAGAAATGGAAAATTTCTTGGACACTTATAACCTTCCACATTAAGTAAGAAGGATGTAGCATATCTAAACACCCCCATCACTACTGAGGAAATTGAAACTGTAATCAAACATCTGCCCAAAAAGAAAAGCCCAGGCCCAGATGGATTTCCTAATGATTTTTTTTCCAAATCTTTCAAGAGGAGTTATTACCAATCCTAGCCAGGGTCTTCCATGAAATTGAAAAGACGGGAACACTCCCAAACAGCTTCTATGAAGCCAACATCACCTTGATACCAGAACTAGATAAAGATCCTGCCAAAAAAGAAAATTACAGACCAATAATTCTGATGAATGCTGATGCAAAGATCTTCAAGAAAGTCCTGGCAAATAGGATCCAATGCATCATCAAGAAGATCATACACTACGGCCAAGTAGGTTTCATCCCAGGAATGCAAGGATGTTTAACATCCGTAAATCTATCAACATCATTCACAACATCAACAAGAAGAAAAATAAAAATCACATGATCATATCAATAGATGCAGAGAAAGCATTTGATAAGGTCCAATACCTATTCTTGATCAAAACTCCCAGCAAGATGGGAATGGAAGGAACCTTTCTCAACCTAGTTGAAGCCATCTACCACAAGTCAATGGCAAATATTATCCTCAATGAAGAAAAATTAAAAACCTTTCCTCTAAATTCTGGTACAGACAAGGCTGTCCACTCTCACCACTCCTCTTCAACATAGTTCTAGAAGTTCTTGTTATAGCGTTCAGGCAAGAAAAATATATCAAGGGAATCCAGATATAAAAGGAAGAAGTTAAGCTCTCACTGTTTGCAGATGACATGATACTCTACTTCGAAAACCCTAAAGACTCTACCAAAAAGCTTTTAGAAACAATAGACTCATACAGCAAGGTGACAAGCTACAAAGTTAACACACAGATATCAATTGCCTTTTTATACACCAATAATGATAGGCAAGAGAAGGAAGTCAAGAAGGCAATCCCATTCACAGTAGTGGCACACAAACTCAAATATCTTGGAGTGAACTTGACCAAAGACATGAAAGTATCTGTACAAAGAAAACTATAAAGCCTTGCTCTAAGAAATAAGAGAGGACAGACGGAAATGGAAACACATACCCTGCTTATGGACTGGCCGGATTAGCATCATTAAAATGGCAATACTCCCCAAAGCATTATACCGATTTAATATGATCCCTTTAAAAATACCCATGACATTCTTCAAAGAAGTGGATCAAACACTTATGTAATTCATCTGGAACAATAAACACCCTTGAATAGCTAAAGCACTCCTACGGAAAAAGAAAATGGGAGGCATTTCAACTTTAAACTGTTCTCCAAAGCAATAGTTATCAAAACAGCATTGTATTGGAATAAAGACAGGCCCTCAGATCAGTGGAATAGGCTTGAGTTCTCAGACATTGTCCCCCAGACATACAATTACCTAATTTTTGACAAAGGAGCAAGAAATCCTAAGTGGAGCAGGGAAAACCTCTTCAACAAGTGGTGCTGGAGAACTGGTTAGCTACTTGCAAAAAAGCGAACATAGACCCCCAGTTAACATCGTGTATGAAGGTAAAATCCAAATGGATTAAAGACCTTGATATCAGACCTGATACCATAAGGTACATAGAACAACATCTCGGTAAAACACTCAATGACATTGAGACTAAAGGCATCTTCAAGGAGGAAAATGAACTTTCCAAACAAGTGGAAGTAGAGATCAACAGATGGGAATACATTAAACTGAGAAGCTTCTGAACCTCAAAAGAAATAGTGCCCAAGATACAAGAGTCACCCACTGAGTGGGAGAAACTATTCACCCAACACCCATCAGATAAGGGGCTAATATCCAAAATATACAAGACACAGAACTTTACAAGAAAGAAACATCTACTCCCATTAAAAAATGGGGAGAAGAAATGAACAGACACTTTGATAAAAAAGAAATACAAATGGCCAAAAGGCACATAAAAAATGCTCTTAGTCACTAATCATCAGGGAGATGAAAATCAAAACAGTGATGAAATACCACCTCACACCACAGAGATTGGTGCAATCACAAAGAATGAGAACACTCATTGCTGGTGGGGCTGTGGAGAGAAAGGAACTCTTATCCACTGCTGGTGGGAATGCCGTCTAGTCCAACCTCTATGGAAAGCTATATGGAGATTCCTCCATAATCTGGAATTGAGCTCCCATTCAACTCAGCTATTCCACTCCTAGGGATATACCCTAGGAACACAAAAATACAATACAAAACCCCCTTCCTCACACTTATATTTATTGCAGCAATATTCGCAATAGCCAGGCTCTGGAAACAACCACGATGCCCTTCAACAGACGAATGGCTAAAGAAACTGTGGTACATATACACAAT
Source organism: Suncus etruscus (assembly GCF_024139225.1). NCBI lineage: Eukaryota > Metazoa > Chordata > Mammalia > Eulipotyphla > Soricidae > Suncus > Suncus etruscus. The sequence goes on from NC_064858.1 coordinate 19,873,847, forward strand.
GGAATATTATGCAGCCGCCAAGAGAGATGAAGTCATGAAATTTTCCTATATATGGATGTACATCGAATCTATAATGCTGAGTGAAATAAGTCAGAGAGAGAGACGCAGAATAGTCTCACTCATCTATGGGTTTTAAGAAAAATAAAACTCATTTTTGTAACAATCCTCAGAGACAATGAGAGGAGGGCTGGAACTTCCAGCTCACTTCATGAAGCTCACCATAAAGAGTGGTGAGTGCAATTATAGAAATAACTATACAGAGAACTACCATAATCATGTGAATGAATGAGGGAACTGGAAAGTCTGTCTAGAGTTCAGATGGGGGTGGGGTGGGATGGAGGGAGATTTGTGACATTGGTGGTGGGAATGTTGCACTGGTGAAGGGGGTGTTCTTTACATGAATGAAACCTAATCACAATCATATATGTAATCAAGATGTTTAAATAAAGAAAAAATTTTCAAAAAAAGAAGTTTAGTGAAAATAATGTTAAGGAAAAATTGACTATGAATGGCATGCCTCTTTTTCTATATTTTGAAGTTGAGATTTTAGAGTTCGGTGAGATCTTTCAACTGCAGCTTGTTCTTGCAGATTATATGAAATGCCAGAGATATGTTTGATCTGCTATTCCTTAGAAAATGATTGAAAGATCTTCCTGTTTGGGCTGGGTCATTATCTTTCTTTATGGACTGGGGGAATACCCTAACAGGAAAGCACTGAAGCATGAAGGTGGCAACTTCTTTAGCTCATTTTTTTGTTTTTTGGACCACACCCAGTGATGCTCAGAGGTTACTCCTGGCTATGCACTCAGAAATCACCCCTGGTTGGGGGACCAAATGGGACACTGGGGGACCGAAATGTGATGCTTCTTGGGTCAGCATCTTGCAAGGTAAATGCCTTACCACTGCACCATCGCTCTGCTCCCACTTTAGCTCATTCTAAAGTCATTGGAACTCCCCATATAAAATGGCAATATATATCTACTACTACATGAAGATAGGGTTTCTTTGACTAAAAAGTCAACGTGTGTAATATCTATTTCCCACAATTTATTAGTCTGTCACCCTTGAGGATTGGCCCCAGCTACATATGTTTTTTATTTTAAGGTGCACAGATGGTACATGTACATACATTTTGTCTGGCTTGCTTCTATGGAATATGATACTTGACATGCAAACAATGGGCATTTGTATGAACTGCTGCATGTTCTTCTAAAGATGACTTAAATATTGGCATGACAAATGATCAGCATTGTCATTCTCTAAAGCCATCAGCCCTGGGAGGTCAGAGAGGGCTCTTATGTGAGTGATAAATATTGGCTCAGAACAATTTTGCAGAAGGACTTGTAATTGCTGCAGCAAATCTTGAAGAGCTTGGTCATGAGCATTTGAAATGGCAGTTGTTATGCCTGGGAACTTTCCTACTATTTAAACTGATCACTTACTATGTTGCATATATTGTTGGAGGTGCCACAGTGATGTGCAGAGGAGGAAAATTGTAAGTCCCAGCATTTCTACAAGCAAGCAGAAATCCCATGACATCTTTCTCACTAATTGGCATAAGATAGCCTGACAATAATCATTGGCATTGTCAAAGGCTAATTTTTTTTGTCAAAACCTGTCAAATTTCTGTATTTCATACCTGCCTTTTAATTGCCTCTGTCAATTTTCCCAAAATTCTGCATATGGCTCTGTAGCCCTGAATAATCTTTGTATAGCTATCCTTGGGCTCCGTATCTGAGTCAACCTTTTACAAAGCCTTTAATACAAGTTATCTGACAAGCTTTAAACCAGTACGGGGTAGTATTGCCTGCCTATTTACCTCTGTGTACTTTCCTTCCCCTATCAACATTTTATAAGATAATGTGACTCCTGCAACCCTCTTTTCAGAGTGATATATACTATTAATTTTACTCTTATAATTCTCAGCAAAACACATCTTCCATTGTAAATATTGAAAAGAACTCAAGGGGCCGGAGAGATAGCATGGAGGTAGGGCGTTTGCCTTTCATGCAGGAGTTCATCGGTTCAAATCCCGGCATCCCATATGGTCCCCCATGCGTGCCAGGAGCAATTTCTGAGCCTGGAGCCAGGAATAACTCCTGAGTACTGTCGGGTGTGACCAAAAAGCACAAAAAAAAAGAAAAGAAAAGAAAAGAACTCAAGCAGGCTTTTATTTTAAGATATGTTAAGTTCATGCTAACTGCCAAGTGATAAGACAAAAAGACCACCCAACAATGCAAGTCACAAAGTGGGATTTTATTTGCTTAGCTAGCTAAGGGTCCAAAACTTCCATCTGGGAACAGGCTTTCATTCACAGACCCTAGAGTCACTCTTATGCTTGGGTAATATAGATGTACATCATTAGTTTAGACCCACCCCATTACTTATTGGCACCTGCTACTTTTCAAAGAATACATTTTACACTCCATTGGATCCCACTTAATGTTGCAATTCAGACAACCTGCTTTCATGGTAAGAAACATGTCCCCATTACCTTTCTCCAACTTTACCCCCACACGAAACATCCTGGCCATCTAGTCCTGACTGGTGTGTCTTCCTTTCTCAACAACTCTTATCTGAAGGCCATATTCCCACAAGCTAACAAACTAACAAAGGTAGTCTATAGAAGATAAAGAGCAGTTTTAGCAAAAGCAGAAATTTCATGAGGAAAGAGAAAACCTCAGGGTCCTACAGATGATGCCCACTGAGTGACTTTACAACATTGCAGGCTGCATGAACTTCAAGACAGGGCCTGACAGATGCAATGCTGGGATCTCAGGGATGAACTCTCATAGTTAGTGATACTTGCTTGGTGGGCACTGGAGTCTTTGATCCACTGCTTGTGATCTGGAATAGCCTTGGGCTCTGCAGAACAACCTCCTCAGTTAACTTCTTGCTCTCCCATACAGTTTTTTGCTTCTTATAAGTGGCCAGGAAACTCCCATCCCCAAACCCTTTCCAACTCTCTGACCCAGTTTAAGGAAGTATCCTGGGGAATCTCCCTCTTGATTCAAGCAAAAATCAGCTGAATTGGGAGATTAGCTTTAACCCATAGACAAAACTGTCCCCTCTGGCAGGTGGCAGGGGCTGCATTGGCCTTTAGAGGAGAGCGAGTGCTGGCAAAGTTCAGAATCCCGTCAGCCCAATTGCTTCCAGGGACACAGAGGGAGTATGCCAGAACAAGACAACAAAGTGTTCTGCAGGAAAACTGCTTTTCATTACTTTTTTTTTTTTTTTTGTGAAGCAGCTAGAGATAATCTTTTAGGGAACTCTTTTCATTCCAATTGAGCTAAGTAGGTCTTTGAAAATTGTTCAACTTCTTTTTTTTTCTTTTGCACTTCAGTCATTAAAAGAACAGCCCACTTCTCCTGTGCAGCATTCCTATCATCAATGCCCCTCTCTTCCTCTCCCATTCTATGCCTGTATTTGAGATAGGTATTGTACTTCTCTCACTAATTACCTTTCTTTTTTGGTTTTGGGTCACACCTGGCAGAATTCAGGGCTTACTCCTGGCTCTATGCTCAGAAATCACTCCTGCCAGGCTCAGGAGACTATATGGGTGCCGGGATTTGAACCACCTTTCTTCTACATAGAAGGCAAAAGCTCCTCCTCCATGCTATCTCTCTGGCCCCAACTAATTACCATTTTTATAATAATTTTTAGTGTAGTTATTTCTCTAATTGCACTCACCACCCTTTGTGGTAAGCTTCATATCATATATCAGTCCTTTCAGCCCTAATCTCCATTTTCTCTGGGTATTATTAAAATAATGCCTTTTATTTTTCTTAAAATGCATAAATGAGTGAGACTATTCTGTGTCTATCTCTCTCCCTCTGATTTATTTTTCTCAGCATAATAGTTTTTATGTACATCCACATATAGGAAAATTACTGTATTTTCTGGCAAAAAAGACAACTTTTTAACCTATGAAAAACTTCTTAAAAGTCGGAAGTCAACCCAGATTCCAGATGTAGAACCAATATAATCCCCTGCAACACCAGGAACCAATATTCCCCTGAGAAATTTCTAATACTGCTCTGGCACCAACTTGCACCAGTTTAGATATGATGCCTTGACAGCAAAGAAACGGCAACAACTTGATCTAAGTGCAGGTTGTCCTATCTCATCAGCTAATGGTAAGATGAAATTAGAAGACATACCTTTCTTTGATCTGTGCAAAAACCAAAAACGCTAACTACAGAAGACTGACTGACAACCATGACTGGACAGAACTTATCCTGGGACCAATAAGAAAGACCCTACCCTAAAGTCTACCCTAGGCTTTAGCCTAGGACTGGTACAAAAATCAAGATCTCTAATCCCGGAGGTCCGACTTTGACAGCTGAGATGGAGCAGAACTTCTGGAACCATAATAAAGACTCTATCCTAGGCTTCTGCTGAGGATCTGAGCACAAACCAAGACCATTTATTACAGAAGATTGATTACGTCAACAATGATGGAACAGAACTAGAACTGTAAAGAAAGACTCTATCCTAGACTTTGTCCTATGACCTATGCAATACCAAGATCTCTAGTTACAGAGGCCTGATTTTATCATCCACAAAGAGCAGAAAGTTTCCTGGCACCATAAAAAGACCTTGGGGTGTGGAAATGAGCATGCACAGAGACAGTAGTTGCTCCCATGGTAGTATGCTTTCAAGGTCAGAGAAATCATGAATCTCTTAGGCCAAGGGAATTCCCTTTATTACTTCCCCAATACTTACTGTGCCTATGCAAAAAAGGGGGGGGCACAGAACCTTGCCACACCAGAACTCCTCCCTTTGTTTTTTTCTTTTTATTTATTTATTTCTTTTCTTTTCTTTTCTTTTTTTGGTTTTGGGGTCACACCCAGCAGCGCTCAGGGGTTACTCCTGACTCTGGTCTCAGAAATCGCCCCTGGCAGGCCCAGAGGACCATATGAGATGCCGGGATTTAAACCACTGTCCTTCTGGATGTAAGGCAAACGCCTTACCTCCATGCAATTTCTCCGGCCTCTATTTATTTATTTATTTATTTATTTATTTATTTATTTTTCTCTTTTTTCTTTTCTTTCTTTTTCACTCATGTGGTTATTATTTCGTGACTTGTTTTTTTGTTTGTTTGTTTTTTTATCTTGGTGCTTTTTATTTTTTTGGTAGTTTATTTTTTTGCTAGTCTTTTATTTATTTAATTTATTGTTTTTTATATTAAGTTTTTCCTTTTTTTATTTTCTTTTGTCTTCTCAGAGCAGAACCACACAACTTGAATCATCATGTTCTGCCTCATGATTTAAGGGGGAAAATAAAAACAAACGGTACCAGGACTAAACAACCATATGAACATTGAGTGGAAATAAAAAATGATCAGACTTAAACACCAAACCCAAAGTCAACAACAACAGAATAGACACCTCATCTACAACAAACTATACAAAGATGAAAACAGTTACACTAACACTCTGGAGGGCAAAGGAAGGCAATATGAGACACATGCTGAAAAAGGGGTGGAGGGATGAGAACCCTGGTGGTGGGAATGGCCCTGATCAATAAGAGAGGTACCAAAACCAAACAGGTATAGGACCACTAGTTAGGTAGGCACAGAGGGGACCACTTATTCTGGCAGCCCTGGGGATGAGGGAGGAGGATATGGGAGGTAGGACAGGAACGAAGGTGGAGGGAGGACAATTTGGTGATGGGAATTCCCCTGATTTTATGTTAATATGTACCTAAATTATTATTGTCAATGATATGTAGGTCACTATGATTAACATAAAATTATATTAAAAAAGAAAATTTCATTCTGTAGTTTGAATATGTCATTCCATTCTTTTCTTGCTGGATTGTTTCAAATGGAAGAACTGATTTGATCTTACGTTTTTTTCTTTACACTTGAGGTTTTTTCTCCCTTACTGCTTTAAAAATTTAATCTTTCATTTTGTTTTTTGTCATTTGGAGTACTAAATGGTGTGATGTTGTTCTGTTATGATTACTTATTTTGGCACTCTTTTTGCCTCTTGTATTTGTAGACAAACCTTTTTCCTAAGTGTGTGGAAGTTCTTTGCTATTATCGCTCTCACTACTTGTTCTTCCCCTTTCCAATCTTTTCCCCTTCTGGAATCCGTATAATTTGGAGTTTTTTCTCTTGTCTTTGTTCATTAAGTACCTAGCCTTTTCTTCCAGGGTTTTGTCTCTCCTTTCTTTTTTGACTTTTTTTTAGATAAATAGTAATAAACTATTTTTTATTTTATTTAAATACCTTGATTGCATACATGATTGTGTTTGGGTTTCAGTCATGTAAAGAACACCACCGATCACCAGTGCAACATTCCCATCACCAAAGTCCCAAGTCTCCCTCCTCGCCATCCAACCCCCGCCTGTACTCGAAACAGGCTCTCCATTTCCTCATACATTCTCATTATTAGGACAGTTCAAAATGTAGTTATTTCTCTAACTAAACTCATTACTCTTTGTGGTGAGCTTCCTGAGGTGCGCTGGAACTTCCATCTCTTTTTATCTTTTGTGTCTGAAAATTATTATTGCAAGAATGTCTTTCATTTTTCTTAAAACCCATAGATGAGTGAGACCATTCTGCGATTTTCTCTCTCTCTCTGAATTATTTCACTCAGCATAATAGATACCGTGTACATTCATGTATAGGAAAATTTCATGACTTCATCTCTCCTGACAGCTGCATAATATTCCATTGTGTATATGTACCACTGTTTCTTTAGCTATTCGTCTGTTGAAGGGCATCTTGGTTGTTTCCAGAGTCTTGCTATGGTAAATAGTGCTGCAATGAATATAGGTGTAAGGAAGGGTGTTTTGTATTGTATTTTTGTGTTCCTAGGGTATATTCCTAGGAGTGGTATAGCTGGATCCTATGGGAGCGCGATTTCCAGTTTTTGGAGGAATCTCCATGTTGCTTTCCATAAAGGTTGAACTAGACGGCATTCCCACCAGCAGTGGATAAGAGTTCCTTTCTCTCCACATCCCTGCCAACACTGCTTGTTCTCATTCTTTGCGATGTGTGCCAATCTCTGTGGTGTGAGGTGATACCTCATAGTTGTTTTCATTTGCATCTCCCTGATGATTAGTGATGTGGAGCATTTTTTCATGTGCCTTTTGGCCATTTGTATTTCTTCTTTGTCAAAGTTTTTGTCCATTTCTTCTCCCCATTTTTTGATGAGATTAGATGTATTTTTCTTGTAAAGTTCTGTCAGTGTCTTGTATATTTTGGAGATTATCTGATGGATATTGGGTGAATAGTTTCTCCCACTCAGTGGGTGGCTCTTGTATCCTGGGCACTATTTCCTTTGAGGTGCAGAAGCTTCTCAGCATAATATATTCCCATCTGTTAATCTCTGCTTTCACTTGTTTGGGGAGTGCAGTTTCCTCCTTGAAGATGCCTGTAGTCTCAATATCCTGGAGTGTTTTGCCTATGTGTTGTTCAATATATCTTATGGTATTGGGCTGATATCGAGGTCGTTAATCCATTTGGATTTTACCTTCATACATGATGTTAGCTGGGGGTCTTAAGTTCAATTTTTTGCAAGTGGCTATCCAGTTGTGCCAACACCACTTGTTGAAGAGGCTTTCCGTGCTCCATTTAGGATTTCCTGCTCCTTAATCAAAAATTAGGTGATCGTATGTTTGGGGAACATTTTCTAAGTATTCAAGCCTATTCCACTGATCTGAGGGCCTGTCCTTATTCCAATACCATGCTGTTTTGATAACTATTGATTTGTAGTGAAGTTTAAAGTTGGGGAAAGTAATTCCTCCCATATTCTTTTTCCCAATGATTGCTTTAGTTATTCTAGGGTGTTTATTGTTCCAAACAAATTTCAAAAGTGCCTGATCCACTTCTTTGAAGAATGTCATGGGAATCTTTAGAGGGATCGCATTAAATCTGTATAATCCCTTGGGGAGTATTGCCATTTTGATGATGTTAATCTTGCCAATCCATGAGCAGGGTATGCATTTACATTTCTGAGTGTCCTCTCTTATTTCTTGGAGCAGAGTTTTATAGTTTTCTTTCTATAGATCCTTAACATTTTATTCAAGTTGATTCCAAGATATTTGAGTTTGTGTGGCACTATTGTGAATGGGGTTGTTTTCTTAATGTCCATTTCATCCTTATTACTATTGGTGTATAGAAAGGCCATTGATTATTGTGTGTTAATTTTGTAGCCTGCCACCTTGCTATATGAGTCTATTGTTTCTAGACGCTTTTTGGTAGAGTCTTTAGGGTTTTCTAAGTAGAGTATCATGTTATCTGCAAACAGTGAGAGCTTGACTTCTTCCTTTCCTATCTGGATTCCCTGGATATCTTTTTCTTGCCTAATCGCTATAGCGAGTACTTCCAGTGCTATGTTGAATAGGAGTGGTGAGAGAGGACAGCCTTGTCTTGTGCCAGAATTTAGAGGGAAGGCTTTTAATTTTTCTCCATTGAGGATAATATTTGCCACTGGCTTGTGGTCAATGGCCTTAACTATTTTGAGAAAGGTTCCTTCCATTCCCATCTTGCTGAGAGTTTTGATCAAGAATGGGTGTTGGACCTTATCAAATGCTTTCTCTGCATCTATTGATATGATCATGTGGTTTTTATTTTTCTTGTTGTTGATGATGTGTATTATGTTGATAAATTTATGGATGTTAAACCATCCTTGCATTCCTGGGATGAAACCTACTTGATCATAGTGGATGATCTTCTTAATGAGGCATTGAATCCTATTTGCCAGGATTTTGTTGAGGATCTTTGCATCTACATTCATCAGCAATATTGGTCTGTAAGTTTCTTTTTTTGTAGCATCTCTGTCTGATTTAGGTATTAAGGTGATGTTGGCTTCATAAAAGCTACTTGGAAGTGTTTTCGTTTGTTCAATTTCATGAGAGTCTTGCCAGGATTGGTAGTAGTTCCTCTTAGAAAGTTTGAAAGAATTCATTAGTGAATCCATCTGGGCCTGGGCTTTTGTTTTTGGGCAGACATTTGATTACCGTTTTAATTTCATCAATGGTGATGGGGGTGTTTAGATATGCTACATCCTCTTCCTTCAACCGTGGAAGATTATAAGAGTCCAAGAATTTATCCATTTCTTCCAGGTTCTCGTTTTTAGTGGCGTAGAGTTTCTCAAAGTAGTTTCTGATTACCCTTTGAATCTCTGTCATATCAGTAGTGATCTCTCCTTTTTCATTCCTAATATGAGTTATCAAGTTTCTCTCTCTCTCTTTCTTTGTTAGGTTTGCCAGTGGTCTATCAATCTTGTTTATTTTTTCAAATAACCAACTGTTTTCGTAGATCTTTCTGATTGTTTTTTGGATTTCCACTTCGTTGATTTTAGTTCTCAGCTTTGTTATTTCCTTCTGTCTCCCTATTTTTGGGTCCTTTTTTGAGCACTTTCTAGTTCTATTAGCTGTGTCATTAACTACTCAGGTAAGCTCCTTCTTTCTTCCTGATGTGTGCTTGCAAAGCTATAAATTTTACTCTCAGTACTGCTTTTGCTGTGTCCCATAAGTTCTGATAGTTTGTGTCTTTATTGTCATTTGTTTCTAGGAACCTTTTGATTTCCTTTTTGATTTCATCTCGGACCCACTGGTTATTCAATATGAGGCTGTTTAACTTCCAGGTGTTAAAGTTTTTCTTCTGAGTCCCTTTGGAATTCACAAATAATTTCAGAGCCTTGTGGTCAGCGAAGGTAGTCTGCAAAATTTCTATCCTCTTGATATTATGGAGGTATGTTTTATGTGCCAGCATGTAGTCTATCCTGGAGAAAGTCCCATGTACATTGGAGAAGAATGGGTATGGAGTGTCCTATATATATCTACTAGGCCTCTTTTTTCCATTTCAGTCCTCATGTCTAGTATATTCTTGTTGGGTTTCAGTCTGGTTGACCTATTCAGTGTTGACAAAGCCATGTTGAGGTCCCCCACAATTATTGTGTTGTTATTGATATTATTTTTTAGATTTGTCAACAGTTGTATTAAATATTTTGCTGGCCCCTCATTTGGTGCATATATGTTTAGGAGAGTTATTTCTTCCTGCTCTACATACCCCTTGATTAATATAAAATGTCCATCTTTGTCTCTTACAACCTTTCTGAGTATAAAGTTTGCATTATCTGATATTAGTATGGCCATTCCAGCTTTTTATGGGTGTTGTTTGCTTGGATAATTTTTCTCCAGCCTTTTATTTTGAGTCTATGTTTGTTCTGACTATTCAGGTGCGTTTCTTGTAGGCAGCAGAAGGTTGGATATGTTTTTTGATCCATTTAGCCACTCTGTGTCTCTTAACTGGTGCGTTTAGTCCATTGACGTTGAGAGAAAGAATTGTCCTGGGAATTAATGCCATCTTTATATCGAAATTTGGTGTGTCTTTTGGTTAGTCTTGTCTTAAATTAGGTCTTTCAGTTTTTCTCTTAAGACTTGTTTTGAGTCTGTAAGGTTTCTGAGCTGTTTTTTTGTCTGTGAACCATATATTCTTCCGTCAAACCTGAAAGTGAGTTTTGCTGGGTACAGTATTCTAGGTGAAGCATTCATCTCATTCAATCTTGTCACAATATCCCACCACTGCTTTCTGGCATTGAGTGTTTCTGGTGACAGGTCTGCTGTAAATCTCAAGGATGCTTGTTTAAACGTAATTTCCCCTTTTGATCTTGCTGTTTTCAGAATTCTGTCTCTATCTGTGGGATTCGTCATTGTGACTAGGATTTGTCTTGGGGTGGTTTTTCTGGGGTCTCTTTTGGTTGGTACTCTTCGAGCATGCAGGATTTGATCACATATATTCTTTAGCTCTGGAAGTTTCTCTTTAATGATGTTCTTGACCATTGATTCTTCCTGGCAATTTTCTTCCTGGGTCTCTGGGACTTCAATGATTCTTAAGTTGTTTCTATTGATCTTATCATAGACTTCTATTTTTATCTGTTCCCATTCTTTGACTAATTTTTCCATTGTCTGCTCATTTGCTTTAAGTTTTTTTTTCCAATCTCTCCTGTTGTATGGAATTGTAATGTATCTCATCTTCCATAGCACCAAGTCTATTCTCAGCTTTTGATACTCTGTCCCAGAGCTTATCCATTTTGTCATTCACTTCCTTTACTGACTTTTTCAGGCCTGTTAGTTGACATGTTATTTCAGTTTGGAGTTTTGTGATTTCTGTCTTCATATTTTCTTGGTTCTTATTAGTGTTCTGTTCAACTCGATCCATGGTTTCTATGAATTTTTTGAGGATCTTCCATATTGCTAGTCTAAAGTCCTAATCTGAGAGGTTGATTAGTTGGTTGGTCATTATCTGGTCATCAGAATTGTCATCTTCATTCTCTATGTCTGATGCTGGGTTGTGTTGTTTCCCCATTGTCACACTTGTATTGTGGGCTTTTCTACGTGTTGTGGTGGTATTCATTGGCTATATGATGCGGGCAGCACACTTCTCTGGTTCTGCCCTTTCTGGATGGGTCGACTTGCCTCTAAGGGAGGGGAGTCCTCCGTGGATGAAGCCTCACACAGGATCAAATCTTAGGCCGGAGCACTCAACAGAGAAGACAATCCAGAAAGAAATGCTTGCTTCTGTGATCCAGCACAGTTCTTAGTGTGATTTTTTGTTTCTTGTTGCGATGGTGTTTTTTTCTTAGAAAGAGCCCATGGCCACGTAGCGAATCGGAGCGGCCATGCTCTGCTGGAGCCTCTTTTAGGCCCCATTCCAAGAGGCTCACGCAAGAGGACAGTAGACAGACACACTCAGGCAGCACTCAGTTTTTCACAGTCAGGCCCCCCTATTTGACTTCTTTATCATTGCTGGCTTGTAATTTGTCTTAAAGTTTATCTATACTATTCTACACCTGTATAATTCTACTATTATCGCTTGATAACATGTTTTTAAGTTCCTTTCACCCCATTTGTATGAATTATTTCATCTTTTGAAAGAGTATAGATTTCTTAATCTTGCAGGTAGGGACCCCTTGATTTCCATTGCTAAATCATTAAGTGTTGATTTTAGGTCCTCATCTATAAGGTTCAGGCATTTGGGTGGACTTGGAGATTTGTCAGGATTTTTTTTCTCATCCCCCAAGTAGATAGATATCTTCATTAGCTTTCCCATTGTTCTTTGCATTTACTGGTTTGGAGGGCTTGAGTATCAGGGAATAAGTGCTATTTACAATCTACTAGAAACTCTAAAATATAAATTGATGAAAAAAGACAGAAAATTTGGAAAAAGGAGGACTGATGGAAAGGGTGGGGATTTCAGTAATGGCACTGGAACCCAGAAAGAGGCTGAGGGAATACTGGGAAGGAGGCCCTGTTCAAGCTTGATGGGGTGGATTAATATGGCAGCCTCCCTGTTTCTGCCCAGACACAGGTCTGACTCTTTCAAATTCAACAATGGTCCCAGGAATTCCTTTTCAATAGAAGAACCAACCCACAGAAAAAGTCTCAGACCATTAGTACTGGGGGTAATTGCCTGATTTAGATTCAGGGCTTCACAAAGGCCAAGATATACCACTTGTGCTGTTTCCCTGTCCACTAGAATCCCATTCTTAATCTACTCCATGGTTTTTATCTGCTCAGTCATCTGACACAACCACTTTAACATTTTTTTAAGTTTTTTTTGTCATTGTTGTTGCTGTTGATTGTTTTTTGGCCCACCCAGTGATGCTCAGGGATTTATGGCTATGTGCTCACAAATCACCCCTGGCTTGGAGGACCATATGGGGCGCCAGGGGAGCGAACCCTATGCTACTGCTCCAGCTTCTAACATTGTTTTGAATGTTTTGAATCAAATACTTAAGGCTCCAGTTCCAATACCAGCACCTAATATGATCACTCAGCACCACCATAAGTAACCCCTGATACCACTCAATGAGTCTCAACTCTTCCCCCAAGAAAAAACTTTGAGAAAGGTAATATTAGGTATTTTGGGGCACTCCTAATCATTCTAGGGACCAAACATTACTGGAGCTCCAAGGTATGATTCTGCTTACAGACTTCATTTTTTTTTTTTTTTTTGGTTTTTGGGTCACACCCGGTGACGCTCAGGGGTTACTCCTGGCTATGCGCTCAGAAGTCGCTCCTGGCTTGGGGGACCATATGGGACGCCGGGGGATCGAACCGCGGTCCGTCTCCTAGGCTAGCGCAGGTAAGGCAGGCACCTTACCTCCAGCGCCACTGCCCGGCCCCCAGACTTCATTTTTGACTGCACTTAGGTGGCCCTTCATAGACTGCCCTAGTGAGTGGCCAACATCGTGCATGGTACACTTCCATGGGCAGAAACATTTGGGGATGACCTGGGCAGAGGAGGGAGGATGATTGCTGCCTGCTGTCAGGCAGAGGCCTAGTGCTCAGGGCCACCCAGTGACTGTAATCTCTGGGGAGTAGTAATGGCCAGTACATGCATCTCACTGGCTCTTGCTGCATCTGTGGTCCCTATGATCCCAGTTTATGAAAGAGAAAATGGTATTAAGGGACAGGGTGGATGCTGAGCTTGCTAAACTAGCATCTCGGCCCTCTCTGTTCATGTCTAGCTGTGGGACTCTCATGATCCTTGATCCCTGCCTGGAGACAAAATATAGAAACTTTATGTCCTATGACCCAGGGCCACACGTGAGAGACACTGTATGTGCTAGATATGTGATAATGGTCCCAATGTGCATCTCAGAGGACAGCAGTTGGACTTGTCCCAACTTGTCCCAAATACTTTAAGACCTACAGTTGGCACTTTTTTTGTTTTGTTTTGTTTTGTTTTGTTTTGGGTCACACCTAGTCATGCTAGGGGGTTACTCCTGGCTTCGCTCCTGGCAGGCATGGGGGACCATATGGGATGCCGGGGTTTGAACCACTGCTCATCCTGGATCAGCTGTGTACAAGGTAAAGGCCCTACTGCTGTGCTATCTCTCCGGCCCTCCAAATACTTGAAGACCTGACACCAGCGCCCACAGGACTAGTGGACAAGGACTGCATATGGGGATGATGATACTGTGTTGGGACCAGTGTTGGGGTTGAGTGGGGACCTTTGGGCAGGGTTGTTTTGGACTGAGTCCTCAGCAATGACTAATTCTAAGCTGAAGTCTAGTAATATTTAATTGGCTACAGTAGGGAGTAAATAGTGCCCAGTACCCTTGTACTTTGTATTTTGTCTTTGGTTCTATAGCCATACTTAGGCCCAATTTAATACTGTTAGCTCTCATTGCCGCCTCAGAGGTTCCTGAATCTCATGAAACACCTTCTGAAAACACTTGCCCTGCTGGAATACTTTGCAACTCACAGTTGGAAGCGGAGCATGAGTAATATGGAGATGCTCATGGCAGAGCTGGGATCCGAGGACCAACAAATAAGTGTAGACCGTGTGTGGATACTCAAGGAGATCCTGAGTCTTTACACCCCATTAAGGAAGTGGCCTAGCCATAGGAAGAGTTGCCACTCAATGCTTACCTGCAGACCAAAGGCTATGCTTGTCCTCCCCCACAGCAAATATCAGGCATCAAACAGAGTGCTGGTAGCCCCCTCCTGGCATCTTGTATCCGTGATGGTGACTTTATAGCTTATACCGCCTTGCCCCTCACTCTCTGGTCTGAGAGAAAGATGAATGCAACCCCAAAGCTAAGCAGGCCTGCCCTCCCTTCTCAGAGATTTCACTGGATACTTTATACAATTGACACTTCACTTGTGCTACTTTGTACATCAACCTAAGATTTTCCTTCTGTTGAAGTGACACTGGCTTATTGTCAAGGGAAGACCAAACATGTAGATGTATGTGTGTCATCTGTGTTGTGGTATCCCTGATTAATGTACTGCTGAGCTCTTTGGCTGGTGGCCTTTATGCTCTTAAAACTGGAGTTTAGTTTCCATGGCACCTGACATCAGTAACTATGACCACTGTAGTGATGTCACTAAGCTCTTCTTAGCACAGTCCCTTCCAGACATCTGACCTTTCAGTGTCATTCAGATGCCAGCCTTAGACTCCATAGTGGCTAGTGTTTCTTTACTAGGGACAGGTGAGCTGTTCCCTCACTGCTATTGCTGCTGCTGCAATGAACACAGGTTCAAGTAATGGTTCCCATTGTGCTTTTCTGCTCTCAAGTAAGTGGCCAGAATTGTTTGATGCTATGGTATTTCTTCTTTTGAGTAGGAGATGTAAGGGACAATCAGGTTATTCTCCAAGATGGTTGTACCAGTTTACATTCTCAGTAATAAGACACACCAATATTGTACAAGGATAAAACAATTAATTAACTGTTTTGGTCTCCAAGTATTGTCCCTTTACTTTCAGTTTTAATTGGTGGTGTGGGAGAGGGTTTGTTCCACCCAACAGTGCTACCTGAACCTTTGAGGTTCAATCATGGTATTAAACTCTGTTGTCTGCAAGGCAAACACATTAGTTTCCTGTCCCTTATCAAAGACATTTCTTTTCCTAAACCTTGTTTCATTCATTTCTTTCTAAATGTAAAGTGTTTGCCTGATCCAAGTTTCAGTGGTACTGACTGACATAACCACTCAGGCATCCTTTGCAAGGGAACAATCTGTCTTGTACATAGATTTCCCTCATGTGAGTAGATGCTGCCCAAATGGATGAGTTGGGCTTCAGGAGTGCCTGCTGAACATGAAGAGCCTTACCTTGACATTTAGGTGTTTAAATTTGACCTGTACTAGCTGAACTGGCTGGAATACATCAAACACTATGTTCTTGGAGTGATCAATAAGTATTGAAAGAGGATATGTCTGGAATCCTCAAAGCCAAGGAACACTTAAAAAAAGTACTATTGGCCAATATTTGTGGAGGATTTACGTGTAGTTGGTTTTATACCCTACAGAAAGTAGGGAGAGTAATAAAGGGCTCCTGTGTGCACTGTCCATGTGATGTGCTGTTATGGACACCTTTCTAGGGGGCAGGCATCATAGCAGGCAAGTGCAGGACTCAGATATGAAGAAAGTTTTTTCTCACCACAGTTATGTGATGGCAAAAAACAAAGAACAGAAAAAAGTTTCAACTGTATGAGGTCAATGGGCATAAATTTCTTCATTCTTCCATCCCTCAACTGCATGAACTCCCATTCCCCCATTATTAGTTCGAAGGGAACCTTGAGGTTGAGGAACCACCAAATTACTTTGTAAAGCTGCCAGAGGGCTAATCTGTTAGTGGGGCTCCAGTTCTGGGGAGTGGATACAGCTTTGGTCATGGAACCTCATTATACCCAGACTGACTGACCCACCTTACTATCACACATAGCATAAATGAGTTTGTGCATTTGAAAGAACTATTGATCAAATTAATTTTCATTCACATTCATACAGAGGAGAGGAGAGGAGGAAGGAAAGGAAGAAAATGGAATTTAGAATATACAGACTCAGGTTAGAGCAGTAAAATAGCAGGGAGAGCATTTGACTTGCAAGTGGCCAACCTGGGTTTGATCTTCAATAAGCAATAGGGTCCCCTGAATCCAATAGCAGAGCTAGATGTTTCTATCCTGAAAAATAAAAAAAAAAGTAATAAACACTGAAAGATCCAAGTTGTTCTTACTGAGAGGGAAGGAAAGATCTGATCTTTTATTTCCCCTGCTTCATTTACTCTCAAACATGCATAATTATAATGCTATAATTATCTTTGAGAAAATTCTGTAATACCGGGTCTAAAAGAATGAACATTTATAAAGTATAACTTTTTGACTGAAAAGTGTGCTCACAAACTATATTATGTTAAGATATTTCAAAGTCTGGGGATGAGAGATAGGAAAATAAAAGATATTTTAAAGTATTTTACCTATTTTACCTATTGCACAATTAAAAATATCTTAAGTAAAAAAAGAATATTTACATTCTAGGCATGCCTACCAAATTCTCCAACACAGTTCAAATTTACACACTACAGCTGCCATGAAAGCAGATGGCCTCTCCAAGGCTCATCTCATTCACAGCATCACCAGGACATGATTCAGAAATTAAATTCATCCCGAAATCAGCCCCACAAATCAGAACCCCCTTGTTTGTTTTTAGAGAATCATGACATGGCACAGTAGAAACACCCTCTTCCCAGAACCTGGGAATTTCTTTCCATGCCAAGAGCACTCCATGTTCCTATAAGAGACACCCTAATGATAAAAGTCCTCACTTGTGGTGGAGAAGATTCCTCTGATGATCCCACACAGCCTCATAAAGAACTGCCAGAAGGGCATGTGCTCCTCTGTCATGGTGATCATGAGTGAAATCAGGTCATACTTTATGAAGATGTTGGAACTCTGTGGCTGCCTGCCTAGTGGTTGATGACAAGTTCCTAAGAGGCAGAAAACTCCTCAGGCCATCTGGTCGAAGTCACAGGTAGCACTAAGCCCTGACCCTGCATGACAGGATCACCTGTCCTCCACAGGAAACGTCACTGTATTTTGCAGGCTTTGCTGTAACAAGGAAATAAAGTACACAGAAGAATTTTTTGCCATTTTCTCAAAAAGGTCACATTATCTACGAGTTTCCTACTGATCAAGAAGAGCTTACTACTACAGAACAAATTCCTCTTTTACCTAGAAAAGGGCTTGTATTCTGAAATTTTTTGTATAGTATGTCTTTGCTAATATTCCCAGAATTTCCATGTTGAAATTGAAATGGAAAAGGTGATTTCACTTGCATTGGTTTCCCTTTAACCTATGAGCTACAACTTAGAAAGGAACCCTTAAATGTTACTTTTGACAGTACTAACATTCACAGTAATGATTTCTTTTTTATTTTTCCTATGTGATAAGTGGTAGGTAGCTTCCCAAACAGTGCATGGGGCCAAAACTTGAATATCTATCTTGAATATCTTGAGTAGTTCTATGGTGGTGGGAATGTTGCACTGGTGAAGAGCAGTGTTCTTTTTATGACTGAAATCCAACTACAATCAAGTTTTTAATCATGGTGTTTAAATAAAGAAATTTTTTTTTAAAAAAAAGAAAGTCTAGGTAGTTCTTGTCTCAGACACATCTTTGCCATGTCAGTAAGCAGACTTCTCCAATCTGGACTTCTTGATTTATAGTCTTTAATACTAAAAATCACAGCATAATGAGTAGTACATTCCACAAGTATTTTTGAATTTAATTTCTAGAAGTGAGAGTGCTGGGTGAAAAAGTAAATGCTGTCACTGAGCAGATGGTGCCTCAGCCACAGCAGAAAGACCATTAGCATATTGTGCAAAGTCCCACACAGCAGACTATTAAGATGTGACATCCCAGTGATGTCAGTATCAATGCAACATTTTCTCTTCACATATGCTCTTATATTCACACTCTCATATATACAGATCCAGTAAAACATATGCCCTTTACAAAGTCTCTCATACTCATGTAGTCTCACATACCTATTCTCTCACATATATAATCCCAATCTCACTCAAATGTTATAATCACATAGGCTCACCCCTTAAACCTCAGTAATTTGTTTTGTTTTTGGAATAGAACTTTTGTTTAAATTAACTATTTTTTTTTTACCAAAATGGATTACAAATCTTTCACAGTAATATTTTAGGTACATAGGGACATTGAATCAGGGGCATTCCCAGCACCCGTGTTGTCATCCCTCCACCCCTGTTCCCAGCATGCATCCTATACCCCCTCCTTTGACCTCTGTGCTGCTAAGTTAAGTGGTCCTCTCTGTGTCTAGCTTGTTGCAGATTGGGTTTCGATTCTGTGGTTATTGGCTTTGGATTTGGTGTTTAAGTATAATCATTTTTTATTTCTACTCAATGTTCATACACCTGTTTGGTCTTGGTACCCTCCATAATCCCCCCCACCAATTTCTGAGGCAGAACAAGATGGTTCAAGTTATGTGGTTCTGTTTGAAGAGAATAAAAAAAGAAAGAGAAAAAATGGGGGTGATGTAAAAATCAAACAAGAAAGAAATGGAAGGAATCTTTCTAGAAGTAATAAATATCAATTTAAGAGAAGAAAGGGAGGGGCCGGGAAGGTGGCGCTAGAGGTAAGGTGTCTGCCTTGCAAGCGCTAGCGTAGGATGGACCGCGGTTCGATCCCCCAGCGTCCCATATGGTCCCCCCAAGCCAGGGGCAATTTCTGAGCAGTTAGCCAGGAGTAACCCCTGAGCGTCAAACGGGTGTGGCCCAAAAACAAAAAAAAAACAAAAAAAAAAAAAAAGAGAAGAAAGGGAAAAAGAAAGAAAAACATAAAAGTCATACCAAAAATCAAACAAAGGAACCCAAAAAGCACCACACCAATACAGACAATAACCAAACAATAACCACAGTCCTAAAATAAAAAAAACAAAGCACACAACAAAAGAAAAAAGCAACAATAACAACAACTGTCACTGCATGCAACATGATGTCTCTATTATTAAGGGAAGCACACACCAGATGTGTCTATTGGCTTTCTGGTGCAGTATCTGATTTTCCCCCAAGAAATATATCAGCCAGAAGGCCCATTGGAGAAGTCAATCATAACCCCTGCGTGGATTACTGGCTATATTTCTGGTATATATATATATATATATATATATATATATATATATATATATATATATATATATGACATGGAGGTGACATTATATTTCTCTTTCCTTTTATTTGGTGTTGCCTTCCTTGCAAAACTACCGAAATTCGGCCTCAGTCATTGTGCAGTCTAAAGAAATTGTAGTAACAAAGACTTGCAAAGTCCAGCCAGCTACCTCTCTTTCTGTCAACCTATTTACTTCCAAAGCCCAAGTTAAAACATAGCATTTTCAAGACAATGTCTTCTCTCCTCTTTTAGAACCACAGCGGGATGACTTTGCCTCAGGGACTTTTCCCTGTCAACTTTGTAGACCTGCTAACAAACAGGTTCAGCCAGTGTAGAATTAGGCTATTTACTAAGTATAATTCTGTACCCCTTTCATAAGTTTTATCTCTTTCTATTACCAGATCATAGGAAATGGGTCTTAGCCCCTAGCTAGAAAACTATTACCTCAGGTTAAGGATATTTGTTATTAGAAAAAAAAAACAGGATTTCTGCTATCTCTTAATTTACTTCAGTAATGACACCAAGGGCCAGGAATTATTTTGATATGTAAGAAATTAGCCTTCCTTTCATCCTCTGACTCCTAACTGAAACCTATTCTATTCTAAGATTACAAACCACCTAAATCCATGTGTATTTGTTTTAAAATCAAACAATGTGCATTGCATTCCTTTCATGATATGACTGCTCATTTTCCCTTTATATACTCCCAGCCTGGATATTAAATTTGTCTCTCATCTGTATCACTTTTGATGCAGATGCAGGTCCCCATACAATGTATTTTGTGTGGTCTCAATTATTTCATATTTGTCCATTTGTGTACCCGTTTTCCTCTCTTGAAAGGACTCCATCCCACTAGAATTGCTGAAATGCAGGACACCTGCAGCAAACAACAACAACAATTAATTTGTGCTTTTTTATAGGCACAGTAAATATTGGGGTGATTATAAATGGAATTCCCTTGGCCAAAGAGATAAAGGGTTTCTCCACCCTTGAGGCATACTGTCATGGGGATAACTATAGGCTCCATACATGCTCTTTTTCTCTTCCCTAGGTCCTTTTCTGCTGTCTGGAAATTTTCCACTCAGACATGGATAATAAAATCAGGCCTCAGTAACCAGAGATCTCATATTTGCACAGGTCATAGGATGAAGATTAGAATGAAGATTTTCTTTATATTTCTAGAAGTTCTGTTCCAACACTGTAATTTCAATCAGTCTTGATTTTTGCACTGATCCTAGTATGAAGCCTAGGATAGAGTCTTTGACTATGTTTTCAGAAGTTCTGCTCAGTTGCAGTCTTCTCAGCCAGACCTCTTGGATTAGAGATCTTGGTTGTTGTACAGGTCATAGGCCAAAGCCTAGACTAGGGTCTTTTTTATTGGTCCCAGGATAAGTTCTGTCCAGTCATGGTTGTCACAGTCTTCTGTAGTTAACGATCTTGGCTTTTGCACAGATCAAGGGATGACATGTCTTCTGATTTCATCTTATTGTTAGATAGTGAGGTAAGACAACCTGATCTTAGATCTAGTTGTTGAAATATTCTCATTGTTAGGATTGTCATATTGAAACTGGCACATATTGGTGTCTGAGCAGTATCAAGAATGTCCCAGGAGTTTGGTTCCTGGAACTATTACAGAGAACCATGTCAGATATATGTCTGAGATCTAGGGTTCAAAGTTGGAGGGTCGCTGTCTAATCACATGGAGTCTAAGTTAGGACCACATGACATAAATTCAAGTTGCAAGGTGCCCCTGTATTGTAAAATGTATGAGTTCTTATCCCTATTAGATAAGAGCTTGTTTCTATATGTACAATTCCCCCTTTTTAGTATGCCTTTGCAAAAAAAAAATGGTGCTATATTACATTGCTGTTGTATTTTGGGGTAAGAGTTTCATCATCTCTGTGCCCTGGTTTTAACCTGAGCTTTTATCCCAGGCAAGATTTTTTCTTTAAAACCTCAGTAATTTCTAAAGAGTAAGGAATATTCTACATTTACCGGGGACAATGTTGTTATAACAATTTAAAAACTTTTTATAAAAAAAGCAAGTTTTTCAAAAGCAATGGAATCTTGATCTCAAGATTTTTCTGGATCTTCACTAATCTTAACTATAATAATAAAAATATGTGAGACACTATCTAATTCCAGCCCTTTGAGCATTACTATTAAGTCTTTTGTTAATTATTCTGCTCTGAATTCAGAGCATTTACCTTCTTAATTAGAGAAATCCAGAAGCAAATCCACCATAACCCACATAACAGTGCATGTCTAAGGGCAGATGTGCTAATTAAGAAATAGTGGGAAATCAAAACTTTCCTGGAAACAAATGACAATGAAAACACTATCAGAACCTATAAGATACAGCAAAAGCAGTATTGAGAAGAAAATGTATAGCTTTGCAAGAACATATCAGGAAGGAAGAAAGAGCATACATGAATAACTTAATGACACAGCTTATAAAATTAGAAAATAATAAACAAAAGGAACCAAAAATAGGGAGAGAGAAGGAAACAACAAAGCTAAGAGCAAAAATCAATGAAGCCGAAACCCAAAAAACAATCTGAAAGATTAATGAAAGAAATATTTGGTTCTTTGAAAAAATAAACAAGAAGGATAGACCATTGGCAAAGCTCATAAAGAGAGGAAGAAAAACTTGATAACCTGTATTCAAAATGAAAAGGGGGCGATCACTACAGATACTGCAGAGATTCAAAGAGTGTTCAGAGATTACTTTGAGAAACTCTATGCCACTAAATATGAGAACCTATAAGAAATGGATAAATTCTTGAACTCATATAATCTTCCACGGTTGAATAAAGAGGATGTAGCATATATAAACACCCTCCAAACTATTGAAGCCATTGAAACCATAATCAAAGGTTTGCCCAAAAACAAAAGCCAAGGCTCGGATGGATTCAAGAATGAATTCTTTCAAACCTTTCAAGAGGAATTACTACCAATCCCGGCCAAGCTCTTTCATGAAATGGAAAAAACAGAAACACTCCCAAATAGCTTTTATGAAGCCAACATCAGGTTAATAGCAAAAACAGATAGAGATGTTGCCAAAAAAAGAAAATTACAGAACAATATCCCTGATGAACACAGATGCAAAGATCTTCAACAAAATCCTGGGAAACAGGATCCAATGTTTCATCAAGAAGATCATTCACTATGATCAAGTAGGTTTCATCCCAGGAATGCAAGGATGGTTTAACATCCATAAATTTATCAACATAATACACAACATCAACAACAAGAAAAATAAAAATCAAATAGTCATATCAATAGATGCAGAAAAAGCATTTGATAAGGTCCAACACCCATTCCTGATTAAAAAATAACTATCAGCAAGATGGGAATGAAAGGAACCTTTCTCAATATAGGTAAAGCCATCTACCACAAGGCAATGGCAAATATTATCATCAATGAAGAAAAAATAAAAGCCTTCCCTCTAAATTCTAGTACAAGACAAGGCTCTCCTCTCTCACCACTCCTCTTCAACATAATACTGGAAGTACTTGCTATAGCGATTAGGCAAGAAAAATATATTAAGGGAATCCACATAAGAAAGGAAGAAGTTAAGCTCTCACTGTTTACAGATGACATGATACTCTACTTAGGAAACCCTAATGACTCGACCAAAAAGCTTCTAGAAATAAAAGATTCATATAGCAATGTGGCAGGCTATAAAATTAACACAAAGATCAATTACCTTTTTATACACAAATAATGATAGGGAAGAAATGGACATTAAGAAAACAACTCCATTCACATTAGTGCCACACAAACTCAAATATCTTGGAATCAACCTGACTAAATATTTGAAGGATCTAAACAAAGAAAACTATAAAACACTGCTCCAACAAATAAGAGAGGACACGCAGACATGAAAACACATACCCTGCTCATGGATTGGAAGTATCAACATCATTAAAATGGCAATACTCCCAAAAGCATTGTACAGATTTACCATGATTCCTCTAAAGATACCTATGACATTCTTCAAAGAAGTGGATCAACACTGTTGAAATTCATTTGAAACATTAGACACCCTCAAATAGGTAAAGCACTCCTTGGGAAAACAAATATGGGAGGCATTACTTTTCCCAATTTTAAGCTGTATTACAAAGCTATAGCTATGAAAACAGCATAGTACTGAAATAAAGACAGACCCTCAGCTCAGTGGAATAGGTCTTAGTACTCAGAGAATGCTCCCCAGACATACAAACACCTAGTATTTGATAAAGGAGCAAGAAATCCTAAATGGAGCAAGGAAAGCCTCTTCAACAAGTGATGTTGGCACAACTGGTTAGCTACGTGCAAAAAAGCAAACCCAGACCCCCAGATAAAACCATGTATAAAGGTAAAATTCAAATGGATTTAAGACCTTGACATCAGATCTGAAACCCTAAGATATGTAGAACAACATGTAGGTAAAACACTCCATGACATTGAGACTAAAGGCATCTTTAAAGAGGAAACATCACTCTCCAAATAAGTGGAAACAGAGATAACCAGATGGGATTATATTAAGTTGAGAAGTTTCTGCACCTCAAAGGAGATAGTGCCCAGAATACAAGAGCCACCAACTGAGTTGGATAAAGTGTTCACCCAACATCCATTAGATAAAGGACTAATATTCAAGATATACAAGGTACTAACAGAACTTTACAAGAAAAAAACAACTAACCCCATCAAAAATATGGGGAGAAAAATGAACAGACACTATGTAGAAGAAGAAATGAGAGAGAGAAAGATGCAGAATGGTCTCACTCATCTATGGGTTTTAAGAAAAATGAAAAACATTCTTGCAATAATAACTTTCAGACACAAAAGAGAAAAGAGCTGGAAGTTACAGCTCACCTCATGAAGCTCACCAGAAACAGGGATGAGTTTAGTTAGAGAAATAACTACGTTTTGAACTAATAATGAGAATGTACAAGGGTAATAGAAAGCCTGTCTAGAGTACAGGTGGGGGTTGGGTGGGGAGGAGGGAGATTTGGGACATTGGTGATGGGAATGTTGCACTGGTGATGGGGGGTGTTCTTTACATGACTGAAACCCAAACACAGTCATGTATGTAATAAAGTTGTTTAAATAAAAAGAAATAAAATAAACCCTAACAAATCAACACCAAGATATATAGTAATCCAACTGGAAATAAAAACAAAGTAAAAGATAAAGTCTTTAAAGCAGTAAGGGAGAGAAAAACCCGCAAATACAAAGGAAGGGACATAAGAATCAAATCAGACCTACCATTTGAAACAATTCAAGCAAGAAGAGAATGGAGTGTCAAATTTAAACTACTGAATGAAAGAAACTTCCAACCTAGAGTACACTACCCAGCAAAACTTTCATTCATATGGGAAAGAGAACTAAAAATATTCTTAGACAAAAAGAACTCACTATATTTGAGCTAACCAAACCATCTCTAAATTAACTTCTCAAAGATGTACTACACAATCCAAACTGCCGATTGTAACAACAACCACTCTACTCAATACAATAGCACAACAATCCTCTCTGTCAATAATATCCTTAAATGTCAATGGGCTAAATTCCCCCATTAAAAGCCACAGAGTAGAGGGATGGATCAGAAAACAAAAACCAGATATTTGCTGACTCCAAGTACAGGACAGGCAGAGGCTTAGAGTTATAGGATGGAAATCAATTATTCACGCCAATGGAAAACAAACAAAAAAAAAAGATACTGGGACAGCCATTCTTATATTAGACCAAATTGCATTCAACCTCAAGAAAGTGCTCAGAGAACAAGAGGGTTACTACTTACCGATCAGGGGAACATTAGACCAAGAAGTACTAACTCTGATCAATATTGATGCACCGACTGCAGAACCGACAAAATATGTAAGGCATTTGCTCATAAATCTAGAGAAACACTAGTAAATATAGATGCAACAATCTTCAACAAAATCTTAGCACACCGAATCCAACAATACATTAAAAATTATACACTATGACTAAGTGGGTTTCATACCAGGGATGCAAGGATGGTTCAACATACACAAAACAATCTACATCATACAACACATCAACAAGAAGAATGACAAAAACCGCATGATAATATTAATCAACACAGAGAAGGCATTTGACAAATATCAAACACCTATTCATGCTGAAAACACTCAACAAAATAGGGTTAGAACGGACCTTCCTGAAGATAGTTACAACTATTTATAAAAAGCCCACAGCAACATTATTCTTAATGGTGAAAAACTGAAAACCTTTCCACTAAGGTCAGGAACTAGGCAAGGCTGCCCACTTTCTCCATTCTTATTCAACACAGTTTTAGAAGTACTAACAATAGCTATCAGACAAGAGAATAGAATTCAAAGAATCCAGATAAGGAAAGAGGAAGTCAAACTATCTCTTTTTTGCAGATGATATGATGATATAGACAGAAAACCTAAAGAGTCCACATGAAAACTCCTAGAAACAATAAGTCAATGCAGCAGAGTAGCTGACTACAAAATCAATGCACATAAAACAACATTCCTCTATACAAATAAATAATGAAGTACGGGAGAAAGACATTAAGAAGTGTATCCCACTTAAAATAGTATCTAAAAATATCAAGTACCTGGGAATAAACATGACAAAAGAAATGAAAGACCTATACCATGAACATTTCAAAATGCTTCAGGAAAAAATTGAAGAGGACTGAAGAAAATGAAAGAACATGCCCTGCTTATGGGTAGAAAGAATCAACATAATCAAAATGACTTTATCTAAATTACTATATAGATTTAATGCAATCCCTAATGAAATTCAGACACCATTTGTAAGGAACTAGAACAATCAATTGTAAAGTTCATCTGGAACCACAAAAGACCTAGGTTAGCCAAATCCATACTGAAAAACAAGAGACTGGGTGTCATGTTTTTACCTAATCTGAAGCTGTATTATAAGGCCATAGTCATCAAAACAGCATGGTACTGGAACAAAGACAGAGTATCAGACAAGTGGGTTAGAACAGAATATCCAAGATATACCCCCAAATATACAGTCAACTGATATTTGACAAAGGGTCCAAGAACCTGAAATGGAACAAAGACAATCTCTTCAACAAATAGTGTTGGAAAAACTGGATAACCACCTGTAAGAAACAAAAGATTAATTCATACCACAAATCCTACACAAAAATTAACTCAAAATGGATTAAAGAACTGGAAATCAGACCTGAATCTATAAAATTTATTGAGGGAAAAATAGGCAGAACACTACAAGATTTATACCTCAAAAAAGTCTTTCATGATGGAATGCCAATGGCAAGAGTAATAGCATCAAACTTACACAAATGGGAGTACATGAAACTGAAGGGTTCCTGTACGGCGAAAGAAACACTGGCTAAAACTGAAAGATAATAATCGACTTTGGTCAAAATAAAAAGTTATTAAAGAGAAAAAATAAAAGACAGCTAACATAATGAGACATAATTTTCACACTTGACACATCAGATAAAGGATTGATATCTAGGATATACAATGCACTCAGAAAGGTGAGCCCCACAAAACCCAATAAAGAGATAGAAAAATGGACCCAAGAAATAGATATTTCTGGGCCGGAGAGATAACATAGCAGTGTTTGCCTTGCAAGCAGCTGATCCAGGACCTAAGGTGCTTGGTTCAAATCCCGGCATCCCATATGGTCCCCTGTGCCTGCTAGGAGCTATTTCTGAGCAGATAGCCAGGAGTAACCCCTGAGCACTGCCGGGTGTGGCCCAAAAACAAAAAAAAAAAAAAGAAAGAAAGAAAGAAAGAGAGAGAGAGAAAGAAAGAAAGAAAGAAAGAAAGAAAGAAAGAAAGAAAGAAAAAGAAAAAGAAAGAAAGAAAAGAAAAGAAAAGAAATAAATAGACACTTCCAAGGAAGACCGACAAATGGCTAAGAAACTCATGAAAACATGTTCACCATCACTCATCATTAGAGAAATCCAAATCAAGACAATAATGAGGCACCATCTAACACAAGTGAGGCTGGTACACATCAAAAATAATGGGTACAATCTCTGTTGGCAAGGATCTGGTAAGAAAGGAACTCTCATCCACTGCTGGTGTGAATGAAGCCTGGTCCAACCCCTATGGAAATCACTATGTAGGGTGCTTAGTAAACTCAGAATTGAGCTGCCATATGATCCAGCAATCACGCTTCTGGGTATCTGCCACCAAGACTGAAGAATAATCATCCAAAATAGTGCATGCACTCCACTATACATTGCAGCACTCAGCACAATAGCCAAGAATTGGAACCAACCTCTATGCCCAAAAACAAATGAATAGATCATGAAGATGTGGTATTTGAACAAAATGGAATACTACATAGCAGTTAGAAATGATACAATCATGGATTTTGCAGCAACATGGATGAATCTTGAAAATATTTTGCTAAACGAAGTAAGCCAGAAGAAGAAAGATAAATACAGAATGATAGCTCTTCTTTGAGGTATTTAGAACATATACCACTTTTACATATAGTTATCCATGAACAAATACAAGGTTCAAAAGGGTAATCATCCAAATTATGTATGGGTACAATCTGGGAAATTGGTGGTGGGAATGTTGCACTGGTGAAGGGGGGTGTTCTTTACATGACTGTAATCATACAACTATAATCATATTTGTAATCACAGTGTTTAAATAAAGATAATTATAAAAAAAATCTTCAAGCACTGTAGGTGACAGTATATAACACAAGTGTTCAAATGAAGTGGAAGGGGGACAACACAAGGAAGCGAATAACCATTATAACCTAAAGAAACCAGCAATGATGGAAGCAGCAGTTCTAAGTGATCGGGTATGCAATCAACCTCTAACCACAAAGGTCTATTATAATATATTTTTCCACAGAACCAGGTGCAGAATATTATTGGAAGCCTGGACTCCTGCTGCAGTAATTACTAACAATATGCTTTAATGCCTTAATTTTACCAAGCTCCTTTGTCCACAGGGGGCCTTGGAAAAAAAGAATGGACATCCCAATTTTAAACCTTGACATTCAATCATGCTGGTTACCATATACGGTGCCCATTATGTCAATGTCTTGATAAAATACTCTACCCACTTCCTTTTGTTTAAGTCTTCTATTAGGACCCAAAGCATATAATCATTCAGATTGCTGGAACAGTCAATGGCACACCACAGACATACTACAGGTCCCACTCAGCAAACATGTTTTGGCAAACCACTACTTCCTTTTATTATTTTTTCTCTTTCTCTCTTCTTCCCTCTACTTCTTTTCCATCTCTCCTTTATTCTTCTTCATCAATTCAATCTACTTTTTGAACAAAGCTCTCTCTGCTTTTTAGAAAAGATACCTCTAGACTTCAGATGCAGCAGACAACACTACATAGGGTAACCACATCCTATAGTCCTCACCACCACATTGCTTAGTACTCTAGATATGAAATTGTGCTTATCCTAAAAAGCTACAGCCACTATGTAATCATGAAACTTTTATTTAGCAAAGACCACCCCTCAATGATGAAGAGCCTCGAAAGAGGGAAAACCCTCCAATACTGATTCACTGGCCCACTCCTCTTTAACTTATTTTTTTACCATATTTATTCTTCTTTTGTCTTCTCTCATATTTTGTTCCCCCTTTCTCTCCTAAGCCATATCTTAACCAATTACTAATCTTTTTTATTTAAATACCTTGATTACATACATGATTGTGTTTGGGTTTCAGTCATGTAAAGAACACCCCCCATCACCAGTACAACATTCCCATCATCAATGTCCCAAGTCTCCCTCCTCGCCACCCGACCCCCGCCTGTACTCGAAACAGGCTCTCCATTTCCCTCATACATTCTCATTATTAGGACAGTTCAAAATGTAGTTATTTCTCTAACTAAACTCATCACTCTTTGTGGTGAGCTTCCTGAGGTGAGCTGGAACTTCCAGCTCTTTTTTCTTTTGTGTCTGAAAATTATTATTGCAAGAATGTCTTTCATTTTTCTTAAAACCCATAGATGAGTGAGACCATTCTGCGTTTTTCTCTCTCTCTCTCTCTCTGACTTATTTCACTCAGCATAATAGATTCCGTGTACATCCATGTATAGGAAAATTTCATGACTTCATCTCTCCTGACAGCTGCATAATATTCCATTGTGTATATGTACCACAGTTTCTTTAGCCATTCGTCTGTTGAAGGGCATCTTGGTTGTTTCCAGAGTCTTGCTATGGTAAATAGTGCTGCAATGAATATAGGTGTAAGGAAGGGGTTTTTGTATTGTATTTTTGTGTTCCTAGGGTATATTCCTAGGAGTGGTATAGCTGGATCGTATGGGAGCTCGATTTCCAGTTTTTGGAGGTATCTCCATATCACTTTCCATGAAGGTTGAACTAGACGGCATTCCCACCAGCAGTGGATAAGAGTTCCTTTCTCTCCACATCCCCGCCAACACTGTTTATTCTCATTCTTTGTGATGTGTGCCATTCTCTGGGGTGTGAGGTGGTATCTCATCGTTGTTTTGATTTGCATCTCCCTGATGATTAGTGATGTGGAGCACTTTTTCATATATAATCTTTTCTTAACTCAATCAAATCTTAAGAGCTCAGACCCAACCTATGAAGGTCATGCCTCCAACAACAACCTAAGAATAGAATACTAATGTCTGTCTTTATGTGGGCATGAGTTTGTAGATCTGGACTTCTCTCTGATTGCCAAACCTAAAATGGGAACAAGTTATGACTAAAATGTATATATCCCCTCTTATATATTACTCCTCCTTCTTCAGAGATCCTTCTATCCTCTCATCCCCCAATCCAGATCCGTTATCCTGCCTTATTTAATCCTCTTTACCCTCAGTGATTAATCCAATAGATACCAAGACCAACCTTCTGCTCCAATAAACTGCCACCAAGCTTCCAAACTGAAAGGACACCTTAGCAGTTCCACATCACATGCCTCAACAAGAAACTACAACCAACACACCTGCTGACTAATGCTTTATGGCCCTTCTTCTTACCCTCCTAATGGTGGACTGTTGCATGCTACTGATTCAGCCCCAGAAGAACCCCAGCCCAAGGACACTTCACTCATGGCTACAAATAACTTTGAAACCCAACAAGACACGATGTTTGATGAAAAACTGCTCTGGATTCCACCTCCCACAAGAATATCTCAAAAGACTCCATGGGAAAGCCTATATTTCCTTTATGTATTTAATAGCTCCATAATACCTGCTAGTCTATTTCCAAAAGTAAATTAGCCTCGAAAACAGCATTTTTCTTTAATGCCTTTTGTAAATGTATTATCATTTATTTCTTCTATATATATCACCTACATATATTCTCTCTCTATAATAGTGTATATATATATATATATTCTCTTTCTCTATCCAACCTCATCTGTATTGGTTCTGCTCGGTATAAAAGCCTTGTATATATATACATATGTATATATATACATATATATATATATATACATATATATATATATATATATATATATATATATATATATATATATATATATATATATATATGGAGCCTTGCCTGGGATAAAAGCTCGGATAAAAGATTGACTGGGATCAAAACCAGGGCACAGAGACTGAGCAGACTATCACTCTTACCTCCAAATCCACCAGCAATATAATATGCCACCATACCCTTTTGCATAGGCACTCTAAATAAAGGAAAATGTTATGCACAGAAACAAGCTCTTATCTACTAGGGATAAGAAATCATACTTCTCTCTCCCCTTTCTTCCTCCTCCCCTTACTTCCCCTTTCCTTCTCTCTTTCTTTTCTTTTTCTTTCTCTCTCTCTCTTTCTTTCTTTCTTTCTTTCTTTCTTTCTTTCTTTCTTTCTTTCTTTCTTTCTTTCTTTCTTTCTTTCTTTCTTTCTTTCTTTCTTTCTTTCTTCTCTCTTTTCTTTTTCTTTCTCTCTTTTCTTTTTCTTTCTCTCTTTCTTTCTCTCTTTCTTTCTCTCTTTCTTTCTTTCTTTCTTTCTTTCTTTCTTTCTTTCTTTCTTTCTTTCTTTCTTTCTTTCTTTCTTTCTTTCTTTCTTTCTTTCTTTCTTTCTTCTCTCTTTCTTTCTTTCTCTCTTTCTTTCTTTCTTTCTTTCTTTCTTTCTTTCTTCTTTTTTCTTTCTTTATTTCTTTCTTATTCTTTCTTTTCTATTTCTTCTTTCTTTCTTCCTTTCTTCTTCCTTTCTTCATCCTTCCTCCCTTCCATCCTCCCTTCTTTCCTTCCTTCCTTCATTCCTTCTTTCTTTCTTTCTTTCTCTCTCTCTTTCTTTCTTTCTTTCTTTCTTTCTTTCTTTCTTTCCTTTCTTTCTTTCTTTCTTTCTTTCTTTCTTTCTTTCTTTCTTTCTTTCTTTCTTTCTTTCTTTCTTTCTTTCTTTCTTTCGAAACAGGGCTACACTCAGGCATGGCGTGTGCCCTACCACCAAACCACATCCCCAGTCCTGACACTGTCACTTCAAAGTGAACAACTCAATTACATTTAGTCTGCTCACAATTACCCCTGTACAAAGATTTTCATTCCCTCTTCACCCCTGCCTTTCCAAACACCCCCACCTACCATCACTATTAAGGAGTTCCTCCCTAGCTCCTCCCCATTCCTGCCCAGCATGCAACTTCCAAGCTGCTCTCTTTCCATGGATCCATCTATTCTTGAACATGGCTATAAATGGAATTATATACATTTCCTCTTGTGTCTGGCTTCTTTCACTTGATTTGCTAGCTGGTACATTTTCTTAAAGCTCTTCTGTGTGCCAACAGTTACATGTAATTTAAACCTCATCCCAAACCTGCAAAAAGAAAAAATGAGAAAAAATAAATCATACTTTTTATAAACAGGAACACCTCCAACTCTAAACATGTGTCATGTGGACCCAACTTAGACTCCATGTGATTGAACAGTGACCATCCTACTCAGAACCCCAGATCCCATATGTGGAACTGGCACAGGTCCCAGCAACAGCACCAGGAACCAAACTTCTCCTGGGGAAACTCTGAATACTGTCCCAGCACCAGCTTGTACCAGTTTTAACATGACATCCTGACATAAGGAAATGGCAACAATTTGAGCTGAGAGAGGGCTGCCCTATCTAAGCAGCTAATGATATAATGCAATCGGGAGACATGTCATCTCTTGCCCTAAGCAAAACCAAAAATCACTACAGAAGACTAACTTTGGTAAACATGGACTGGACAGAAGTTCCTAGTCTAAATCTCGGCCTAGAATTCATAAAAAAAAACCAAGATCTCTAATCCTAAAGGTCTGACTTTGACAACTGTGACTGAGCATAACTTCTGGAACCATGCTGAAAGACTATAGCTTAGGATCTGCCGTAGGATCTGAGAAAAACAAGACCACTAATTAAAGAAGACTGATTATCACAACAGTGATGGAACAGAACTCATTGAACCATAAAGAAAAACTTTTTCCTAGCCTTCGCCCTATGACCTATGCAAATAATCAGATCTCCAGCTATAGAGGCAGGATGTTATGGCCCAAATCGGAGTAGGAAGTTTTATGACACTATAAAAGACCTTGGCATGTAAATCAGTGAGTATGGAGCTTGTAGTTGTTCTCATGGCAGTATGCTTCAATGGTGGAGAAACCCTGTATCTCTTAGGCCAAGGGAATTCCAGTTCTACATTCCCAAATATTTAGTGTGCCTATGCAAAAAGGAAAAAAAATAAAGAAACATAACTTTTTTTTAAGAAGTTGCTGGTCTATTTTTTGTTGTTGTTGTTGTTTGTTTGTTTTTTCATAGCTGACAGTTTTGGTTTTTGGTTTATTCTTTTTGAACTTTTGTTGTTACTCCCTTATTGTTTTTTTCTTTTTTGTCTTGTTTTGTTTTGTTACCTTTTTCTTCTTTTTCCCCTTTCTTCTTCTAAATGGATATTTATAACACCTAGATGAACTTCTCCTAGTTTTCTCTTGTTTGCCTTTTTTTCTTTTATTTTCCCATATCTTTTCTTATATCTCCAATAGAGCCACATTACTTGAATCACCTTGATCAGCCCCATTTTTTTTTTTTTTTGGTTTTTGGACCACACCCGTTTGACGCTCAGGGGTTACTCCTGGTTATGCGCTCAGAAATTGTCCCTGGCTTGGGGGGACCATATGGGATGCCGGGGGATCGAACCGAGGTCCGTCCTACACTAGCGCTTGCAAGGTAGACACCTTACCTCTAGCGCCACCTTCCCGGCCCCGATCAGCCCCATTATTAAAGGGAGAAAATGGATGGTACCAAGACCA
Source organism: Suncus etruscus (assembly GCF_024139225.1). NCBI lineage: Eukaryota > Metazoa > Chordata > Mammalia > Eulipotyphla > Soricidae > Suncus > Suncus etruscus. The sequence continues at coordinate 19,907,512 of NC_064858.1, forward strand.
GACACTCATATGTTCATTTGGTGGAAATAAAAAATGATCAGACTTGAACACCAATACAAAGTCAACAACAACAATATCGATACCCAAACTACAACAGTAGTACAAGGAAGGAACAGTTGCACTATCATTATGGGGGGTGAAGGAGGAAGATGTGGGATTCATGCTGGGAATAAAGTGGAGGAAGGACAAAACTGGTGGTGGGAATGCCCCTCATTCATTGTCACGATGTGCCTTAAATATTACTGTGACAGATTTGTAATTCACTTTGACCACAATAAAAATTTTAAAAAAGAAATAGCACAGGAAAAATAAAACTACCAATACAGAAATTAGAGATCTGTTGATAGATAAGAAATGTGTATAGAACACAAAAGTAGCACCAGCAATATAATTTGGCACCATTCTTTTTTGCAAAGGCATACTAAAAAGGGGAAATTTTATGTATAGAAACAAGTTTTCATGTACTAGGGATAAGAACCCATATATTTTATAATACAAGGGCGCCTCCCACCCTGAACACGTGTCATGTGGACCCAACTTAGACTCCATGTAATTAGGAAACGAACATCCAATCCTGAGCTCTAGTTCCCAGACATAGAGCTGACCAGGATGCAAACCTCTACCAGGGAAGACCCTACCACTGCTCTGGCATTGATTTACTCCAAAGAGTGCTCTCAACACCCAGAGGACTTAGCAACAAAATACTTTAGGTCTGGTCTCTCTGCATCTAATGGAGAGGTGAATCTAGGGGAGGCTCTACATCAGCCTGACTTCGATGAAGAAAATGCACAGAATCCAGAATCTTTAAATACAGGAACCTGATACCAACAACAGCTAAAGTGCAAAAAAGTTTCACTGGTACCATGGAGAATGACTCAGGGGTAGGACAGGCTGGTATGCTTGGAGCTCAGAGTCAGTCTTATGCCAATAAACTTCAGGGGTGAGGCCTTCTTGTAATCAGGCCAAAGATTTTTTTTCCCATTTTCCCCGTATTTTGCTGGGCCTATACAAACAATGGCAATTGCCACTTTCACACCTTTACTACTGTATTTTTTGATACTTATACTTTATGAAAGAAAAAAACAGCTTACTGAACTTAAAATAACTGTAGTAGAATGCTTGTCTTAAATACAGGCAGGGGATGGAAAGGAGGGGGGCATTGGGGGTGGGAATGTTGCACTGGTGAAGGGGGGTTCTGTTTATCACTATGATTATGATTTGATTATAGTTGAAACCCAACTATAATCATGTTTGTAATCATGGTTCTTAAATAATTTAATTAAAAAAATAGAGAAGGACACCTCAGCCTGCTAGAAATGATTTCTGAGTTAAGAACCAGGTGTAATCCCTGAAAATTGCCAGGTTTGGCCCAAACACGCTTGTCCCCCAAGATGCTGTCTATTCTGTACCATAAAGTTTGTCTTACACAAGATCCATACGTTTTCAATTCCCAGCATCACAGAAACTGTGTTTCTCCAAGGAGGGATTCTTGAGCACAGAGCCAGATGTAAGCTTTGAGTCCCCAGGTATCTCCTTCTATACCTGGACACAGTGGCCTGAATACTGTACCCACCTAACTGCCATCTGACCTCATGGCTGAAGGGTTTTGTGAGATCAAAGGCAGGAGTGAAGATGGAGGGGTCATTTTATGAACTGGGGTGGCGCACGGACCACCTTCATTTGTGCACCACAAAATGCTGCCTGGTCGAGGGGCCTTTACCAGGCATAAACCGCTCCTTCTCCAGAGATTGTCCTGGCCCCCCCACACTACCCTGGCTGCAGACACACAGTGCACCAAAGCCCAGCCCTCCCACTCTGCTGGCAACCCTCAGCTACTCTGAACCCTGTGGCCTGAGAAGTCAGTCCAGGTTCTACCTCATCACACACCCTGCTAGCACCCCAGAGTTCTGACCAGCCACAGGTTCCAGGAGAACCCTGAGGGCACTGATTGCACAAAACTGAGGTGCTGTTGTGGAATCCAGGAACACAGAGCTTCTTCTCAGCTCAGAATCACCCCTTGAGCAACACCTAGCAGGGGTGCCAAGAACAGAGAGCAGCGAATTAGGCCCACTATTACCTTCCTCATGGCCTGCAGGACACTATTCTGACCCTTTTGCCTCCCTGAGCATACCTGCCTTTCCCCCTTTTCTCCCCTTCCCTCCTCAATGCTTCCCTCTCCACCCTCCTAGCCACTTACCTTCTCCCTTCAGGTTCCTATCTACCTCTCCCCTTCAGCCCTTCCCCTCCTCGCCGCTCAGGCCCTTAGGCCCTGCAAGTGTTGCCCTTCTCAGCAAACCAGCAGGAGCTGAAAGGGGGGGAAAGGAGAGATCCAAGCTGCCTCAACTGCCTACACCTAGTCCTAGACTGTACTCACCACCAGTTGATCGCACTCAGGGAGCAGGTAGGGGACACAGGTTCAGGGCAAAGCCCCAGGGGTGGAGATAGGGCAACCCCTGCTGCCTTCTTTTCAGTAGGTGGTGGGAAGATGTCAAAGGAAGGAAGGAACCCGCGGAGGCCATTTCAGGGACTCTCACATGCAGGCTGGGACTCTTGGGTCTCTCAGGGGAAGTGTGCCTGCTCTAGCACTGATGCTATGGCCTTGGGCATCATGAATGATCCCGAAAGGGCCTCTTTGCAGCAGGAAGGTGGAAGGCACCCAAATGTGCAAGAAAGACTTGGAGGATCCTGCCCCACTATGCCCACCTAGGGCTCTGAGACCCAAGATCTGGGATGAGTTAGCAGTGGCAGGGCCAGTCCCCTGAGTGCCAGCTTCCTGCTCCACATGCTCTGGGAAGCTGCAGAGGGGACCCCAGGAGTTGCCCTGGGTCTGCTTAACCCCCTGACACACCCTTTGCTGTGTAATTTTTAAGGGCCCAGGCTGGGGAGGAGCCAGGAGAGGTGGCTTGTTGGGGCAGGTCCTGAGCATGGTAGGACACTGACAGTCCAAGAAAACAGGCTTTTCAGCAAAACACAGGAGGTTTTGGGAGGCAGTTATTTATTTCTCAGTAGAGATGGCTCTGTGCCTAAAGTGGGCCTGTGTTTCTGAAATCCAGGTCTGCCCCTCCTTCCAGCTGAGAAGCCTCAGTGATGATTTCTGTTACTTCAAGAGGGGCCAACTCACCCTCTGTGGAGCTACATTGGGGTTATCCTGAGGGTCATTGGGGAAACAGCTGGTTTGATATTCTGCTGAAGGTGCCCTCCTGACCTTCTGGAGTGACTTCTCTGTTCCTCCCTGCAAACCTTGGGAGACTGCCAGGGGCCTCTGGATCCCCCAATTTGGCAGGAGAGAAGATTCTAATTCTCCTGAGGCCATTCTGGCACTGGGTTTTGCCAACAGGCCAGTTTAGAAATCTGGTTAGAAAGAAAGTGGCTTTCGTGAATACACATTATATGTGCTTAGATAACAATACCCATATGTAGATTATTTATTAATCTCATCCTTTGAATATATTGCTATTTTTCTTTATATATATCTTATTTAAACACTTTGATTACATACATGATTGTGTTTGTGTTTTAGTCATGTAAAGAACACCACCCATCACCAGTGCAACATTCCCATCATCAATGTCCCAAATCTTCCTCCTCCCCACCAACCCTCGCCTGTACTCTAGACAGGCTTTCTATTTCCTCATATATTCTCATTATTAGGATAGTTCAAAATGACAGCCAAATATCTTAATTATAGTTAGTGCTTGCATATTAGTGATATAAAATAGAAAATTCATAGCCTAATTCCAGAGCATGTGCTGAGTGTGACAATAGAATTTGGATATCCTTCAATGTATCCTTGGTAGTAGCACTGATTCTAGGAAAGAAAAGGTAAAATAATTACTTAGGAATTGACAGACTTCCTAATAAATTTATTTGTGACTATTTTTCCACAATCCATGTGTTTTGTATTAATATAGGCAAATGTGGTAACCACTACACATACGAAAACACAGGTTTTTATATTAATGTAAGCAAAATGACATTAACATTTTTTCCATGCCAAAAGAAAAAAGTGGGAAAGTAACAGAGGGTAGCTAGCTGCAGTGCAGGAGCATATGGCTGGCATGGATGAGGTCCAGGTTCTGTCCTGAGCTCCCCTGAGAGTTGCTCCTGTTAGTGAAGATTCAGAAGAACAATCATGTGACCATTGATGCAGAGCTCTGCTTATGGTTTCTAGGTTTTCACAACTTTATTGTTGTCCAGTCACACAGAGTCCTTTCCACTTCTGCAACTTTGAGTAGGGCTATCTCTGGAAATACATGAGCAGTGCTAGGAGGCTGAGTGTCATGAGTTTCTTGCAGTTTACAGCTCTGTAGAGCCTATCCACTCTTAGGCTTTTCAAATAAGCTCTAAATTTTCATTTTGCTTTGGGTCCTACCAGTTCTTATGCCAGTCCTGATGCTACCTTAACAACCTTATTCTCGAACTAGTAACCATATTATTATTACAACCTCATTACTAAACTAGTAACCCTACATATCAGGAGACACTAAAACCCTGATTCGAATGTTCTTTGATATATACTAAAGTCATTAAGCTCATCTGCCCAGTTCTGATGGTCTCACTAAAAACAACAGAACATATTTTTGCTCTTTAAGTCTTGTAAGGTTGCGATGGTCCCTGGGATGTGTCTGTTCCTTGAATCAGCAGTACTGTCGTATACTTCTTTATTCCTCAAGAAGCTATTTGAGGAAATTTATTAAGAACCTTCAAAAGTTTTCATGACCCTGAATTTATAGTAGAGAACCCTCCCTAAAAGTAGTCAGTATTTTAATTATTTCTTCAAAACCACTATTTGGGCATGATTGGAGCTGGCGAGGAAATGTGCAAAGTGACTTATTGTTTTCCAAATTTCTTGAATTAAATAAACACCTTGGTCTAATTTATGCTAGACTAAAAACCTGGCTTGGTAATGGAAAATAATTGAGGACCTTTCTATGTTAGTTTTAAAAAATTGTATTTTCAGACTCTTAAATCTCTCTTTAATACTAATTGGTTAATCGAATGGCCCTATCTGGTCCTGCTATCTGGGGATAAGTGAGAGAACTAGGGGCAGTACTGGAATACCCTGGTACCTGAATTTACACTGAGTTTTGCTCTCTGTCCTCAAAACCTGTACTCAGCATGTTGGGAAACCACTTCACAGAGTGAGGAAATAAACAGTGGAGTAGAACCTTCTGCCTCCCACATGGGATTCTTGAGTGTGGAGTTTATGGGGTGGAAACCCTGCTCCCAAATACAGTGCAGGTTGTGCTTCCAGGGCATGAGTGGTAGACCCTCCTGTCTGCACATAGAGACTAGGGGAAGCCTCGGGACCCAGATTAGGTGGGAAGGGAATGGCTACTCTTCCCATCTACCCTATCCAAATACTTCCCTTCCTACTTCTTCCCATCTCTTTCCACTTTATCCTGTTCCACCCCTTTCTGCTCATTCCCATCCATCTGTTCTTCCCACTCCTGATCCTCCCGTACTTTTTCTCCTCATCCTGCTCCCCATTCCTGCTCCTCCCTATATCTCTCCTTTCCAGGGGCTAAGAAAAAACAGTTCAGTGAGGAGGGATGTGAAGTTTTGATCTAATCTAATTAAGTGCTTTGAAGGTGAGCTCTTTGTTCTCTGGAGCCTCAGGTATGCATGTTTCTTGGTCCCAAGCTCTTCCAGAAGTTCCTTGCAGTGTGGTCCAGCAAATTCTCAGGATTGGTAGTGGGCACACAGGGAAACTGATGGGAGCATCTATGGCTAAGGTCTCCTGGTGCCCATGAGCCTATCTTGTATTACCTCAGCAGAGGACACATGTTTACACCTTGTTCTGTCCACCCCTCTGGTGTGGAATAGTTGTGGATATTCCAATGCTATTTGCTTTTCTATGTTTAAAAAGAGAATGAGCCTCTTTTCAAACTCTTCTCTTGAGAAGTTTCCTGGTTTTTGGCTTTCCTCTTTTCTGCTAGGATTGGTGGTAGGGTTTCCTTTGCTCTGGGGCTCTGTGTTTTAGGGGCTAGATGGTTGATGAATTCATCGATCTGACTCTGGCATGTCTCATTCCATTTATCTGAGCTAAAGAAATGCTCATAAGACTTTGTCAGGAGGAGCCCTGGGCTCTACACAGTCATGCTCTGAATAGCTCCTAAGCACACTGAATGTGACCAGCACAAACTCAGAGAAGCACAACTAATCTTTTCAAAAAGCCCTGTTTGTCCTGCCTACTAGGAGCAGCCTCTATGTACTTGTGACCTGTGGGTCAAGAAACTGCTCAAAAGACAGATGCTTTTTTCTGTAGACTCATTTATCTGTACTCTACTGACACATTGAATGTCTGATAGTTTCCCCGAATTACTTCAACTTGGAAAGTAGAAGAATAGAGCAAAGTTAAATATAGCAGTGATCACTTAAGTAGTCATTCATGCTTTCCTGTTTTATTCAGAAAATGCTTATTAGACTGGAGAAATAGTACAGTGGGGAGGGTGCTTACATTGCATGCACCCAACCCTGAGTGTATCAGTAGTGATCCCTGAGTGCAGAACTATGAGTATCATCACTAGGTATAACATAAAAATGAAACTTAAAAAGTGATAGAGGGAGTTGAGCGATAGCACAGCAGGGAGGACAATTGCCTTGCATGAAGCCAGCCCAGATTTGTTGCCCAGCATTCCATAAGATTCCATGAACCTGCCAGGTGTGATTCTTGAGCACAGAGCCAGGAGCATCTGAGCTCTGCAGGATGTGACCAAAAACAAACAAAAACAAAAACAGAAAAGGCTTTCTTTATGCTTACTATCTAAGTAGCATACCAGGCCTGTGAATGTTTGTGTTGAGGTGTGATTGACCTTTATTTAAGGTGTGGGACATGGCTTGCTGTCATGAGATATTGACAATAAGTCTTGCATCATCCCCTACCACACAGCAGAACAAAGAGTGTTTCTTATGATGAGAACTTATGATAACCACTCTCTTTGACTCTTATGGATAAATAGCAGTGTTTAAGCCACTGTCTGCCTGGCTACACAAATTCCCCCACCACTTTGCCTCATGTGGGAAGCTAATACTTTTTTATTCTTTTGGCCCAAGTTCTTATTTCTCACCATCTGCCTCTGGCCACTACCAATATATTTTTCTTTTATTATATTTTTTCCTTTTATTTAAAAACGAAGTTGTTCATCATTGAGTTTCAGTCTTACAAAGTACTCTACTGTTCACCCATGAACATTTCCACCAATGGATTCGTTTCCAGTTTCCATCGTACCCTCCCACCTGTCTGCCTCTGGGCAGGCATTTTACTTCTATCTCTCTCTTTCTCTCTCTCTTTCACTCTCTCTCTTTTAGACACTGTAGTGCATATTACTTACTCTTCATTAAATAACTATTCAGTTATTGTTCAGAGTGAATAGTTCCAACTACCATTGCCAGAGCATTCTTCACATCACTGAGCATGTAGGAATTTTCCTCAAGTAGGAAATAGATGGGACTTATATGGAATTTTTCTGTGTCTGGCAAAGTTCCTTTCAGAGAATGTCCTGAGTATACTCCCATGATGGTACAACATTAGATTTGACAGTTGACTCTGTGCCACAGGAGAGATGCTCTCTGTGTTCACCCAGTGATGGGGAGCTCACATAGTTTTTGTGTCTGTGACTGTAAATTCTGTTGCATTAACATATTTTGCAGAATTGAGCACTTTTACTTCTTTCTATCAATGCCCAGAAGCAGGATGGCAGGAATCTGTGGTTGTACAGCTATTATTTGTGCAGAGGACATAACTCATTCTTTTCATTGTCTTTCAATTATTGGACCACACACAGAATTGAGCAAGGTTTACACTTGGCTCTGCAGTCAGTGATAGTTTCTGGTAGGGTGTCATGGATTGATTTCAGGTCAACAGTGCAAGACTAGTACCTACTTCTGCAACCTACTTTGCAGACATTATGCCCAGGGGGCTATTCTCAACCCCACTTCTACCCAGTCTAGCTCTTATTGGCTTCAGGTGAGTCTCCCTGTGTGGTTTTGTTGGCTTTTGCTCACGAAGAATGCTAAAACCCATGATCTACCTATGGCCTTTCCCATTCCTAAATTTTCTTTGGAAACTTATCTCTTCAACGCCTTTGTACTTTTTAAATCTTATTTTTTTCTCCAATTGAGACTGAGTTACTTCTTCCTAATTCCTGTCAAATCTATGATTTGCAAACATTTCTCCCTTCCAGCAATTTACCTCATTTTGTGGATGGGACAGCTGCCAGTGTAAAAATAGTAAGCCCTGGGACTATTCTTTAGGGCCTTGGAGAACACAAGCAAAGAAGCTTCAGATTTCAGTGAGGCTTCCCTGAGTGCCCCTGCCAGGCCAGGGTGGGTCAAAGCTCCCTCTGCCAAGAAAGTAGAGAGAATTGAGAATTACTCCCCAAGTTTTGCACACTGGATTCAGGGGAGTGTCTAGGGGCCTAGGCAAGGCTCTAAGCTGTATGAAAACTTTGTGATCTGGTGCCTCTATTGCCTGTTTGTCATGTGGGCTAACAGGAATAGCGAGTTAATTCTCTTACTTGGCTACAGTTCTTCCATGCACTGCAATGACACACTGCAGTGTGAACTGCTGGAAGCTAGACTGGAGATTTACATTCTGATCTCTGCAGAAGCAGACCTGATATGGACACAGGACTGAAAGAGATGGCAGAGCTCAGACACATAAACTCTTGCCTCTGCCTTTCCATAGCACCTTCTTCATGCCACTTCCAACATGCAGGACTGTAACTGCAGTGCTTACTGGATGGGCTGAATAATTCTTACTGGATTTGTGTGTTAGAGAAATAAACCTTCAGTCCAATGCTAAGATTCCCATCTAAATTACCTGGTGAGCTGTGCTGTCTTTTCTGACAGGCTGACAGCCGAGCATTGCCTGCATGTGTGAAGTCCTGGTTTCTGTGCCACAGAACAATCTATCTGAGAAGATCAACAAATCAAGATATAGGTGTGTGGAAATCATGACTGATCCTGGTTAGCTCAGTGAAGAGTTCTGCGGCTGAATAAAGCTTGGTTGTTTGAATTCACTAAGGCAAAGAGGTAATGTTCTTTTGACACATTAATCATATCAGAAGCTGGAGTTAGTGGTTGGGCCTTCTGGATCCTTCTTGCAGATTTAATTTCTTGTTTGCTGATTGTGTGTCCTTTACCAAATGGTGAAAAGGAACTCTGTTCCGACTCTTCAAGGAAGGAGCAGCTTTTATGCAGCTGTGTCAGAAAGCAATGTGGTGTCTCAGCTCCCAGCTTCCATCGCCAGGCGCAGCTCTGTTCCTTCTTCACACAGAATGACCAGCAAGCAGCCTAAACTATGCCTGCCCTGAGTGAGAAGCAGAATGCCCATTGAGTTTGCATAAAAAAAGCATATGTGAGCGTCAGGGAATGGAACCCAGGCTACTGCGTGCAGACACAGCAGTCAGATTGCTGAGCTCTATATTCATTAAGTACCGGAGTTCCAGTATTGACTGGAGTTCTGCATTGTTATTTTTTAGGCTTCATTTTTCTTGTCTAAAGAAAGATTTCTTTCAAAAAAATTAACCTCTTTATTTTAAGAAAATGATATTGAGACAACATTTGAAAGCCATCATAGGGGGAAGTAAGCGCTATGGCAAAAACATCATCTCTACGTTAATCAGTGTTGTAGCATTCAAGCAGAGACTCAGACCTGCTCTCACTTATTGAGGAAGCATTGGTACAGAAGATCAGTAGGCCATATTGTTTAGTGTTCTCAGTTTGAAAACACTGAGAATCCTGGCTCAGAGTTGGCTTCTCCTAACAGAAACTAAGGTATGATTTAGTGCCAGAAATGGCTAGGAATATGGGGTATTGTCCCACCAGAGCAGTCCAATGCTAGCATATAATAGGAAGCCAGAGCAGGCTATAGAAATACTGGAGTGATATCCCTGGATCCCAAAGCTGACCTGAAATCAGATCTTAAATTCAGTCCTTGAGTTTAGCTCATGTGGAGCCTTGGGAGGTGTGAAAGGTGTTCAGAGCTGTAGATAGGAGGTCTAATCCTCCTCAGTTTAGATCTGACCTGAGACCAAACTAGGATTATTTATAATCATGTATTGGATCTTTGGTAATTGTAACATAAGCCTAAAGAATGTTGAAATCATGTCTCTGATCAAAAGACAAGTTGTTTTTATGAACAAAAACCAAGGACAAGAAATAGGCTTAAATTATGTGCTGAAAATGAGAGAGGCATGAAGCCTTGACAAAACAGGAGAACATCTGCTTGGCCAAATCTGAACACAGGTCAATTACAATAGTTACACAGGACACTATCACTGTCTCTTACGTTCTTAAGGACTGCAGTAGGTGGGCACTGAGAGATATTGTGGCCTGCGGCATGCACTGGATCCTGATTCAGTTCCCAGTAACATATAGTTCTCTGGAGGCCCCTAACACATATTAGAAGTGGTCCCCGTGTTCCCACCACCACTGGGCCTACATCTTCATTCTAAAGTATGCCTTGGTTGGTCACAGGGAACTCACTGTTGGGGCCTAGTGAAAGCTTTTTCACCAGTAATTCTTTTAAAAGCCTGTAAAATCAGTACATATGCATATTATATATATGTACAGATATGTATGATGATTAAAATAAAAAATAAAGTATAGAGTCTATGTGTTGTGCAAGGCTGCCGTAGGCACCTTGTTTCTAATCCTTCAGGTTTATGGGTTTGATGATGCAAGATAACAGTGGAGAAATAATTCATAGCAGTCAGTTATTCGTCGGAGTTAGGTTGCTTTATTCCATGGCCTTTTCTACCATGTGCATTTCCTCACATCTGCTTCTCTGCTAAGCTCTCTGCTGCCCTCTATCTCTTTGCTTTTTCTTGTTTCTTTTTCTTGGCTCCTCCCCCATCCAGACCCTTTTATTCTTTATTCCAAATAACATGCCCTATCTCAGGTGACGGTGGGTCTGATCTTTAGGTAGGATTAACACCTCAATAGAAGAGGGTAGGGAAACATAAATTTGGGAAAAAGGGATATCTAACATATGTACATATATGAAATTAATATATATACATTTCATATATATTTATTCCAATATATATATGTTAGAATGAAGAGAAAGGACAGATTTTGTTTTCCCTGCCACTACTATTTAGCTAAATAACTACACTAACAACTATCATGGCAATGTTAATAAATGAAAGAAGTAGAATGCCTGTCTCGAATACAGGCAGTAGGTGTAGGAAGAGAGAGACAGTGGGTATTGGTGGTGAGAATGTTGTACTGGTGAGGGGGAATATTTTTTTTATGACTAAAACCCAACTACAATTATGTTTATAATTCATGGTGCTTAAATAAGGAAATAAAAGTAGCTCCTGACAGGCTTGGGGGACCATATGGGATAGTGGGCATTGAACCCAGGTCTGTTCTGGGTCAGCTCTATGCCAGACAATTGCCCTACCTACACTGTGCTATCGCTCTGGCTCCCATGTACAAGTAACAAACAAACAAAAAAAAGATCAATTCCATCTTTCATTGTCCATGGCATCCCTCTAACCAGTTCACCATCTTTACCTACCTACATTCTGAAACCCATAGTGTGCTTTTTGTGTGTTTTTGTTTTGTTGTTGTTTTTGTTTGTTTTGTTTTGGGGCCACACCTGGTGAGACTAAGTGGTTACTTTTGGCTATGCACTCAAAAATAGCTCCTGTTTTGGGGGACCATATGGGACACCAGGGTATTGAACCATGGTCTGTTCTAGGCTAGCACAGGCAAGGCAGATGCCTTACTGCTTGAGCCACACTTCAGCCCCACCCCTAGTGGTTTTATTTGCTTATTTTGTCTTGAAAGCCATATCCAATGCTCAAGGTTTATTACAGGCAGGACTCTACAGAAAATCTGGGGTTTTAGGGATCGAATACTGTTTGTCTACATGTGAGTGTTCTGCCCACTGTACAAGTCCTTCATTATTTTGATAGTATTACTGTTATTTAATTTATTTGGTGGGCTTCTCTATATATCACTTATAAGTGGAGCCCTAAAATTGATTTCTTTCTTTAGACTTGTTTCACTTAGTATCATGCTGACATGAAAATAAACCCCTGTTTAAGAGCCCAGTGGCATTCTGTGAATGCATATATCCTATCTTTCTTACCCAGTCCCCGTAGAGGAACATATGGGTGGTCTGCAGCTATTAGCTCTTGTAGATAACTATGGGATGTCTGTGGAGGTACTTTTATTTTTTGTATCAGTATTTTGGAGGCAAGATCAATGTGAACTACAAGTCTTTTACAGTTATACTTAAGGTACATAGTGACAGTGTATTAGGGCAATTCCCACCACCAGTATTGAACTCCCTCTGCTACTGTTCCCAGCATGCATCCCATGCCTCCACCCTTAGCCCCCTAACTGCTAGTGTAACAGGTCCCTTCAGTGTATAACTTATTGTAGTTTGGGTCTATTGATTCTATTGTCTGACTTTTGGTTATGCATTTAAGTTTGATCATTTTTATTTCCACTCAATGCTCATGAGACCACTTATCCCTTGGTATCGTCCATATTTTTTTTTCTAGTTTTGTAGGAAGACATAAATATGAGACAGAACACAATGATCCCTTGTGTAGAAGCTACAAATAAAAATTTAAAAGAAGAAAAAAGAAAAAAGGGGGGGCTGATGTGGCAAGTTGGATGTTGAATTTTTCCCCATAGGCACAATAAGTATTGGGGATATTAGAAAAAAAACCTTACCTTGACCTAAGAGATACAGGATGTCTCCACCCTTGAAGCATACTGTCATGAGACCAACTACAGATTCCTGACATGTTCATTGTCAAAACCCAAGGTATTTCTTTATGGTGTAAGGAAATGTTCTGCTCAGTCATGGTTGTTAAAGTCAGCTCTCTGTAATTAGAGATCTTGGTTTTTGCACAGATCATAGGACAAAGTCTTTCGATATGGTCCCAGGAGAAGTTCTGCTCAGTGGCGGTTGTTGCAGACATCTTCTTTAATTAGTGATCTTAGTTTTTACATATATTCTAGGACTGAGTTTTTACTGACTTCATCTCACTGTTATGTGATGAGGTAGGACAACCTGCCCATAAATGAAGTTTTTGCTATTTTCTCATCATCAGGAGGTCACATGAATCTCCCCATGCTCAAGTTGGTGCTATAGCTGTATTAGGTACTCCCCTAATTTAAGTTTGATTTTTAGGGAGTTCGATTTTTAGTGCTGCTGCAGGGAACTGTGCCCATTCTAAGGACAGTATCTGGGATTCGAGGTTGGACAGTCAATGTTCAATTACAGGAGGTCTAAGTTGAGTTCCAATGACAAATATTCAGAGTGGAAGGTGCCTCTGTATTAGAAAATTTATAGGTTTTTTAAAACAATTTTTATTGTGACCAAAGTGGATTACAAATTTTTCACAGTAATATTTTAGGTACATAGTTGAAATGAACCCAGAACATTCCTACCACCAGTGTTGTCCTCCCTCCAACTCTGTTCCCAGCATGCATCCCATAACCCCCTTCTTTCTTGCCCCGGGCTGCTAGTATAAGTGGTCCCCTCTGTGTCTAGTTTACTGTAGAATGGGTATTGATTCTGTTGTCATTGGCTTTGAATTTGGTGTTTAAGAGTGATCATTATTTTTTCTACTCAATGTTCACACAACTATTTGGTCTTGGTACCAACCATTTTTCTACTCTATTTATAAGTCAGAACAAGATGATTCAATTTATTTGGTCTGTTTGAAGGGAAAGAAAAAGAAAAAGAAAAGAAAACAAATAAGAAAAAACTCAAAAAAGCAAAAATCAAAATAACGAAATCCAGGAGGAGTCCATCTAGAGGGTTATAAATACCATATAAATATCAATTTAAGAGAAGAGAGGGGATGAGGAAGAAAAATATCACAAAACGACAAAAAATAAAAATTAAGAAAAAAGAAAGAACAAACAAGAAAACAAACAAAACAAAACAAAAAACCTACTATGACAAAATATCCAAAACAAACAAACAAAAACGAGAGTCTTTTCTGCTTGAGATCCCATATGTTCTAGCTAGACCACTCCTAGGAGTATACCCTAGGAACACAAAAATACAACACAAAAATCCCTTCCTTACACCTATATTAATTGCAGCATTTTTCACCATAGCAAGACTCTGGAAACAACCAAGATGCTCTTCAACAGATAAATCCCTAAAGAAACTGTGGTTCTCTAATTAAATTCATCACTGTAATGTCCAGCCCTCCTCTCTTATGTCTCTGAAAATTGTTGAGAAATGTATTTCAAGTTTCTTAAAGTTTAGTTAGAGAAATAACCACATTGTGAACTATCCTAACAATGAGAATATATGAGGGAAGTGGAAAGCCTGTCTAGAGCACAGGTAGGGGTGGGGAGGGAGGAGGGATATTTGGGTCATTGGTGATGGGAATGTTGCACTGGTGATGGGGGGGTGTCATCTGATATGACTAAAACCCAACCACAAGCATGTTTGTAATCAAGGTGTTTAAATAAAAGACATTAAAAAACAAAACAAAACAAAAAAAAACTGGTTCATATCCACAATGGAATATCATGCAGCCATCAGGAGAGATGAAGTCATGAAATTTTCCTATACATGGATGTACATGGAATCTATTATGCTGAGTGAAATAAATCAGAGAGAAAGACGCAGAATGGTCTCACCTATGGGTTTTAAGAAAAATGAAGACACTTTTGCAATAATTTTCGAAACACATGAGAGGAGAGCTGGAAGATGCATATTATGACATGAAGCTCACCACATAGAGTGATGAGTGCTGTTAGATAAATAACTACATAGATAACTATCCTAGCAATGTGAATGAATGAGGGAATTAGAAAGCCTGTCTTGAGTACAGGTGTGGGTGGGGTGGAGTGGTATGTAGCATATTTGGGACATTTGTGGTGGGAATGTAGCACTGGTGAAGGGGGGTGTTCTTTACCTGACTGAAATCATACAACTGCTATCATATTTGTAATCACAGTGTTTAAGTAAAGATAAAAACTATAAAATAAAAAAATCCACAATACACCACCACAATACAGACAACAACCAAGCAATAACCATGATCCTGAAATAAAATAAATAAAAGCAAAAGAAACTAATTGTGCTTCCTTCCCACCCCTTTTGCAAAGGCACAGTAAATATTGGTGAGATTAGAAAGGGAATTTCCTTGGCTTAAGAGATACAGAGTTTCTCAGCCCTTGAAGCATACTGTCATGGGAATAACTACAGGCTCCATGCATGCTCTTTTACTCTCCCCTTGGTCTTTTTTGTGGTGTCTGGAAACTTTCTGCTCAGTCTTGTATGATAAAATCAGGCCTCTGTAACCAGAGAACTTGGTATTAGCATAGATCATAAGATGAAGCCTAGGATAGAGTATTATTTTTTTATGGTTTTAGAAGTACTGTTCCAACACTATTGTTTTAATCAGTCTTCTATAATTGGCGGTTTTGGTGTTTGCACCAATTCTTCAACGAAGCCTAGGATAAACTCTTTAATTATGTTTCTAGAAGGTCTGCTCAGTTGCAGTTGTCTCAGTCACACCTCTGGAATAAAATTTATAGATTTTTATACCTAGTAGATAAAAACTTGTTTCAATACCTAAGATTTTACCATTTTACTTTGCCTATGCAAAAAGGAATGATGCCATATTATATTTTGGTGCATTTTGGAGTAAAAAACGACAAGCTATATGATCTCTTTGCCCTGATTTTCACCTGAGCTCTTATTCCAAGCAAAACTTTCTACTAGAATTTCTTAAAATGAAGAACCAAACAAGCAAAAAATGTGGATGGATGGAGGAAGCTATCTCTACATTTGTAAATAAACACACTAAGATTTATAACTATTAAGGAAATAAACATACAAAGAAAATATAGATATACCCATTAAGTCTTTAAAGATAGACTTGAGGAATAAGAGCATATTTTTGTTCCACACAATAGTCTTATTGAGTCTGAGAAATGGTTTTCAGCAATAATGGATCAGGTAGTGTCCCTCTGGAGCTGAGTCCAGTAGCATGCAACAGTCCACATTGAGGGGTAGTGGAACAAATTGGACACATAGAATACTTCAGCAGGCTGAAGTTTCTTGCTGGGGTGAGTGACGTGGGGCTGAAAGGGTGTTCTTTCACTTTGGGAAGCAGGTAGCACTTACTGGGTCAAGGGGGACAGTTTCTGTTCCTAAGGAGTTATGAACTAAAATACCTCCATTTTTTTCTGCAAAATTGTGCATGTAATTAGGAGTCCTTTTTAGTCCCAATACATCTGACATATTTTTTTTTCTCTTTCTGTGAAGAAGGGAATTTTGATGGGGATTTTGTTGAACTGTACATTATATAGTCACTTTAATGACACAAAGTCACCAATTGATGCACACAAAATCTCTTATTTATTGAAACATTTTAATAAAAATGTTTAAGATAAATCATAGATTTTTCACTACTTTAGTTAAGTTTATTTCTAAGAATTAAAATCTTTTCTTTTTTCCTGTTTGCTAAATTATCTGAGTTTATTAAAAGCCAGTAAAATGGGGCCGGAGAGATAGCATGGAGGAAAGGCATTTGACTTCCATGTGGAAAGTTTGGTAGTTCAAATCCCGGCATCCCATATAGTCCCCTGAGCCTGCCAGGAGCGATTTCTGAGCATAGAGACAGGAGTAACCCCTGAGTACTGCCGGGTGTGACCCAAAAACCAAAAAAAAAAAAAAAAAAAAAAAAAGCCTGTGAAATATCACTCTCATTTCTTTCTGGACCTAATACCAGACTTAGGTTTGGTAAGAATGAATGATTACTTTCTCTGAAGCCCTAGCCCCCTTCAGACCCAAGCACCATTCTACAGCTTTCCTTGGTTGACATTTCTCACTAAAGGAGGGATACTAGTGGTAGATACAGGGATGAAATGGTGACAGGATACTGTAGTGCAGTAAGGGGTGGGGAGGAGGGAGATTTGGAACATTGTTGATGGGATTGCTGCACTGGTGAAGGGGGGTGTTCTTTACATGACTGAAACCCAACTACAATCATATTTGTAATCAAGGTGTTTAAATAAAGATATTAATTTACAAAAAGAAAAAGAAATAAAAATAAAATACATTGAACTTTTCTTAAGCTAATTCTATTCCTTTGTGTATGTTGATGTGTTTATTTTTGTCTTGTATTATTTTGATTGTTTTGTTGTTTTGTTTTTGGGTCACACCCGGCAGTGCTCAGGGATTACTCCTGGCTTTACATTCAGAGGTCATTCCTGGCAGGCTCGGGGGACCATGTGGGATGCCGGGATTTGAACCACTGTCTTTCTGTATGCAGGGCAAATGTCTTACCTCCATAGCTATCTCTCCGGCTCCTGTTGATGTGTTTCTCTTCCTTTTTACTTTTCTTCTCTCAAATTAATATTTATAGCCTCTAGAAGGACTCCACCCATTCTTTACTTGTTTGATTTTAACCCCCATTTTATTTATTTTTTTCTCCTCCTCAAACAGAACTACATAACTTGAACCAACTTGTTCTGCCTTTCATTTTGAGGGGGAAACAATGGAGGGCACCAAGACCAAACAGTTGTATGAGCACTAAGTAGTAATAAAAATGATCAGACTTAAATACCAAACCCAATCCAACAACAAAAGAATTGATACCCAATCTACAACAAGATAGACACAGAGTGGACCACTTATACTAGCAGCCAGGGGGGTAAGGGAGAGGAATATGGGATGCATGCTAGGAACAAGGAGGACAACTTTGGTGGTGGGAATTCCCATGGTCCAATGTCAATATGTACCTAAAATAGTACTGTGAAAGATATGTAATCCACTTTGATCAAAATAAAAATCATTATAAAAATATAATTCTATTATTTATTTAAATTTTGTTGCATACAGTTATGAACCTATAAACAAAATATTTGGCTTATGTTTAGACACCATTAGCGCATTATTTAATTATATGAAATAAGTTATCAATATGAAGTGTTTGTCCACAAAAATATTCAGGACAATTATTCTCTTAGAGAAAGTAGATTTATATTGCAAAATGCAAAAAAACATTTTGGAGCCCTATAGTTTATATTTTAAAAGAATTTTTGAATTCATAATACTACATTTTTAATATGATTTAGTGATAGGAAAGGAAACATTAAATGAAAGCATTTTATACTTACTTGGCAGGGGCGATACCATGGTCACAAAGGTGGTTTCCCCAGGGCAAGGCTCACCCATTGCACTCTGGGTGTGCTGACCCCTGCGATTTCCCCAAATGTGGGAAACTCGACTGTGTAATTTGTGGTAGTGGGAGACTGCGTGTGTGCTCTCCCCTGAAAAAAGAAAAAAGAAAAAAAAGGAAAGCATTTTAACATTTTTCTCATTCTATAATATCTGTAATTTTCATTGCCAAATTATTTCTTAGTATTTAAAAACATTTCACAAAGTGTTATCCATGTTTTAAACTGTTCTTCTATCTAAGAAAGGGCCTCAGGACATCTTTGAAATAACACGCTTTATTATTTTCAATGTTTTTACTCTTTCTTTAAATTGGGTGTTTTGTTCCATCTCCTTGAGAAAGATGAGGCTTATATCTGCATGACAGTGGTTTTGTGATTGACCTCAACGTTACAGTCTTATGAAATTTAAATGAAAAAATGTCACGAGACACTGAGAATTCCTCCTGCTCATGCAGTCTCACACAGGAGGGAAGCCTTGTGCTTTGTTGCTATTTATGTGATTATACTTTAAGGGAGGCAGTGAGAAATAGGTGTTCTCAGCTTTAGATTTTTGTACCCATCTTTTGTTTGTTACTATTACATTGAAATAAAACCTTAAAAGCATTAAGAATGCCTTTAGTTTCAATGTCCTGGAGTGTTTACCTATGTTTTTTCTATATACCTTATGGTTTCAGGTCTGTTATCTAGGTCTTTAATCCATTTGCATTTGATCTTTGTGCACAGTGTTAGATTAAGGTCTGAGTTTGTTTTTTGCAAGTATCTGACCAGTTGTCCCAACACCAGTTGTTGAAGAGGCGATCTTTGCTTCATTTTGCATTTGTTGCCTCTTTATCAAAGATTAATTGATCATATATCTGGGGAGCATTCTCTGAATACTGAGTCTGGTCAATTCCACTGATCTGAAGGCCTGTCTATATTCCAATACTATGCTTTCTTAATGATTATAGCTTTGTAATACAGTTTAAAGTTGGGTAAAGTTATGACTCCCGTATTAATTTTCCCAAGGATTGCTCTAGCTATTCTTGGGTGTTTATTGTTCCAGATGAATTTCAGGAGTGTTTGATCCACCTCTTTGAAGGCTGTCATAGGAATCTTTTGAGGAATTGCATTAAATCTGTACAATTCTTTGGGGAGTATAGCCATTTTAATGATGTTAATTCCTTCAATCCATGAGCAGGATATTTGTCTCCATTTTCATGTGTCCTTTTGAATTTCTCGAAGCAGGGTTTTGTAGTTTTCTTTGTATAAGTCCTTCCCATCTTTAGTTAAATTGACTCCATGATATTTGAGTTTATGGAGCACTAATGTGAATGGGAATTTTTTAATGTCCACTTCTTCTCTATTATTATTGGTATATAAAAGGCCATTAATTTTTGTGTGTTAATTTTGTAGCCTGCCAGTTTGCTATAGAAATTTATTGTTCTAGAATCTTTTTTGGTAGAGTCTTTGGAGTTTTTTTTTTTTTTTTTTTTTTTTAAGTATAGTATCTTGTCATCTGCACACATTGGGAGCTTGACTTCTTCCTTACTTATCTGGATGCCCTTGATGACCATTTCTTGCCTAATTGCTGTGACAAGAACTTCCAGCGCAATATTAAATAAATGTGGTGAGAGAGGGCAGCCTTTAATTGTACCAGACTTTAGAGAAAAGGATTTTAGCTTATCCCCATTGAGGATAATATTTGCCATTGGCTTGTGGTAGATGGCCTTGACTATTTTGAGAAATGTTCCTTCATTCCCATCTTGAGAGTTTTTATAGAATGGGTGTTGGGCCTTATCAAATGCTTTCTTTGCATCAGTTGATATGAACATATAATTTTATTTTCCTTTTTGTTGATGTACTGTATTATGTTGATTGACTTACAGATGTTAAACCATCCTTACATCCTTGAAATGAATCCTACTTGGTCATGATGTATGACCTTCTTAATAAAGCATTGGATTGGATCGTATTTGCCAGAATTTTGTTGAGTATCTTTGCATCTGTGCTCATGAGGAATATTGGTATGTATGTTTCTTTCTTTCTTTCTTTTTTTTTTTTTTTGAAGCATCTCTGTCTTGTTTTGGTATCAAGGTGATGTTAGCTTCATAAAAACTATTTGGGAGTATTCCTGATTCCTCAACTTTATGAAAGAGCCTGAAGAGAATTGGTAGATGTTCCTCTTAAAAGGTTTGAAAAAATTCATTAGTGAATCCATCAAGGCCTGGGCTTTTGTTTTTGGGGAGACTCTTGATGACCATTTTAATTTCTTCAGTAGTGATGTGTCTGTTGAAATATGTTAGCTCATTCTGGCTTAACTATGGAAGATTACACAATTCCAAAAATTTATACATTTCTTCTAGATTTTCATGTTTCGTGGCATAGAGTTTCTTAAAGTAGTCTCTGATTATTCTTTGAATATCTGCAGTATCTGTGATGATGTCCCCCTTTTCATTCCTAATCTGGTTTATTAGATTTCTCTTTCTCCCTTTATTTGTGAATTTTGCTCATGCTTTATCAATCTTGTTTATTTTTTTCAAAGAACCAACTTTTGCTTTTGTTGATCTTTTCGGATTGCTCTTTGAATATCAACTTCATTGATTTCTTCTCTAAGCATTGTTATTTGCTTCTGCCTACCTACTTTTGGTTCCTTTTGTTGATTATTTTATAATTTTAAAAGCTCTGTTATTAAGCTTTTTATATAGGACCCCTTTCCTTTCTGATGTGTGCTTACAAAGCTATATATTTTTCTCTTAGCACTGCATTTGTTGTGTCCCATAAATTCTGAAAATTTGTGTCTTCATTGTCATTCTTTCTAGGAATGTTTTGATTTTTTTCTTTCTTTTTTTTTGGGGGGGTCACACCCAGCAGCACTCAGGGGTTCCTCCTGGCTCTAAGCTCAGAAATCACTCCTGGCAGGCTTGGGGGACCATATGGGATTCAAACCACCGTCCTTCTGCATCTAAGGCAAATGCCTTACCACTGTGCTATTTCTCTGGTACCTGATTTTCTTTTTTATTTCATCTTTGATCCACTGATTGTTCAGTGGTGCGCTGTATAGTTTCCAGGTGTTATAGTTTTTCTTTTGTGTTTCTTTGCAGTTCACTTTTAATTTCAGTACCTTATGATCAGAGAATGTAGTTTTTACAATTTTTATCTTCTTGACTTTATGGAGGTACGTTTTGTGGGCCCAAGTGTGGTCTATCCTGGAGAATGACTCATATGCATTGGAGAAGAATGTGTATCCAATTTTCTGGGGATGGCATGCCATATATATGTATATATACTAACCTATACTAATGGTATATATTATATACTAATATAATATGTATATTATATTACTAATATATATACTAATCCACTTTTTTTCATTTCTCTTTTCAGAGCTAATATTTTCTTGTTGGGTTTCAAATTGGTTGAACTATCAAGGGGTATCAGGGCAGTGTTGAAATCTTCCACTATTATTGTGCTGCTATTGATAGCTTCTTTCAGGTTTGTCTACAGTTGTATTAAATATTTTGCTGGTCCATCATTGAATGCATATATGTTTAGCAGTGTGGTTTCTTCTTGTTTTACATATACTTTGATTAGTGCTAAATGGTCATCTTTGTCCCTTATAACTTATTTTAGTCTAAAGTTTGTTTTATCTGATACTAATATGACCATTCCTGCTTTTTTTAGAGTTTTGTTTGCTTGGATGATTTTCCTCTAGCCTTTGATTTTGATTTTGTTCTGATTATTCATATGTGTTTCTAGTAGGTAGCAAAAGGTTGTATTTAGCCTTTTTTTTCTTTTGGATATTTAGCTTTTTGATCCATTTTTCCACTCTGTGTCTCTTAACAGGTGCATTTAATCCATTGTCATTGAGAGAGGTAATTGTCATGGAATTTAGTGTCATGTTTGTGTAGAAGTTTATTCTGTCTTTTGGTCTTTCTTTCCTTAAAGTAGGCCTTTTAGCTTTTCTTTCAGGGCTTGTTTTGAGTCTATAAAATTTCTGAGCTGTTGTTTGTCCTTGAAACTATGTATACTTTCTTCAAATCAGAAAGTGAGTCTGGCTGTGTATAGTACTCTAGGTGAAGCATTCATTTCATTGAGTTTTGTCACTATATCCACCACTGTCTTCTGGCATTGAGAATTTTTTGTGACAGGTCTACTGTGAATCTTAAGGATGCTCCTTTGAATGTAATTTCCTTTTTTGATCTTACTGCTTTCAGTATTGTATCCCTATCTGTGTGATTCATTGTTGTGACTAGGATGTGTCTCAGGGTGTTTTTCTTAGGGTCTCTTTTAGCTGGTACTCTTCAGGCATACAGAATTTGGTTGTATGTAGTCTTTAGCTCAGAGATTTTTCCCTGCAATGATGTCCTTGACTGTTGATTTTTCCTGAGGGTATTATTTCTGGGTTTCTGGGACTATAATGATTCTTATGTTGTTTTTGTTGAACTTGCCAAGGGCTTCTATTTTCATCTGCTCACTATCTCTGAGTAGTTTTTCCATTGCTTGATCATTTGCTTTAAGGTTCTTTTCCAATCTCTTCCGCTGTATGGAGTTGTTCTGCATCTCATCTTCCAGATCATTAAGTCTGTCCTCCTCTGCTGATACTCTGCTGAAGAGGCTTTCTATTGAGTTTTTAATTTAATCTACTGAGTTTTTTATTCCTGTCATTTCAACTTGAAATTTTCTGATTTCTATCTTTTTATTCTTGTCAGCTTGATCTATTCTTTTTTTGAGTTTTATGAGCACCCCCATATTAATACTTTAAATTCCTTGTTTGAGGGGTTAACTATGTAGTTGGTACTTTCTGGGTCATCAGAGATGCCATCTTTATTCTCTATGCATGCTGTTGTCCTGCATTGTTTCCCCATTGAAAATCTTGAAGTGTGGTTCTTTCTACACGTTGTAATGTGGTTCATGTTCTTACTAGTCGAGTTTGGCACTTCGCTTCACTCCGTGCTGTGCTTTTTTATTGCTGGGGTCTTCCTTGGTTTTCACTCATGGGGAATGAGGAAGCAGTCACTGGAGCCACTTTATAAAAAAGTCCCCTTTAGCTCGAACAGACAGGATTCAGTCACCGCAGAGACAAGCCTACCTGTGCAGGGAGCTTGAAAGCCTTTTCTGCTGTGGTGTTCTTGGTTGTCTCTCACCAGGAATGAGGAACAGTCATGTGAATTTTTTTTTTAGCCCAAAGTCTTTGTGTCTTTATCAGCGGGCTTGGGCAGGTGTGGCCCTGGGCACAGAGGTGACCTGCCCAGCTTGTCATGTGAATTTTTAATGCAGCGTACCATGATAATTTATTTGTGTATGTTGAATTCTCCTTGCATACATGGAATCATTCTCATTAGGTTTTGGTATATGAGTCTCTTCATTGCTCATTAAATTGAATTTGTTGGTAAGTCCTTGAGACTTTTAAATACTTACATTTATATTCATCAGCAATATGGGCAGTGGTTTTCATTTTGTGTTCATCTGTCTTATTTCAGAATCAGGGTGCTTGAATTCATTGAACATATTTGGAAGTTTCTGCACTTAGACACCCACCTTCTTTACAAGTGTTCAGAAGAGTTTGAAGAGTGTAAGATTGTTTCTTTGAAACTGTCAGTAAAACTTTCTTTGCTTAATTGGTAAAATAGAATTAACCCGTGAAGACATGAGATTTTTATTTGGTTTAAGCCTTTTGATCACTGTTGAATTTTTTTTTATCTTATGGTTGGTCAATTCACATTTTGTTTTTTTCCTGACTCCTTCTTGGAAGGAGTCTGCTAGTGGAACTCAGGGCTCCAAAACAAGTATCTGGTGAGAGTTGGATCTGGGAGCAAACCTTAATAAAGAAAGTACTCACTCAATGAAAAGGTACAAGGATGGGTTCAGGAAATCCAGCACTCAAGCAAGAATTTCAACCACCCAAGCTTTCTGCTCATAAGCAGGAATGCAGCTTAGTGTACAAAGATCTAAGAATCAGCCTGTGCCTTCCTCAAACCCCTGCTTTTATTGATGATAACCAGGCCATATCCTAGGGTGGAAGAAGAATAAGACGTAGGGAATAATCCAATATCCCATCACCATATCAGACCGTAGGGTAGAGTACAAATATTAATTAGGGTAGGACCAGTAAGACAACCTCTCCTCCTAATTAACTTTATAGAAAAACAAAATAGTACACATCCCATGATTCTAAGACTATGGCATATACGTCTAAAGACAAAGATAAATGTTGGCAATGTTTTGTATAGGTACAGCAAAAGTTGGGAAAACATAAAGAAAATACTTTTGGCCTAAAACAGTGTATCCATACTCATGAAACATCCTGCCTTAGGGCCATCTTTAGGCTCCAGGAACAATAATTTTTCTAACCCCATAGTCTTTCTTCAAATTCCCAGGAAATATTCTCATAAAACACAGTTTTTACTGTAGTTTAGTAGGGTTAGCCCATCCTAGGACAAGTAAATGCCAAGATAGTTCATTCATTCTTAGATGATCTTTAATTTTTCTAGGCCAAACTGCCTTTATGGTCTTCCTGTAACATTAGGGTTACTTAGACTTGACCGATGTAAAGATGCAAAGGTCAAATCAAAAGGATGAGCCAGAAGGTGGCTTTGTGAGACTTATACTCTGTAGGAGTATCCCATTAGAAGGGTGTTTGTATTATTCCTCTTCAGGATTGGGAGAGAAATTGATTTCAAAAACGTTTTTTCTAGATATTGAGAGGAGAGATCAGATTTCCGCTAGTTGGTGCAGATACAGGGTCTGTACTTATAGATGGTCGATTCCTGGTGTAGGTGCAGAGAACTGTGCTTGAAGCAAGGTTCAGAGATAAATGGCTATATCCTAATCAAGTTACCAAGGCAAATAGTTATATTGGAAGGCCCTCTGTAGCAAGAAATTATTAAGTCCTCATTCATAATGGATAATGACTCCTATTAGTTTCTAATATTTTCCAGTTTAATGTGCCCATACAAAATCAACAATGTCATAGGATACTATTGCAGCCTAAAGGGTGAGATAATAAACCAACAATTACTATTCTGGAACTATCAAAAGCACAAAAACTTCACGGGTACTATCTCTACTCTCTTCTAAGAACTTCTTCTAGCAAATCTAAATAAAAAGGGGAAAGCATAATACACCATACAGTATATACATGTTAAAGAGATACACTTCAGAAGTGTACAAAAAGGTTATACTTATCCCCTAAGTCTTGAGTCAGTCTGAGAAGAGTAGCTAAATTCCTAATCCAAAATGCAGTCTACAACCAACCAAGTCTTGCTGAGTCTGGAAAAAATGGCTCACAGCATTCATATAGATCAGCAAATATTCTAGATCCGACGATCTCTCAATAGCTCAAATGAGTTGTGAGCAAGGGTCTGTGGTGAAATGAAGTGGTAGAAATTAACCACAAAGGGCACATTAGCAACAGTGTTGTGCCTTCTTTCTTCTTTGAGGATGATTTGCAGTTCAAAGACTCAAGTGACTCCAACGGTAGCAGTAGTCAGATTGATGACGTAGAGCAGGAGACCTTTATTCACTTAAGAGGATCATGAGCACTTCACACACCAATGGTGCTGCCCAAGTCCTGTTTCCATGCAGTTGGCTGTCTTCAGCAAGACTAGCTTGAATCATTTATATAGATCCTACAAACTTATATTGGAGCAGTATCATAAGCACCAGTACAAACACTATGGCAACAGTGGCATCACCTTCTTCCAAGGAAAACGAAATGGCCATATACAAGAAAGAAGGGCTAAATACAATATAAACAGGCATTACATATAATACAGACAAACATAGAAAATAGAAATGGTCACCATGCACATACTCACATGTAGATGGACAAAAGGATTGATCTATAAAAAATTGATCCAGTCAGAATGGGTCAAAGCACTTCAAAATATAAAGCTGGCATGTCAGGTGAAAAGTTTTCTACTTCCTTGGAGTAATCAACATTGATGGAGGGGAACTTTGCTACGAAAAAATCTTCATGGTTTAGAACACACAGAGAATGTTCTTAAAACAATAATAATATTTAAGACTAGAATACTAAGTGATATGGCGATAAGCATTGTAAAAAGAGCCCATAGCATTCATATACCTTATCCAAGGGTCTCTGTGGAGAGAGACATTAGCAGATATAGGCAGGTAAAATAAAATGAAAAATGAATTATTTAAAATCATTGTTAAGACATTACAATGATTACTGTATTAGGAGTCCAATGGAAAATATCACTGTAATTGAAACTAGGGTATATAAACTATATCTTCAAAGATCACTGTTAATAGAAGCATTAAAGATTATTATAAACTTAATATAATAGAATACAATTCACTGAAATATTCTAATAGTGAGCCCTAGAGTGAAAGTCTGATTCCTTCAGCTGGTTTTCTGTTGGTAAAAACGTTAGGACATTATTATAGACATCTCTAAGTACCATTCACTTAAACATCCACTAATGTAAAGAGTAATATTTATAACAGCATGTTTCTTTGAAACATAAAAAATGTTTTTAGGCCACTGAAGATTTTACCGGTGAGTTAGCTACTTCTGAAATTGCTTGATCATCACATTTAAACCAACATTTTCTTGCTGTACTTTTACAATAGGCTGGGCATTGACCCTTTTTCATTTCACTAATGGTTTAAAATAGAGAATAATTTGTATAGTTCTTTGTTGTTTTTAGAGCCAATTATGTACTGTGATAGACCAAGGTTTTCTAAAGGATAGTCCACATAGGTCTGTAGTTTTTCATCTTCTTGGCATTATAGAAATATTGCAAATGTATTAATATTTCTGGTGGTAGTCTCCAAATTTCTGTACTTTTTAAGGAATCCTCTTGTGTAATAGTGTCTGCAATAACACCTATTATTGTCTTTTTGTTCTTTTTTAAAAAGCACTTTATGGCAATCTTGAAACATGCATTTATCTGTAGATCTCAAAGACAAGAATACGTGAGTTAAAATCTCTGATATCTAAGATTTTTGGTGGCAGATGAGGCACTGAATTGAAGACTTTCACTGGACTTGGAAAATGTAGCAATAATAGACTCATTAAACTGCTTGTGTCCCTGCCATGGTTGTTTTACAGCTTTTCAGTAAACGAGAGGTTCTATAGTTTCCTCTATATGTCTATTTTGTATATTAGCTTTGATCAAGTGCTAATGAAGAACTTTCATTAAAAATAGAAGTAGTTCATGTGGGTTTTGTCAACTGTCTCCTGTAAATTGATTGTCTTTCCAGTGGTCAACTTAGAGTCTTTTGTTTGATATAGCTCTGCTGTCCTTCTCATAGGGCTTTTACAATCATACCAAACTCTCTGTCACCTTGCCTTTATTTCCCAATGAATTTGACCTGTTTATTTCCTTCTTATTATGGTTCTTGTAAAAGTAATCAGTCAAAATGGAAATATTATACAGGCATTGTAGCACTGAATTCATGTAACAAGAGTTTCCTAAATTATAAAGTCTGGTGAGTGCAGGTACTATTCCCTCATTTATACAATCAAGATTCTGGAACTGGTCATTTCCACTACCAATAGTCTCTGCCTCATAGTGTTGTGTATGCTTATTATGTAGGTTACCTGCTGAGGTCACAATTTGTTTCCTGCCCACATGTTTTGGAATCATCTGTGTCGGTTCTGAGGGAAGAATCATACTGTTATCATGTGCATTTGTGTCTGAGTATTTTCATGCGTGAGAATGCTGTTTCTGACTAGGTGTATTGTAACCCAAAGTTTCTTGGCAAGATTACTATTTATAGAAACATGAGTATAACCTTTTCCTCGAATAAAATTATTAGCAATTGGGTGCCAGAGTGGTGGCGCAGAGTGTAAGACATCTGTCTGCCTTGCTTGCACTAGCCTAGGATGGATTGCGGTTTGAGGCCCCAGTGTCCCAAATGGTCCCCCAAGCCAGGAACAATTTCTGAGCTCACAGCCAGGAGTACCCCCTGAGAATCACCGGGTGTGGCTGAAAAAACATTACCAGCAATACTTTCATTATCCATTTTTACCGAACAGGTGAATTATTGTATTTTGCACTTGATCATCTTAAAATCTTTTTCTGCAGCTTTATAAGACTCTTCTTCAGGTCAATTTTGTAGCTTTAGTGAAAATAATGTTAAGGTTAAAATATCCATGCCACTTTTTCTATATTTTAATAGTTGAGTTTTTAGAATTCTGTGCACTCTTTCAAGTATGGCTTGTTCTTGCAGATTATATGAATATCAGTAATATGTTTGATTTGCCATTCCTTAGAAAATGATTGAAAAATTTTACTGGTGTATTCTGGACACCATCTGTTTTTATGAATTGGGAGATGCTCATAACAGTAAAACACTAAAGCATGAAAGTGTAGACTCTTTAACTGGTTCTGAGGTCATTGGATATCCCCATATAAAATGGGAATATGTATATATCACCACTTGAAGATAGGATTTCTTTGGGGAAAAAGTGAACATGTGTAATACCTATTTGTCTCAATTAGTCTGTAACACTGAGAAATTGGCCCCAGTTAGATGGGTTCTTTTATTCAAGTATGTGCAAATAGTACATTTATCAACTATTTGTCTGACTTGCTTCCATAGAATATGATAGTTAACATAAAAATGGCAAGCATTTGTATGAAGTGCTGCATGTTCTTCAGCAGGCAACTTAAATATTGGCATTTCACATTGAAATAAAACTAACAGTTTCATTTCCTAAAGCCATTGGTCCTGGTATACCAAAGTGGGCTCTTATGTGAGTGATAAATATTGGCTCAGAACGGTTTTGCAGAAGGGCTTGTAATTGCTGCAGCAAATCTTGAACAACTTGGTTATGAACATTTAAAGAGGCAGTTATTATCATGGGAAGAATAGTGTTACATAAGTTGAATTGCTTAGTAGGTTGCAGGGCTTTTAAATATGTGATAATTAACTTAAAGTAGCAAGTTCCATATGGACTATTGTGGTCATAGTAGGGTGAATAATATCACCTGTTCCTGATGATAATGACCCATTAATGTAAAATACAGGGCATCAGGTATACAGGAGGAGCAGATAATAAATGAGATCAGAAAATGTGTCCTCTCAAAGAAGTCCCACTACTTTCCAGCAGAATAGTGGGGGGAAACTTCTAAAAAAAATCAGATAGTGCTCATTAAAGGGGCACACATGAGGTAATATACATTCTATTTTCTTACTTAGAATCAGCAATACTATTTTTTCAGGATCAAAATCTAACAATGAAATTGTTATGAGCTTTGCTTTGATGATAAGTGCAGAGATCAATTCCAAATAGGACAAAACATGTGAGGTTTCTTGTTGTATATGTAAATCCATTCTAGAGGCCCAGATAGCTGATCAATAGCATCAATAGGAGAATGAAGGGGTTGCAAAAATTAAAAGACACATGTTCTCTTCAGGTATAAAACTGAAAATATAGGACTTTGAAACTAGACCATGAAAAAAAATCTAATTACTGTAGGTCATTTTGTGTTAAACACCTGGGCTATTTAAATATGGATTTCCTTCTAAAGTATTAAATAAGTTGGTGAGTTCTGAGCTTGGAATCTCAAGGAAGGTATGAATCTAATTTATATCACCTAATAGATTTTTATAGTAATTAGAAGTTCTTATATTTTACCAATAAATATAATTTTTGAGGGCACACTGAAATATGTTTCAATACAAAGCCCAAATGGAGGAAAAGTCTGGATTTTTCTGTGGCTATTCTTAAATCAGCACCAATCAACAAACTCATACAAATTGTAATATTTTGTGAGTATGAGCCAACAGTAAGATAATATCCATGTAATTCACGAAATATATCAGTTGGACATAAAGCCAATAAAATATTGACACATAGTGGGTGAATTTGCCATGCCCTGAGGCAAAACTGTCCATTAAAATCATTGCATAAGGGCCCTGTTATTAAGGTGACTGAAAAATTTAAATCTTTTTCTATCTTTTAGTTATATAGAAATATTATTAAAGAAAAAACAGTCCTTTAAGTCAATTACTGTCTAAGGCTAGTCTCTTGGAATGGCTACCAGTGAAGTTAAGTCATTCTGCATCTTGCTCATAAAAACTATCTGAGAATACTGTAGTATTCTAATGAGAATAAAAGGTTTAAATGTGCCCCAGCCTCAACTCTTCATAGACTATGTTTCTAACCACCTCTAATTTTGTACTGTGGATGGACTACTTGAGAATTCTGGTTGGAACATCAGATTTCCATTTAATAGGAATGGGTTCTATGCACTTTAATTCAGTGACCCCAATTATAAGGATAAACCTCTTAATTAAAATACTGAAAGGTGTTTTGGTGAGGGATATAATATTCTGCTCTGCATTGCACAAACAAATGATGTCCCCATGGTTTCAAGGAAACCAGACTACATAAGGCATGAACATCTCCTGTTGTTTTTCTTAGTAATTTGTTGAACAGAATTTGGAGGCAAGGCCCTTCCTATTTCTTTTAATTTTTTTTTAATTTCTTAGAGAACCAAATTTCAGGGCCAATCTCTTAAAGAAACCACAGACACTTCTGCCCCTGAATCAAATATACCTTCATATTTTCTGCCCTAAATTTGAAGATTAAACATTGGGGTTTCCTCTTTAATAGCAGTGAAGGTTATAAATACAGAAGCATTGGGGTTAGTATGTCTAGTCTCCTTCCCTGATTTTCCAGGCATAACAAAAGGGAGTAATAAAATTTGAGCTATGTTTCTATCTTTCTTAAAGGTCCAGATTATGGCTACTGAAACAAGAACTATTATTTTTTCTAAGTGGTGATAACCCATAATCTCCAGGTGAATTAATATTACTTTGATCATTAAACAAATTCTTATTAAAATTATCCCCATAGTCCCTTGAGGGGACTGTTATGTCTGACCTAATTTTATATGGGCATTAAGTTGGAAGTAGGGTCAACACCTCTGTCAGGGAATACATAACCTGCAGTTTCCTGAAGTTGCAGGCTTTAATGAGATTAAACTGCAGAGTTCTCCTGGTCTGGTACGGGAAAATAAACTATTGTTGAAAAGGTTCCCTGATTTTGAGGGGCCAGGGATTGGTCTTGATCCTGTTTCATTTGATAAGCTGATTAAGTCTTGGTCTGGAGTGGGCGGGTCCATGAACAGTACAAAAAGAGGTTTTGACCTGAATTGTTTTCATAAATGTCTCATATTGGTATACTTACAGTATATGACCTGACCTCACAATATAGGCTTTGGACCTCTCCCCTGGTTTCTGGGGACACTATTAGGTTACTGAATGATGTCACTCCCCAACTAAATATCTTGATACACCTCAGGCAAAAAATCAGGTGGTTTCGATGAGTGAAATCCATTGATCTGATTTCCTGAAATTTGTTTCTGAATAGCATATGTTGTTAGAGTACAGCAGTGATGGGTGGAAGAAGTTAATTGTAATACCAGAATTTCTAAAAGCAAATAGAAATCCCATGATTCTAATTGAGCATAATATTCATTATTCATTAATATGGTCAAATATTATGGTTTTTTTTTAATATAGTTTTTATTTTGATCATAGTGGCTTACATATTGTTGACAATAATATTTTAGGTACATATTTACATAAAATCAGGGGGGATTCTCATCCCCAAATTGTCCTCCCTACACCCCCGTTTCTGTCTTACCTCCCATTTCCTCTTCCCTCACCCCCAGGGCGGCTAGAATATGTGGTCCCCTCTGTCTCTAACCAACTACTTAGTAGTCTTGCATCAGTTTGGTCTTGATGCCTCCCTTATTTCCCCCTCTAAGTAGGGGCAGGGGTAGCTAGTTCAAGTTGCGTGGTTTTGCCTGAAAAAGAGAAAATAAATAAACCGGGGTGAGTTTAATACCCCGAAAATGGGCAGAATCCTTCTAGAGGTTCTCATCATCGATTTGGGAAATGAAGGAGAAAAAGAAGTTGAAACACTCCACCAGTACCAAAAGAAGTGTCAAATATCCAGTGAGGACTCCAGCTATAACGATAAGCACCACAAAAAAACAGATAAAAAACAAACCAAAACAAACTAAAAACAAACACAAACAAACAAAAAACACGCCGTGGTCTTGAAATAAGAAACATGGCGTAGCACATAACGAAAGAAAAGAAAGGAAGAGAAAGAAAAGAAAAAAAAAAAAAAGAATAATTGGGGCCAACAATTTCAATAATCACATCCAAACTGAGGAATCGACCAAAATAGCTAGGTAAATAAAAATAATAATAACAATAATAAATGAAGGTAAGATATATATATATATATATATATATATATATATATATATATATATATATATATATATATATACATAACCAAGGTTTTGTGTTTTTTGTATTTTTTTTTTCCCTCCTGCCCTGGCACAGTAAATATTGGGGTCATTCGAAAAGGAATTCACTTGCCCTATAAGATATGGGGTTTCTCCGTCCTTGGAGTATACTGTCATGGAATCAGCTCTAGTCTTTGCTCAGGATCATTACTCTCCAGGTTGTGGGTTTTTTTTTTTTTTTTTTGGTGTGTGGAAGGCTTCTGCTCTGTCCAGTGTGATACCGTCAGAGCTCTGTGTTTAGCAGTCCCAGTATCTGTACATATCCTGAGGTGGGACTTATGGTGAAGTCAGTCTTTGTGAATCTAGAGGTTCTGTTACCTCAGTGCCATTTTAATCCATCTTCTGTGGTTGGTGATCTTGGTCTTTGCGCTGAACCTAGGAAGGCATCTAGGATAGCGTCTTTCTTTGTTCTTCCAGAAGCCCCTTTCCGTTACAATTGTCTCTGCCGGACCTTTGGGACTGGGGATCATGCTTATTGTGCAGGTCTTAGTTCAAACCCTAGACTAGGGCTTTTTTATTGGTCCCAAGATGTATACAGTCTGGTCGTGGTTCTAGTATCCAGTCATCTGTAAATCACGATCTTGGCTTTTGGACCTACCAAATGGTGCTGCGTCTTCTGGTTTTGTCTTGTCGTTAGCTGGTGAGGTAGGCTAAACTGCTCTAAGGTCAAGTTGTTCACATTTTCCTCATCGTCGAGATATCATGTTAGAGCTGGCCCTTGTTGTTGACCCTGCAGTAATAAGGCTGTCCCAGATGGAGATTGTTTCTTACAGCTGTTGTGAGGAGCTGTGACGTTTCTATGTCTGGGATCCAGGGTTCAAGGCTGGTTGAATGGTATCTAATCACCTGAGGTCTAAGTTGATTCCACTTGACATATTTTCAAGGTAGGAGATAACCCTGTATTGTAAACAACTATGAGTTCCTATCTCTAGTAGATAAGAGCTCTTTTTTTTTTAAATATGTAAGATTTCCCCTTTATTTAGTGTGCCTTTGCAGGGGGAAGTGGTGCTCCATTATATGTCGGAGTATTTGGGGTGGACAGAGTGGGTAACAGAGATAGGTCACATAC
The DNA here is from genome assembly GCF_024139225.1 of Suncus etruscus. Lineage (NCBI taxonomy): Eukaryota > Metazoa > Chordata > Mammalia > Eulipotyphla > Soricidae > Suncus > Suncus etruscus. Next base: position 19,941,049 of record NC_064858.1, read on the forward strand.
CCAAAGACGATTAAAAAAAAAAAAAAAAGGAAATAAAAGTGTATGTGCCCACAAATGTATATGTAAGGCAAACATTTAAATAAATAAGTTAATTAAAAAAAATAAAAAAAATAAAATGAGTTAGCGAAGTTTTTAAAGGACCAACGTGGTGCAAAAGACTACTTTGCATTTGGGAGAGAACAGGTAAAGAGTTGGTGTATTACAGGTCTTATGCCTATGTTGGAAGTACAGTTTTCCCATTGTCTTTTGGATTTTTCTTGTGGTGTGTGGGTTCCCAGGCATCTTCCAATCACACCCCCTGCCCCCCTTCAGATTGGTAAAAATTTGCAGCTGGGAGGTCTTGGAAGAGTTCTTGCATTGGGGATACTATTGGACCTAAGTCCGGTTTCAAGAAACAGTCCATGTTAGGGGGAGTTGGTAGGGAGGGTCTCGCAGCATGTGTCCACAGGGGAGTTGGCTGTCTTTTCTTGCAGGAGACGATGTGTGGGTTCGGTTGGGTGTCCCCTCGCCTGGGTGCTGGGTACTGGTTCATTGGGTAGGAGGTCGATCTTGATGCCTAAAAGATTAAGGACTGAGGGTGGAGAGTTTTAATATGGTGGGAGATCTGGATGGGATTGAGGGGTGAAGGGATAGTTGGATTTCCGGGGGGGAGAAAGGGGAAGGTATATGGGAGGGGTATGAAGGAAGAGAAAAGAGAAAATACCGTAGAAAGGGAGAAGAGAAAGGGAAAAAAGTAAAGAGAAGAGTAGAAGAGAAAAAGAAAAGAGAAGAGAAAAAAAAATAGAGAGAAGAAAGGAGAGAATAGCAAGGGAATGCTGGTTTGGTTGAATGTGTTCGATGACTAGAGCCTGTAGTTTAGGTCTGTACATCGCAGGTACTGCTTTGGTGGTCTGACTGGTCACGTGCTTTGATTCCTAAAAGAAGGTTTAACCTAGAGATAAAGTGTATGTTAAAGAGTTTTCTCGTGGCCGTCTCATAGTGCAAGCAAGGTATGGTATCTCGTGTGGTATCCCGAATTGCCATCTTAGTTTGTCCGCCCTTTGTATCTAAGGGCGCCATGGACGCCGGGGGTCCCTACTCCCCGTTGGCGCGGCTGGCCTCTCCAAATATTATGGTTTTGTCAAAAGATTTTTAATTTCCATATTTTTACCTGCCTTTTAATTGCCTCTGTCAATTTCCTCACACATTCTGTATATATCTTCTTAGCTTGCTGAATAATCTTTATATAGCTACCTTTGAACTCAGTATCTGAGTCAATTGTCTCTCAAACCATCAAAGAAAAATTCTGGGAAACTTTAAAACAGCACAGGGTAGTCTTCTCTGCCTATTTGCTTCTGTGTACTATCCTTCCCCTATCAGAATTTCATAAGATAATGTGAATCTTGCAACCCTCCTTCCAGAGTGATCTTGATAATTAATTTTGTTCTTATAATTCTATCAAACCACATCTTCCACTGTAAATATTGCGAAGAACTCAAACAGGTTTTTGCTACAGTGTTACAGACCCATTGGCTACAACACCCATTATCACTCCAGGTACCAGGGTATTCAATACGAAAAAAAGAACGTGGACCATACTCCAAGCACACTTCTTTAAACTACTGAGGTAATTCAAATATAAACCTACATAGTTTGGATTTCATTATTTTCCTAATGGGGAGAATTTGTTTCTGATACTGAGTTATTACTAATTTCTTTAAGAACTATCCCTTGTGGGAGAGTGGAGTTTATTTCATTCACTATAAAAGGCTAAGTTGGAGGGTGGGTGGATGAGAATCTTATAGATCTGTCTTCTTACTGGGCTATTTCAATATCATTAGTTTCACTTTGTAAGCCAATATCCCCAAGAGAAACCTTTAGAGACTCAATTGGCCTAGCGCCAGTAGGGGACGGCAGAACAACAACCTCAGGACTTCACGTTTGCTAATATGTGTGTTTACTGACGTTTCAAAATTATTAGAAATTGCTTCAGATACCTTCAAAGCAAAACTAAAATAATTAGGCCATGCCTCACCAAATTTTAATGTGAGGATAGAGATTTTATCTCAAATCCCTTGATTCTCATCATACATACAAAATTTTAAAAAAAATCAAGAAAAGCTATCAATAATGCAATTAACATGAAGAGAGACCATGGTCCTTCAACCAAAACCTAAGCAAAGATGTCTCTCATTGAACCAAAAACCCGCAAGTTTAAAAAGCCAGAACAGTAGCTTTGCCACCTCATCATTTTACTAGTAAAAACCAGAGCAAAGGCTTTAGGTTTGTTGAGCTTGATAAAGATGTGTTGGGAACAATTGATTGAGGTGATGTGTTAAATATCAGTAACTTGTAATGATAAAAAGCGTTTATTTACTGTTTTGTAAATTTTTCCTCAATAAAACCAAAAATCAACACAGAGGTAAATGATTCTCTCATTAAAATTTCTCTCCCATTTTAAAATGACCCTGTAAAACTACTCCAGTGCAAAGTCTATTCAGGTCACAGAAATCAATTAGAATCTACAATTCTGGGGCCAGAGTGGTGGCTCAGCAGAAACATTGCCTTGCAGACCACGTTTCAATCCCCCATATGGTTCCCCAAGCCAGGAGCTATTTCTGAGTGCATAGCCAGAAGTATCCCGAGCATCACCAGGTGTAGCCCAAATCAAACAAACAAAAATCTACAATTTTGCAAGAGGTTTCTTTGGCGTTAACTCAGAAACTGAAGGATAATTAAATCCAATACATATCACCCACATTTCAAGAATATCCTCAGTCAAATTACTTCTTTAAAACTGTTCCCAGTATTACAGCTATAGCACAGCAGTAGGGCATTTACTGTACACACAGCTAATCTGGTACAGACCCAGAATTGATACCCTGCAACCCATCAATTCTACCAAACCTGCCAAAAGCAATTTCTGTCACAGAGCCAGAACATAACCCCTGAGCAGAACTGGGTGTGGCCCAAAACAACAACACACAAAAAGTACTTTTTTCTGTTCTCTTGTTCTGCCTGTTATGTTGTGATAAATGGTGTGTGCAAGTTACCAGAATCTATTATGCAAAGTGAAATAAGTTAGAGGGAGAGAGATAGACACAGAATAGTCTCACTCATCTGTGGGTTTTAAGAAAACTTATGTGGGGAGGAGGCCGGGCAGATATCTGGCTTCCAGTTCCCTCTGATCCTGGAGGCCAGTTCTTCCCAGGTATGGAGTTAGGAGACAACCCACGCCAGATGCCTTTTCCCTAGCTTGGGGGGTGCTGGGAGGCTTGGCAGGCTCCTAGCAGTTCGCCTATTTCTCCCCTGGACTCCAAGTCTTCCTTGGGTGCCGGCTCAGGTAGACTCTATAGTGGTCCTCGGGCTTTCCCCCTTTCTGTCCCTGCACTAAGGGGGGACGCAAGGGGAGGAGGGTGGGCCAATGCTGCACTGGTGTATTTTGGGACATTCACTGGTAATTTTTTTCTCATTGGTCTCCATTTTAAAAACTGCGTGAGGGCGTACTATATATATTAAAAATAAAAATGAGAAGATGGACTCTCAGGCTGGGAAGAGACCAGTACTCTTTTCCTATTTGTTTACCCTCAGTGCCCTCTTGGCCTCTTCCTTCCTTCATTATGTAACTGTGGTTGCTACCATACTAGGTTTCTGATTAGTTCCCACTCAAATGCATTTCCTGATATGGAACTGCGGGGAGTCATTTTGCAGACTCCAGAAGGCTAAATCACAGACCAGAGTGTATCCGAGATTCAGCACCCTCCTCCCTACTATTTCTAATGACATAAAAGGGGCATGCATATTTTCTTTGAATATTGTAGATATATTCCCTCAACGCTATAACTATTATTGAATATCCCCTTAAATGGTGACAATTGTGTCCACTGTCTTATGTTAGATTGTTTATTTTTCCCACTTTTTATCTTTTCTTTCTTTTTTTTTTTGTGAAATGTTCAATAAGGAATATTGGTGAAAGAATACCTCAGTTTAATGCTTTTGTTTGAACCAAGTCACAAGGATTGTTGGACTTGTTCTTGTGGCCCCCATATGCGGCTGATAACACCACGTGGCATTATTCCTTGTTTGCATAGGCACACTAAAATATAAAATACTATACATACAAATAAGCTCTTATCTAATAGAGATAGGAACACACAAATCTTGTAGTGCAATGAGACCTTACACCCTGAACATTGACATAATGACCTGACACAGGCCTCAGAAGAATGGACATTCTCCATTTACCCCTGAACCAGGGAAGCCATCTATGAAACACCCAAAGTTGTCTATAACATCACCTGGAAGTAATCCTCTATCAGGGAAAACCCTACTGCTGCTCTGACATCGATCTACTCAAAAGAGTCTTCCCTCAACACAGAAGACTTAACAACAACAAAGACCTGCTTATTGGACAGGGCTTTCTGCATTGCCCTGTAATTGTGAGTTGAAATTAGAGACACTTCACATCATCCTGACTTCAATGTAGAATATTCCAGGATCTTTAATACAGAAACATGATGTCAACAACAGAGACTACGTGAAAAATAAAACTGTTTTAGCACTACAGAAAATGACCTGGATTGGACAAACTAGTTTGCCTGGAGCCTAGACTTGGTCTTATGCCAGGAAACTTCAGGGGTAGGGTCTCCTTGTATTTAGGCCAAGGCTTTTCTTTTCCATGTCCCCCATATTTTGGTGAGCCTATGCAGACAATAATTGCCACTCTAACACCATTTTACTGTGCTACTTTGACTCTAAACCTTAAAAAAAACACTTAAACTTTTGAGGTTAACTTAAACTAATATGCATATACATGGAAATGTAAAAAACTACTATGCCTTCAAGTTTAAGGAGTTACATAAATTTTATGGCTTTATATTATTTTGTGTACCACTAAGAAATGTTATAATGTATTACAATCTGGGGTCTTGAGGGACAAAAAAATTGTACATGTGTTCTGTTTTATTTTTCTTAATGTTCTTTGACTGTAAGTTCAAAATTAAGCTGTCAGCAGAGGGATTTCTTCTAAGAACTCTGTTTTTTGGTGATTGTTTTTCCACTGTAACTTTACCTTGTCCTCTTTTTTGCATCATTGTTCACATAATTAAAATAAAAAATGGCAAAAAAAGCTTCACATTTCTCCAGGTCATGTTTGGCTGCCAGATAAGTTCAAGTAAGGTCAGTTTTTACTGCCAGATGAATTAGGAAATGCCTTTCAGTTTAAAGAGCTTTTAACACTTTAGAATCCTAGATATAAGACTGTAAATATTAACGTAAATGTAAAATAAATGTAAAATTCTGTAAATATTACAATAATGTCCTTAAGTTTTTTTAATATTTATATTTAAATATATATTTAAAAGGAAGGTCATCTGTTTGTGATGTCAGGCTGGGAAAATCTACGCCCACCCAGTGATTCCTGACTGTGAATGTGCCTGTGTGTTTTTTCACTGTCCTCACTCCGAAACCTCTTGGGAGTGTGCCAAAAAGGGCCCAGAAATATATCACTCTCAGAGGCTCCAGAAGAGCAACTCTGCTTCGCTTCGCGGGTGCACACACTTTCTACCCAATGAACCCCACCACAACACGCAGAAAAATCACACTACAAGCGGGAAAATGGGGCAACCTCTCAGGCAACCAACATGCACAGAGAATGAAGATGATAGCTCGGATGACCTAAAAATCTTTGACCATCTAATTAACCTCTCAGACAAGGAGTTTAGAATAGCAATATGGAAGATGTTTGTAGAAATAAAAAAAGCATAAATTGATCTGACAAAACAAAAAGACAGAAATCAGAAAACTCCAAACTGAAATAACAGATCTGAAAAACATGGTAGCTGAACTAAAAAAACTCAGTAGATGGCCACGCCAGCAGGGTAAAAGCAGCTGAGGACAGAATCGGCATGCTGGAAGATGAGATGCAGAAAAACTCAACACAGCAGAAGAAATTGGAAAAGAACCTTAAGAAAAACGATCAGGCAATAAAAAAAGTACTCAAGGAATGTGAACAGATGAAAATAAAAGTCTTTGATAAACTCAACAGAAACAACATAAGACTCGTTAGAGTCCCAGAGGCCCAGGTAGGAGATCTCCAGGAAGAATCAACTGTCAAAGACATTATCAAAGAGATACTTCCAGAGTTAAAGACTACATGCAATCAAATCCTGCATGTCTGAAGAGTACCAGCTAAAAGAGACCCAAAGAAAAACACCCCAAGACACATCCTCGTAACAATGAAAAATCCCACAGATAAAGATAGAATACTGAAAGCAGCAAGATCAAAAAGGGAAATTACATTCAAAGGAACATCCCTAAGACTTATAGCAGATATGTCACAAGAAACTCTGAAGGCCAGAAGACAGTGGTGGGATATTGTGACAAGACTGAATGAAATGGATGCCTCACCGAGAATACTGCACCCTGCCTGACTCACGTTCAGGTTTGAAGGAAGGATACATAGCTTTATGAATAAAGAACAGCTCAGAAACTTCACATACGAAAAACCAGGCTTAAAGGAAAAACTGAAAGGTCTACTTTAAGACAAGAGGGACCAACAAACAAAGCAAACTTATCTACAAAGATGACATTAAATTCTATGACAATCATCTCCCTCAATGTCAATGAAATAAATTCACCAATTAAAAGACACAGAGTGGCAAAATGGGTCAAAAAGATGAATCCAACCTTCTGCTGCCTACAAGAAACACACCTGAATAGTCAGAACAAACATAGACTCAAAATCAAAGGCTGGAGGAAAATCATCCAAGCAAACAACACCCTCAAAAAAGCTGGGGTGGCCATATTAATATCTGATGACACCAACTTTATACTCAGAAAAGTTGTAAGGGACAAAGATGGACATGATGTACTAATAAAGGGATATGTGCAACAGTAAGAAATCAGACTATTAAACATATATGCACCCAATGAGAAATCAGCAAATTATCTAATACAGTTACTGACAAATATGAAAGAAGACATCAATAATAACACAATAATTGTGGGAGACCTCAACACGGTCATGTCAACATTTGATGACATAGTAACCCTGAAAAGAGTAATGGAAGAAAGAGGACTAGTAGATATATATAGGACACTCCACCCCAAAAAACCTAGATACACATTCTTCTCCAATGTACATGGGTCATTCTCCAGGATAGACCACATACTGACACATAAAACATACCTTCATAAAATCAAGAGGATAGAAATCTTGCAGACTACCTTTGCTGACCACAAGGCTCTGAAATTAGATGGGAACTACAAAGCCACACAGAAGAAAAACTTTAACAATTGGAAATTAAACACCCTGTTACTGAGCAACCAGTGGTTCTGAGATGTAATCAAAGAGGAAATCAAAACTTTCCTGGAAACAAATGATAATGAAGACACAAAGTGCCAGAATCTATGAGACACAGCAAAAGTGGTCCTGAGAGGAAAATTTATAGTTTTGCAAGCACACATCAGGAAGGAAGAAGGGGCATACCTGAATAACTTAATGACACAGCTCATAAAATTAGAAAATGTCCAACAAAAATAGAAAGACAGAAGGTACTAACAAAACAGAAAGCAGAAATCAACGAAGGGGAAAACCAAAAAACAATTAGAAAGATCAATGAAAGCAGAAGTTGGTTCTTTGAAAAAATAAACAAGATTGATAGACCATTGGCAAAACTCACAGAGAAAGAGAGAGAAACCTGATAACCCATATTAGAAATGAGAAGGGGGAATTCACGACAGATACTGCGGAGATCCAAATGATAATAAGAGATTACTTTGAGAAACTTTATGCTACTAAACATGAGAACCTAGAAGAAATGGATAAATTTGGACACTTATATCCTTCCACAATGAAGTAAGGAGGATATAGCATACCTAACACCCCCATAACTACTGAGTAGTAATCAAACATCTGCCTAAAAAGAAAAGGCCAGGACCAGATAAATTTCCTAATGAATTATTTCAAACCTTTCAAGAGGAGCTACTACCAATGCTAGCCAGGCTCTTCCATGAAATTGAAAAAACAGGAACACTCCCAAACAGCTTTTATGAAGCCAACATCACCTTGATACCAAAATTAGACAGAAATGCTGCCAAAAAAGAAAATTACAGACCAATATCCCTGATGAATGCAGATGCAAATATCCTCAACAAAATCCTGGCAAATAGGATCCAATGCATCATCAAGAAGATCATACACTACGACCAAGTAGGTTTCATCCCAGGAATGCAAGGATGGTTTAACATCTGTAAATCTATCAATATCATACACAACATCAACAAGAAAAATAAAAATCACATGATCATATCAATAGATACAGAGAAAGCATTTGATAAGGTCCAACACCCATTCTTGATCAAAACTCTCAGCAAGATGGAAATGGAAGGAACATTTCTCAATCTAGTTGAAGCCATCTACCACAAGCCAATGGCATATAATCCTCAATGGCGAAAATCTAAAAGCCTTTCCTCTAAATTCTGGTACAAGACAAGGCTGTCCGCTCTTACCACTCCCCTTCAACATAGTACTGGAAGTGCTTGCCATAGCGATCAGGCAAGAAAAAGATATCAAGGGAATCCAGATAGGAAAGGAAGAAGTCAAGCTCTCATTGTTTGCAGATGACATGATACTCTACTTAGAAAACCCTAAAGACTCCACCAAAAACCTTTTATAAACAATAGACTCATATGGCAAGGTGGCAGGCTACAAAATTAATACACATAAATCAATGGCCTTTTTATACATCAATAATGATAGGGAAGAGATGGACATCAAGAAGGCATTCCCATTCATATTAGAGCCACACAAACTCAAATATCTTGGAGTCAACTTGACCAAAGACGTGAAGGACCTATACAAAGAAAACTATAAAGCCCTGCTCCAAGAAATAAGAGAGGACACAGATAAATGGAAACACATACCATGCTCATGGATTGGCAGGATTAACATCATTAAAATGGCAATACTCCCAAAAGCATTGTACAGATTTAATGTGATCCCTCTAAAGATACCCATGACATTCTTCAAAGAAGTGGATCAAACACTTATGAAGTTCATCTGGAACAATAAACACCCTCGAATAGCTAAAGCACTCTTAGGGAAAAGGAGTATGTGAGGTATTACTTTCCCCAACTTTAAACTGTACTACAAAGCAATAGTTAACAAAACAGCATGGTATTGGAATAAAGACAGACCCTCAGATCAGTGGAATAGGCTTGAGTTCTCAGACAATGTTCCCCAGACATACAATCACCTAATTTTTGACAAGGGAGCAAGAAATCCTAAGTGGAGCAGGGAAAACCTCTTCGACAAGTGGTGCTGACAGAACTGGTTAGCCACTTGCAAATAAGCGAACATAGATCCCCAGGTAACATCATGTACGAAGGTAAAATCCAAATGGATTCAAGATCTTGATATCAGACCTGATACCATAGGGTATATAGAACAACACGTCGGTAAGACACTCCATTACATTGAGACTAAAAGCATCTTCAAGGAGGAAACTGCACTTTCCAAACAAGTGGAAGCAGAGATCAACAGATGGGAATACATTAAGCTGAGAAGCTTCTGCACCTCAAAAGAAATAGCGCCCAGGATACAAGAGCCACCCACCATGTGGGAGAAACTATTCACCCAATACCCATCAGATAAAGGGCTAATATCCAAAATATACAGGGCACTGACAGAACTTTACAAGAAAAAAACATCTAATCCCATCAAAAAATGGGGAGAAGAAATGAACAGACACTTTGAAAAAAAAAAAAGAAATACAAATGGCCAAAAGGCACATGAAAAAATGATCCTCATTACTAATCATCAGGGAGATGCAAATCAAAACAACGATGAGATACCTTCTCACACCACAGAGATTGGCGCACATCACGAAGAATGAGAACAGTCAGTGCTGGCGGGAAAGTGGAGAGAAAGGAACTCTTATCCACTGCTTGTGGGAATGCTCTCCATTCCAACCTCTATGGAAAGCGATATGGAGATTCCTCCAAAAACTAGAAATTGAGCTCCTATATGATCCAGCTATACCACTCCTTGGAATATTCACTTAGAACACAAGAATAGAACACAAAAACCCCTTCCTCACACCTATGTTTATTGCAGCACTATTCACAATAGCCAGACTCTGGAAACAACCAAGATGCCTTCAACAGACGAATGGCTAAAGAAAGTGTGGTATATATACACAATGAAATATTATGCAGCTGTCAGGAGAGATGACGTCATGAAATTTTCCTATACATGGATGTACATGGAATCTATTATGCTGAGTTAAATAAGTCAGAGAGAGACAGTAAAATGCAAAATGGTATCACTCATCTATGGGTTTTCAGAAAAATAAAAGTCATTTTTGTATCAATCCTCAGAGACAATGAGAGGAGGGCTGGAACTTCCAGCTCACTTCATGAAGCTCGCCACAAAGAGTGGTGAGTGCAGTTATAGAAATAACTACACTGAGAACTACGATAATCATGTGAATGAATGAGGGAACTGTCAAAGCCTGCCTGGAGTACAGGTAGGGGTGGGGTGGATGAAGGGACATTTGGGACATTGGTGGTGGGAATGTTGCACTGGTGAAGGGGGTGTTCTTTACATGACCGAAACCTAATCACAATCATATTTGTAATCAAGATTTTAAATATATAAAAATACTAAAAAAAATAAGAAAATAAAAATAAAGTAAACTCTATCATGAATAACTTTGAAAATAACACAGTGCTTAAATAATAAAGAATAATAAAGAAATAAGAAGGAAAAATGTGGGGGCCGGGCGGTGGCGCTGGAGGTAAGGTGCCTGCCTTGCCTGCGCTAACCTAGGACGGACCGCGGTTCGATCCCCCGGTGCCCCATATGGTCCCCCAAGAAGCCAGGAGCAACTTCTGAGCGCATAGCCAGGAGTAACCCCTGAGCGTCACAGGGTGTGGCCCAAAAACCAAAAAAAAAAAAAAAAAAAAAAAGAAGGAAAAATGTGTTAAAAACACACCATATTTATAATATATTAATATATATTAAGTATCAATATAATATATTAATATAATATAGTACATAATATATAACTATATTATTATGTTATTATTTTTTAACATAATTTTTATTTTGATCATAGTGGCTTACATATTGTTGACAATAATATTTTAGGTACATATTTACATAAAATCATTGGGGATTCCCATCACCGGTTTGTCTTCCCTACTCCTCCGTTTTTTTCCTACCTTTCATATCCTCTTCCCTCACCCCCAAGGTTGCTAGAATATGTGGTTCCCTCTGTACCTATCCTATTACTTCGTAGTCTTAACACCTGTTTGGTCCTGATGCCTCCTTTATTTCCCCCTCTAATTGGGAGGCAGGAGTAGGTAGTTCAAGTTATGTGGTTTTGTTTGAAGAAGAGAAAAGTAATAAACTGGGGTAAAAGTCTAATACGCCGGAAATAAGCAGAATTCTTCTAGAGGCTCTCGTCCTCGGTTTGAGAGACGAAGGAGAAAAAGAAGGTGAAACACTCCACCCCTACGAAATGAAGTGTCAAATTTCTATTAAGAGTTCCAACAATAACGCTAAGCACCATGCAAGGTATAATGTATTATATACTATATTCTATTAATATATTATTATTAATTATTATATTATCATAACACATGACATATTATATCATTACATTATTAATATGTCAGTATATTAATATTATTTATATTACTTTTATAATATTTATAATATAATACTTGTAATATTATTTATAATATTATTATAATGAGACTGGCCATGACTGGCTTAGACTGAGAGAAAGGGCAAGCCTGTCATGTTTTCTGAAGTTGTTGAAGGAGCTAATTTAGCTGCATTTGATCTGAAATCATACATGCTGAATGACGTAAAATAAAGTCAAAGGCTAATTCTTGGCTGTGTGTTTTGTTAGTTTGTTTCATCCCAGATTGAGTTGTATATTCAGAGTTGACACTTTATAATTAGCTATTCTTTGTTTTTGTTTCCTTTAGGGGTATATAACAAGAAATGTTATATTCTTAGTTGCACTATATATATAATAACCCATTTGTACCTCTTGTTGTATTCTATTTTTATCTGGAGCAGGCTCTCATATAATACCTATGGGTCCAGGGCCATGCCAGGCCAATGTCAGTGAGCAAGCCCATATGGCCCAATGATAGAGTCCAAGGATGTGTGGTTGCTCAGACCCAGAGGTGCTGAGCATGATTAGAGCTACACTTGGCCATGTCTCAAATCTGATGGTGTTCAGAAATCACGTGGTACCAGAAATTGAACCTTGACCTCATACACACAAAGTATGTGCTATCCTTCTCCCTGCAAAATTGAGTATATCTTAGTTCTATTTTAGTCTTCATAAGGTTTCAGTCACATACAAAGTCTTGGTTGGGTCAGCACTTCCTGCCTCCAGCCTTAATATCGTTCACTTTGGGCTTATTTGCTGAATGGGAAGTATGTCTCCATTTTCAGACTTACTAAAAGGGTCTAAACATCAGAGACTGCCTCCTCTGACCGAGGAAGATCTGCCAGAAAATGACTATGTTCCTGAGAAGTCGCATGTAAGGTGGCCTGGCTCGTGGGTGCAGAGAAACCAGGTTTCACTGCACCAGTTTGATGTGCTGTGTTTGGTAGAAAAGAAGTGTGACGCTTTAGAAATACTAAGTCAAATTCTCACCCCCAAATGAACCAGCAATATAATATAGCACCATTTCTTTTTGCAAAGGCATACTAAAAAAAAAGGAAATTTTATGTATAAAAACAAGCTCTTATCTACTAGGGATTTACTCATACATTTTACAATACAAGGACACCTCCCACCTTGAACATATGTCATATGGTCCCAACTTTGATTCCTTGTAACTAGACAGTGACCGTCCAAACTCTGAACCCTAGATGTCAGACATAGAACTAACACAGTTCTCTGCATCAGCTCAAGGAACCAAACTCCCTATGGGACATTCTTAATACTGCTCTGACACCAACAAGCGCCAGTTTTGATATGACATCCTGACAATAAGGAAATTGCAACAACTTATTCTAAGGACAGGTTGTCTTACCACACCACTTATCAATAAGATAGAATCAAAAGACACCTTATCCTTTGATAAGCCAAGACTGACTTTGACAACCATGACTGGGCAGAACTTTTCCTGGGACCAATAAAAAAGATCCTAGTCTAGGCTTTGGATTACAATCTGTAAAACAACCAAATCTTGAGTTCCAGAGGCCTGACTGAGATAATTACAACTGAGCAGAACTTCTAGAAACATAATGAAAGACTATCCCAGACTTCGCCCTAGGATAGGTTCAAAAACCAAGACCACCAACTACAGAAGATTTATTAAAACAACAGGCATGGAACAGAACATCTAGAGCCATAAAGAAAGACTCCATCCTAGGCTCCATCATATGACATGTGCAAATACCAAGATTTCTAGTTACAGAGGCCTAATTTTATCATCCACGACTGAGTGGAAAGTTTCCAAACATCACCAAAGGACCTAGGGGAGAGAATAAGAATATGTATGAAGCCTGTAGTTATTTCCATGATAGTATACCTCAAAGCAGAGAAACCCTGTATCTCTTAGGCCAACAGAATTTTCTTTTTAATCTCTCCAATACTTACTGTGCCTATGTAACAAAAAGCACAAATTAATTTTTTGTTATTGTTGTTGCTTGGTGTTTTTGATTGTTTTTGTGCTTTTTTTTTTCAGGACTGTGGTTATTGTTCGGTTGTTATCTTTATTGCTGTGGTGCTTATTGCTGTGGTACTTTTCAGGTTTTTGTAGCAAGAAAAATCAAGATTATATCTATACATATATAAGACTATATCTATACATATATAAGACTCTATGTATACATATATATTATATATAGAAAAATAAATTAAAATGGGTTTAAAAATAATTAAGGGAACAAAATGATTCAGGATACTACCTTACATTTGGAAATAAACAGGTTAAGAGGTAGTGTTATAGAGGTCTTCAACTTATAAAGGAAATATAAATTTCTCCATTGTCTTCTGAGACATTCCTGTGGGCGATAGAATCTAGGGCACATTTTCATCACACATCCTGGTCTTGTTGAGTTTCAGAAATGATTTGCAGCACAAAGGGCTTGGGTAGAGTTCTTGCACTGGGGGTCCTTCTGGATCTGAATCTGGTATCAAGCAACAGTTCACATTTGGGAAGGTGAGAAGGAGGGCCACCAAGCATGAGTCAGCAGGAGTGTTGTTTGTAGTTTCTTGCCAGAGGATGAGATGTGGGGCTGAGTGGGTGTCTCTTCGCTTGGGAACTGGGTGATGGTGTATTGGGATAGGAGGTTGGTCTTGATACCTAATGAATTAAGAACTGAAGGTAAAGAAAGTTAATAAGGTGGGATATCAGATTGGGATTGGGGTGTGAAGGGATAGTAGGATTTCTGAAGGGGAGAGGAGGAATAGTACATCGGGGCTATATACAATATAGGCATGGATTGTTTACAATTCAGGTATGGCTCTCATAGAAGAGTCCTCTATGTACTCATGCCCACATAAAGACATACATTAGTGATCTATTCTTAAAGTGTTGTTAGAGATATGACCCTAATAGGATGGGTCTGAGCTCTTAAGGACTGACTGAATTGATATAAATAATTAGCTTAGGAATAGCTTAAGAAAGAGAGGAAGGGAGAGCAGAGCATAAGAGAGAGGATAACAGAAAAGTAGGTAAATAAAGTAAAAATAAATTTAAAAAATTTATTAAATCAAATAAAAGACATTGGATTGGTGAATTGGAGTTGGGAGGTTTATCCCAGTTTCTAGGCATTTTGTAAGAGATGGGGGTTGGGCCTTGCTAAATGAAGGTTTCAAAACAATCACTCCATTAGATAATGACTGGAGCAGTTTAGAATATACATACTTTTCACATCTCACGTACTAATCAATGTGTTAATGAGGCCTACCTATGTGGAAAGCTACCCTATGTAGTATTGTTCCTTGCATCTTATGTATCAAAGTTCCTTTCCTAAAGAGAAACTATCAGTGTGGGTTTGATTTGCCATAGATTGAATTGATATTGATGATGATGATAATGATGAAGAGGAAGAAGAAAAAAGGGGAGAAGGAAAGAAGTAGGGAAAAAAGAGGGAAAGAGAAAGGAAATGTTAATTTGCCCAAATGTGTTAGATGAGTAGGTCCTGTAATATAAGTCCGTGGTTTGCAGTTGACTGTTGCAGTGGTCTGAATGGTCATATGTTTCAGATCCTAATAAAGGACATAAACCAGAGGAAAAGGGTGTATTGGGGTGTTTTATCAAGACATTTTCATAATGCAAGCTGAATATGGCATCAAGTAAACTGAGCACCAAAGGTGTCAATTTAGGGTGTCCATTTTTTGTATCCAAGAATCCCTGTGAACAGAGAAACTGAGAGGTTATTTTATACCTAGTAAGATTAAGGCACTAAAACATATTGTTAGGACAAATTGCCGCTGGAATCTGGCTTCCAATCACATTCTTCACCAGTATTTGTTTAGAGATCCCTAAGACTATAGGCTTTTGTAGGAAAGGGCTGATTACAAACCTGTTCACTGAACCATTGTTTTCCATTGTTGCTGGTTTCTTTATGATATAATGGATAGTTTGGCTTTGTGCTGTTCCTCTTCCATTTGTTTTTGAACACTTATCCCTAGTAAATGCTAACTACAGTGCTTGGAGTTTCTACCCTATTAGACCATTGTATTTGTTTTTGGATTATTGTATGTATATATGGTGTATATTCTAAGTACCTTAGAAAAGTTCTATCATTCTGTAATTATCCTTCATCTTCTGGCTTACTTTAACATAATATTTTGTAGATCCATTCATGTTGCTGCAAAATCCATGGTTGTATCATTTCTAACTGCTATATAATATTCCATTGTGTATAACCACCACATCTTCATGCTCCACTATTCTATTGTTGGGTGTCGAAGTTGGCTATTGTACTGAGTGCTGCAATAAATAGTAAAGTGTACACATACTTTGGGATAAATGTCCTTCCGACTTGGGGATAGATACCCAGGAGGGCAATTACTGGTCATATGGCAGCTCAATTTTGAGTTTACTGAGCACACTCCACACTGTTTTCCAGGCGCATTCCCACCAGCAGTGGATGAGAGTTCCTTTCTTACCACATCACTGCCAACAGAGAATAGTCCCGTTATTTTTGATGTGAGTCATCCTCACTGGTATAAGGTAGTACCTCATTGTTGTCTTGATTTAAATTTCCCTAATGATGAGTGAAGGTGAGCATGTTTTCTTGTGTCTGTTGGCCATCTTTTGTTCTTCATCAGAGAAGCGTCTATTCATTTCTTCTCCCCATTTTTCTATGCTTTATTAGCTATTTTGGAGCTCAGTTTTATGAATGCTTTGTATATCCTGATATCTGTCCTTTATCTGACGTGCTGAGTGCAAAAATTTTTCCATTCCGTTGATTGTTTTCTAGTATTACTAGGGGAGGGAACACAATTTTAACAAATCTCTGGAGAGATAAGGATCTGTGTCAGATAAAGGGTGTGACCTCTGTCATATCTCTGTTAAGCCTGGAATAATAGCTCTAATGAATAAATATGCACATATCAGCATTTAAAGATCAGTGAACTTTCATCTTCTAAGCTCTTAGGAAGTAGACTTGACAAAGAGGGGGTACAGGATGATCCTGGGAGAAGGTCAGGTGTGTAGAATCAATGGTCCCCAGGATCAGAGGGTTAAATAGTATCTGAGGGGAGTTCCTTTCTTGCATGACTCAGTCCATTCATGTGTTCTGAAATGGTGGTGAGAGACCCACTTTGGGATCATGACCTGCACAGGTGTGTTCATGAGTATGTGTGTACAAACACAATGTACATGTGTGCATGTGTGTTTCTGAGCAGAAGTTCAGGTGCAGTTAGAGTGTAGATCAGTTTAAAACCTGTGTTTGGGGCTAGAGTAGCGGTGCTAGAGGTAGCGCCTTGCAATCACTAGCCTAGGACAGACAAGACCATGATTCGATCCCCTAGCATCCCATATGGTACCCCCAAACCAGGAGTGATTTCTGAGCTCATAGACCCCTGAGCATCCAAAGGGTGTTGCCCCCCCCAAATATAACAAAAATAAATAAATAAGTAAATAAAACCTTGTGTTTTTGTCATTGCTTGTTTTTTCTTTTTCCTTCTTTTATTTTTTAATGTTTTTTTTTAATTTTTCTTTATTTAAACACAGTGATTACAAATATAATTGTAATTGGCTTTTAGTCATAACAAGAACACCCCTCTTCACCTGTACACCTTCCCATCACCTAGGCCCCATCTCTTCCCTTTCTCACTAAACAAATGGTGTCTCCACTTTCTACTTCTGTCCCCATCTCATCATAAAGCATTCTGGATGATAGAGTTTGAAAAAATTTTTTGTGGGGGCCACACCCGGTGACTCTCAGGGGCTACTCCTGGCTATGTGCTCAGAAATCTCCCCTGGCTTGGGGGACTATATGGGATGCTGAGGTATCAAACTGCGGTCCACCATAGGTTAGTGCTCGCAAGGCAGATGCCTTACCTCTAGTGCTACTGCTTCATCCCCTTGAAAATGGTTTTTAACTCAAGAATAACTAGTCTCATAACTGCTCCTTCCTTCTTGTTTGAAAATGAGTTAAAGGTAAGCTGAGTGGAATCACTTTTGTTTTTTTGTTTTTTTACAGAAACCAGCTCCAGAAGTGATGGGAATCAAGGTCACTACCTTGATTACTACGATGGTGCTGGGAATGTTCCCATTGTAAAATAAAAATACTTACGTGGATATGTCTGATGAACAGGGAAGCAGCTGAGAAATATAAACAAAGCAGTTAGGATCAGAGTCAGTCTGATAAGGCCTCATATCTCTGTGCCCTGAGCGGCCTCTACTCACCCCTCTTCTCCACTAACAAAGAGCCCCTTTCTCCTGCACAGATTATTACAGCTTTCTCAATTTCAAGATCCCCCTTTATTCTAACCTGGATCGAAATAACTCACCTCTCCTGTTCATTTTGTTTTGGAGAGCTAAAGTTCCCTTTAACCTGTTTCCTTCTACCAGTGTTTTCACAATCTGTTTTTCCTTCTTCTTACAACAACCTAGAGTAATGACTATCTTTGGGTTCTTAAGTAAGTGCCAATACATACAGTTTATGCCTAACTTCAGAAGCAATAAAACACCATGATTCATGGGCCTGGAGTGATGACATGTGGTAGGGCACTTTCCTTGTATGTAGCCAAACTAGGATAAACCCAAGTTTGATTTCCAGCATCCCATAGAGTCCCCTGAGTTTGCCGGGGGTGTCCTCTAAAAGCAGAGCCAGGAATGGCCTCAGAGTGCTATTGGGTGTGACTCCCCTTACCTCCCCCATAGAAACCCCACCATGATCCAAATACAACTCTGTGTCCACAGGGCATTGGGGGGAGGTCAAAACACTGAAAGAGATTCCCACAAGGAGATCATACAAACAGTCTAGAAAGTAGAGACCTGCAACTCAAGAATACCTCCCTCACCCCACTTCAAAGTCACATTCCCACACAGGTACCTGGAATAAAATCTAGCAGAGCAGGAAACTGAGAGACACAATCCTACACACGACATAAAACCTATGGGGTTGTTGTGAGGTGAGGTGTTATGTGTCAAGTGGTAGAGCACATGCCTGACCTGGTCGAGATCCTGGGTATAAGATAATACCCAGCTATCAATCCCAAACAAAGGTGTTCCTCCAACTTTCTCTTCCTGGTAACCTCTTCCTTTGATATGTAAAAGCCCATAGGATCAAACTTTCTCCCTCCTGGTATTGGGAGTTTGCTTGAAAAAGAGAGAAGTTCTGGCTTTTGGTGAGCACACAGAGAACACATGGCAGAGAGACCATGAGGCAAAAGGTTTGGGGTGAGATGAGAAAAATGGGTCACACTGGGGAGGGTGTAGCATTGGAATGGTATTTGGGAATCTATAAGTGAATTGTTATAAGGAGGTTGAGCACACCCATGTTAGGGGTTAGATGGGTGAACGTTGTGTATGTAAATATTTTAGGGGATTATTATATTACTGACCCTACCCTGATTGGTGAGTGTGCCCTACCCTAGGGTGTGACCTGCCATTCTGCCCCCACCCTAAGGTGGTACCTGATTCTGCTTCCACCATTGGGTGGTATCTGATCCCACCATTGGGTGGTACCTGATTCTGGGGGATAAACAAGGGTCTGTGGAAGGCAAGAGGCTTTTGGCTGGAACTTACGCTGAGTCTTTGGACTTCAGTCTTGTCCACCAAATAAAGCTAATATTTCCACAAGCCTGACTGTCTGCAAGCTGTTTACCCACCGTTTTACCTCAGAACCATCAGCTAGACAAAGTGGCAGATGCGTGCTTCGAGCTGGAGGGGAAAGACCTCATCCTTCATCCCTCCATCAGTCAACCTCTTCAGGGGCTGACTTGCAACAGGTGAAGACCAGCCTCCCTGAGAAAACCTATGATAGTGCTGGGAGGCACTTTGGTAGATCCCATAAACAGGTGTCTCATTCTTTCTTATGCTGAGGGGGTAGCATGGCACTAGAAGAGTTAGATGACTGAACGTTGGGGATTGATACTGAGTCTTCATTTTAAAAACAGCTTCCTGGCTTGTGTTTTTTTTTTTTTTTTTTTTGGTTTTTGGGTCACACCCAGTAACGCTCAGGGGTTACTCCTGGATATGTGCTCAGAAGTTGCTCCTGGCTTGGGGGACCATATGGGACACCGGGGGATCGAACCTCGGTCCGTCCAAGGCTCTGGCTTGTGTTTTGACATTCCCTTACAGGTTTCTCTGTAAGTCTCTCTACCACAAAGCTCATCCCACCGGTGTTTTGTTGCACTGACTCCTTTATTCAAATTTGTTTGCTGTGCAGCAACAAGTTTTAGCAAGGTAAGGAAGGCACAGAATGTGGACTGGTTAGCTTGGACTCCCTAGGCCAATCAACCACCTGCCATCTTAAGAAAATGGGACATAAATGGCAGGCAGAGGGTCTCTGGGAGAATGAGGAGACATATGATATAGGGGTCTTTTGAAGAATTGAGGGGTGTGGCATGGGCACAGTCGAGTCTTTTGCATGTATCCTGCTCCCCAGTGTCAATGCTGGCTCCTGTCCTTGCAACGGTGTGTCTTGTTCCTGGCGGTTCTTCCCCTAATATTGGATACAACCCTCATATCTGTGTCCTAGCTTGAGAAGACTCTGCTGTCCCCTCATGGTGTTCTCATTGAATGGGCTGCAGGAGAAAAGAATTATTATCTGTGGTAAAGGTGTGCAATTAAATCTTTGTTGGATGATTTTGAATCCATAAATAGTTCCCAGAATGAGAAATTCATTCCCATCCCCTTGTCCCCTTTTGGGGGGATAGCTTGGTAATATTTATCCACAGCAAAAAATCCACACAGACAGGAGGGAAGGGTTAAAAGGATGGGCTAAGAGAGTCCTTTGTCAGCCTGCTGCTAGCCCCAAAACACCTCAAACCAGCCAGCCTACTCTGGCAAAAGAACCCCCAACGCCAGAAACCTAAGCTATTTATTTGGATCTCAACAGCTCCCCCACCTGGAGGCTCAAGGTGGGACAACAGGCAAAGGATAATCTTATGGAAATATTTTCATATACAACAATCATCTACAGGGGCCAGAAAGATAGTACAGTGATTAGTGCATGTGCATAATGTTGATTCTATCCCTGTATTTACATGTTCCTCAGCACTACTGGGTGCCTCCAGCAAGTCCCAGGATAGGCTAAAGAGCACCAGCCCATTATCGCAAGGCCAGAATGTGGTCAGGGCTGCTCTGCACAAAGTACAAGCACAATTTGTTCTGACAATTTGTCTGATAATTTGTTCTGACAATTTGTCAGAGAATTTTTCACACTCACTATGTCTTAGACAGAGAGCTTTACTCTCACTGATTCTCACAGTGATTTTCACACTCAGTGATTCTCACACTTGTTGCCTCTCACACTTAGTGATTCTCACTGTTAGCTCTGGACTCAAGATCTGACCCACAAAGACTGGGGGAGACAATTCAGTAATACAAATGTAGGGGAGCTTATTCAGTTACCAGCATGCTGGGGGCTGCACCTCTCCCAAGTGGCAATGACCCAGGTGGGTCTTGCAAGCCCCTTTTATACAGCAGTTGAGGCTTCAGCATAGGGGAAAAACTATAGGTTCTTAATACATGTTGCATTATTCAGGTTTAAACTAGTTGGCTGAAATAGTATAGGAGGAACTTGGGCACACTCTGGGTGCCTGAGACTTTGACATACAGTAAGGTTTATCACCTGCAGGTGCTAAGCTGTTGCTAGTTTGTCTAATTGTCTTGGTACATGCCTTCGAAATTTCTGAAACTGGCTGTTTGGGCCTACTCCCTTCTGCCACATATCTGAGGTCTGTCATGGCAGGCCTTATATCTAAAGCAAAGCATGGTTACAGAAGCAAAACAGCAGCTATTAATTATAAACTTACATTCCTTCTAACATCACATTCAGTGTTTTTCTCAGTGATTCTCACACTTGGTGTTTCTCACTCTCAGTAAATCTCACATTGAATGATTTTCACTCAGTAATTCTCACAGGTGGTGTTTCTCACCATCAAAAAATTTCCACATTCATGGAATATTATGCAGCCACCAGGAGAGATCAAGTCATAGAATTTTCCTATACATGGATGTACATGGAATCTATTATGCTGAGTGAAATAAGTCAGAGAGAGAGAGAGAGTGAGTGAGTGAGAGAGAGAAAGAGAGAGAGAAAGACGGAGAATGGTCTCACTCACCAATGGGTTTTAAGAAAAATGAAAGACACTCTTGCAATAATTTTCAGAGACACAAGAGAGGAGAGCTGGAAGATGCAGCTCACGACATAAAGCTCACCACATAGAGTGATGAGTGCTGTTAGAGAAACAACGACATCGAGAACTATCCTAAAATGTGAATGAATGAGGGAATTAGAAAGCTTGTCTTGAGTACAGGTGTGGGTGGGGTGGGGAGGTGTGAGGGATATTTGGGACACTGGTGATGGGAATGTTTCACTGCTGAAGGGGGGTGTTCTTTACATGACTGAACTCATACAACTGCTATCATATTTGTAATCACATGTTTAAATAAAGATAAAAAATTAAATTAAAAAATTGTCCACATTCAGTGTTTCTCTTAGTGATTCTCACATCCAGAGAGTTTCTCACTCTCAGTGATTTCCATTCAGTAATTCTCACAATCGGTGATTTCCAACTGAGAACACACGCAGTGTGTTTCTCAAACTCAGTGACTCTCATACTGAGAGATTCTCTAACTTGGTGAACTCACTGCTGTGGTCTTAACCCTCTTTGTTTTGGGGTTCTTGTGACACCTATCCTTGGCTGGATGCATTATTGTGCCAATGTCTCTGAGGCCTGACTTAGGCCATTATTGGCATGTATATCCCTGCAAGTTATGACCAGAACTCACTTGCTTTAGACATCTGTAAACCTTCCATAGAGTCACAGGCTAGTGACTGATGGGCACCTTTAAGAACATGCAGAAAATGCAGGGCCTTGTGACAGGCACAGAAATTTGATAAAAGCAGGCAGGCTTGAGAATTGAATGTTAACCATTTAAGATTTAAGGGCAACAATCAGAGCTATGAAAGTGGGCAGCCTTCAGAATTAAAAGTAAGCATTTAAGATTCAAGACTTAAGGGGCACCAAACAGAGAGCCATGGTCAAAGCAGGTAGCCTCGAGAATTAAATGTAAACATTTAGAAACAAAGAAGGCACAGGACTTTGGTCCTGGGAAACTAAGTCTAGTCTATAAGATCCCCTTATCTGTACAGTCCACGTGCCGTAGATAGGTTTCATTATCAATACATTTCCGACCTGATAGAGACAGATCTCATTATCTGCACATTCCATCTCACCTGCCAATGGGTCCTGTTATTTGTCCTTTTCAATATATCTACCTCTTATTGACATATTTACGAGTGGAACAGTGCCCACAGAAAAAGTATATATGCCGGGCCTTGACTTTCAATAAACAGATGGATTCGGATTTGGCTGGAATCCTTTTCCCACTTTTGTCTGTCATGGTGTCTTTGTGTTTGTGTGATCTCCCTCCAAGAAAGAATAACCACATCTTAATTGGTGTCCCTGTAGGAAGGGGCACCCACAAGTGACAACATGATTAGCTGAGCACATTTGTGAACAAGCAAGTCCCAAAGGCCAGAGAATTCAGCTCAAGTATGGCTTTCTAGCAGTCAGTTTCTGAGAGGACCATAAGGAAGTTGGTCAGAACTGGGCCAGGCCCTGAGCCACATGCAACAGATGGTTCTGGCTACTACGTAACCCCCCATAAAATGACCTCACTATGTCAGCTCAGAACCCTCTGAGAAGTTGTAGATAGTAGCAGAGTTTTTAGAGATGCTGCCCCAGATTCCTCTACCCATAGCTGCCTCCAAACACCTAGGTACTGGACAGCTGCCCTGCTTGGACATCAGAGTGGTCTCCCCAAGCACATTTTCTTGTCCTCTAATCTCCATATCCTGGAAGCAAGTCTTAGCACCCAACTGTTCTTCCTACCTGCCCAAGTGTATGCCCAACCTTGGGCAGGGGCTCACAGACATCAAGTCCTCCCCCATATTTCTTGGACCTAGCCCTACACATGCAGCTCAAGGTGGAGCAAAACCATTCCAGGCACAGCCTGGAGGGGGACACAGTTAAGTAGGGGTATGGCTGTGAGGGAGCATGGCTGAGAGTGGGCCAATACTAGGAGGAGGACACATTTGGAAGGACAACTCATGCCGGGCTCAGGAAGCCAAATTCTGGAGCTTCATGATTTTACCTGTAATTGAGCTACTGCCTGACCTCAAACATGTTGCCCTTTCACCAAATTCCTCTGAAAAGTGATGGAGATGTCTGTTATGGGGTTCCATGATGAGTATGCTTGTGACAGGAATGTTCATGATCAGGGCGCTCATGATGGGGTTCTGTGGTGGACTGACCATTCTCCTAACTCCTCTATCCTGCACGATCTTTCTTTGAGAGATCTGATACCTATGTGTGTAGTCATGTCCATGATCACAATCTTCTACGAGGGCAAATCCATCCTCATCACTGGGGTCACTGGCTTCCTGGGCAAGGTGCTTCTGGAGAAGCTTTTGCGCATGAGCCCCGACCTTAATGTCATCTACATCCTGGTGAGACCAAAGGCTGGCCAGACACTGCAACAGAGGGTATATCAGATGCTCAGCTATAAGGTGGGTGTGTGGTTGGACAAGGCTGAGAATGCTCTTCTGCTTTTCCCAGAATCCTTGAATGCAAGTGTGCACAGCTGAAGGCTGTATGAGACAGCACTGTAAGACCAGCTGTCTCTATGCCAAGGACATACTTTCTTGGGACCTCACTGATCTTCATTTAAGAAACTCTCCAGAATTAACCTGAACCCCAAGTTTATTTAACCCCTACCCAATTTTTTTCCAAACTGGATGTAATCACCCCCTACACATACACACGCGCACACACACACACACACACACACACACACACACACACACACACACACAACCTATAAATGAGGCTGGTGAAGTCAGATCTCAGAGAAGTAGAGTGTTTACACATTAAAAACCTGAGGCTGGTGAAGTAAAATCTTAGACAAGCAGAGTGTTTACAGATTCAAAAACCACTTCACAGAACAAGAACATTATTATAAGTAGGAAAGGATATTTATGTGTCTCAGCCAGTCAGGTTAAGAAGAAAAGAGAAAAAGGAGAAAAACAGGATCCAATCAGCTTAGGAGGAAATTAGGATAAATGCTCTGTTTAAATGTTCTTTTAGGTTCTGTATGGTTAGCTGCATCTACCTTTTCTGTTGGCTAAACACAAACATTTGAGAAGGGCTAGAATATCAGGCTCTCTATATGTATTATCATTCTCTGTAAGAGGCAGGATCCCAGAATCAGAAGTACTAGAGCTGTCAACAGCATTGGTGAGCAGAACTATTATGCCAAAGCAGAGCTTTATGCAAAGTGATAAAAGTGGCTGTTATTTTGCATAGGTGTAGAAAAGCTGGGTTAAAAACTCTTAACTAAGATTTAGATTAGAGCACAGTGGTCTTTCCCAGGAAGTATTTAGTCATATGTTTATATATATTTAAACACCTTGATTACATACATGATTATGTTTGGGTTTCAGTCATGTAAAGAACACCACCCATCACCAGTGCAACATTCCCATCACCAGTGTTCCAAATCTCCCTCCTCTCCACCCAACCCCTGCCTGTACTCTAGATAGGCTTTCTATTTCCCTTATACATTCTCATTATTAGGATAGTTCAAAATGTAGTTATTTCTCTAACTAAACTCATCCCTATTTGTGGTGAGATTCATGAGGTGAGCTGGAACTTCCAGCCCTTCTCTCTTTTGTGTCTGAAAATGATTATTGCAGGAATGTCTTTCATTTTTCTTAAAACCCATAGATGAGTGAGATCAATCTGCGTTTTTATCTATCTCTCTCTGACTTATTTCACTCAGCATAATAAATTCCATGTACATCCATGTATATGGAAAATTTCATGACTTCATCTCTCCTGACAGCTGCATAATATTCCATTATGTATATGTACCACAGTTTCTTTAGCCATTCATCTGTTGAAGGGCATCTTGGTTGTTTCCAGAGTCTTGCTATGGTAAATAGTGCTGCAATGAATATAGGTGTAAGGAAGGGATTTTTGTATTGTATATTTGTGTTCCTAGGGTTTATTCCTAGGAGTGGTATAGCTGGATTGTACGGGAGCTCAATTTTCAGTTTTTTGGAGGAATCTCCATATCGCTTTCCATAAAGGTTGAACTAGAGGGCATTCCCACCAGCAGTGGATAAGAGTTCCTTTCTCTCCACTTTCCTGCCAACACTGCTTGTTCTCATTCTTTGTGATGTGTGCCAATCTCTGTGGTGTGAGGTGTTTTGATTTGCATCTCTCTGATGATTAGTGATGTGGAGCATTTTTTCATGTGTCTTTTGGCCATTTGTATTTCTTCTTCATTAAAGTGCCTGTCCATTTCTTCTATCCTGGAGGTGAGTTCATAGTCATATCTTTTAGCTGCATGTTTCAGCCTAGTCTTTATCCCCAGAGAGTCCTTCTTAGTCTGTGGAAAATAAATACTCCAATTCCCTCAACTTCTCATTATTGGCTGTCTTTATAACATGTCATTCTTGGCTCTCTCATGTTTCTTGTCATTGCCAGTGTGGCACAAACGCTGCCCAGGTTTTTATCTAAGTCCCTCAGGGGGGCCTATATTTTGGTTTCTTATGCAAATCTCAGAGGAAATGAAGCTTAAGTCATTCTGATATGACACATGTTCGGGGTCAGGGAACCACATGCAAAGCTTGAATTTTGGTGTTTCAAGGTCTAATGGACGGGGAACTCTATGAGATATCCCTTTTTACTGTTGCATTAATAGAACCATTAATACAACCAGTGGGCCTAATAACCCAGAAAAGTCCCTCCATGTCTAACCCATTCTGGCACAGCTACGACTGCTCATAGTCACTGGAGGCCACTCCTATGGTATGTGTGTTGGTATTGCCATGCAGTGTAGGGTGGAGTCAGGTCTCCACCCTCTCCCCAGGACTTTAGAAACCTAAAGCCAAAAATGGAGTTAGGACAATTCTGAGGTCCTACTAGGCCCTGCTCAGTTCTGTGTTCCCAATGGACTTGTGGTTTACAACATTGCTGACTTTCTGTCCCCATCTCTGACTAACTTCAAGATATCTAAATAACTACCATGGCCAGTTCTGGCAGTTCCAGACCTCATGTGCTGTTCCTGTGAGATAGTGTTATCTAAAGTTGCATTGTTTAGGTTATAAAAATCCTGATTATACTGTCTCTTTCCTTTATGGAGTACTCTGGTTATGCCCCAGTATGTCCTCACTCTGGGCTGTTCACTGTCAATTGCTACTTATCAGAAACTTACTCCTGGCCTCTGCTTATATGACAGTGGGAGACATAGGCTTCAGAGGTACACTGCCTACCTGTGGGACTCAGCAATGACAATGCTAGCTGCCTGCCCTGATATGACCTGGCCATGGTGCAGGCACCCAACCTTGGTTTTTCCTCCACTGGTATAACTGTGCAAGTGATTTAATTTAGTCCCTCTCCATTTCTCTCCTCTCTTTCTCTATTTCTATTCTACTCTCTCTTTTTCTCTTTTTTCTGTCCCTCTCTCCCTCACCCAAATGTTTCTGGATTCCAAATTAGGTCTGTGGTTTGAAGATTGAGCTTTACTCAATGTCCCTGACAGGCCCATGGCTTTGTTCCGTACTAAAGTACATTAACTGCAGGTCATTGGAAGTCAGCTATGCTCAGTACTATACCACCAATGCCACTTAACTGCATGTCATTGGCATAAGTATTTTTCTCTCCTTACTTTTCATAATAAAATAATGGATGACAATAGTCAGCTTTGCATGCTGCAGCTGAAGTCACTGGTTGTTGGAGCCACTTGCAGTACAATGATCAAATGCACTGTATATCCAGTGACTTCATCTCTTATGTCCAGTTGTTGCCCCTGCCTTGACCCCACATACGGGAAAGTCCTTTGACTTGGTCACACACACAGCCATATTGACTATGTGGTACATCTGCCCTGGATCTGCTTCACTTCTGGGGGGAAAGATGCTGTTCTTTTCATTCTAAGTTAATTTGCTACCAATGATGGCAGAGACTATCAGAATGGGTTACTTGTGATTCCAAACTTGCCTGTGCTTAGAAGAACACGGTTGAAATATCCTCTACAGAAGTCATTTTATCGTGATATTTAAAATACTGAGAGCAGAACTGGAAAGAGAGAGTGTACAGTATGTAGGGTGCTGGGCTTAGGTGTGGCTGACCCCACTTTAATTCCCATTACCTCATATGTTTCCCTGAGTTTCCTATGAGTAATCCCTTAACACAGAGTAAGGAGTCAGCCCTGAACATTGCCAGATATGGTTCCATGATCTTAAATAAAAATAAATATTAAAAGAGTTCATTTGAAAATATTTATTTATTGACATTGCTACATAAAAAAATCCAGAATCTGCTATGCTCAGAAAAGTTTATGCTGGAAGATTGTCACATTGGTAGTTCTTAACAAAGCTTTTCTTGGTCTTCCCTTAAAAATCAGATCATGAAGAGTCTTGCCACAATTATCTGGTTCCTTGATTAGCAGAATCAGCCAGGGACTGCTGCTGGTCTCTGACTGTAACTACCTTAGACTGGAAAGCCTGGTTGGGGCCTCTGTCCCTCAGGCCATTATCTTTAAGGACTGAGCATCAAGATAGCGGTGTTTCCTCCCTGCTTCCATTTACATCTCCATCCACTAGGCCCTGCAGGTATTTCCTCATGAAACATGTGTTCTCAGGGAGCCCCAAAAAGGAATGGGGAGATCTGGGGCTGGTACTGAATATGCCAAGAGAGTTGGTGGAGGTGGTTCCCATGAGCTGCCATCTGTGTCTGTTCCAGTTGTTTGATAAAGTCAGAGAAGCATGTCCAAACATGTATGAAAAGATTCGAGCCATCTATGCTGATATCAACCATCAGGACCTGGGCATTAACAAGAAAGACATGCAGGAACTGCTGTGCAGCACCAACCTTGTCTTCCACTGTGTTGCCACTGTGCACTTCAATGATTCCATGAGGTATCTGTGTCTGGGTGTAGGTGTTATTTGTAGCATCCAGAGCAGGAAGCAAAGTCCCTGGGCTAACTTGGTCATGTGAACTAGACGTACAGTGCTCAGAATTCTCAATGTTGCTGTAAGCTCCAGCATTTTGTTCATCATTCGATCCTATTTCCTCTCTGTTTTTATAGTTTGTTTTTAAAGATAGTTCTTAAAGTTTTTTTTTAAATATCCTCAGTGAAAAGAAGCATTCCCAAATACTGAACGTTCTCCATCTAGAGAGTCTGTGTACGTATAATGATTTTAACATTGGAGAGATCATGATTCCAATCTTTCTCAGTTCATCAAAAAGATGATTGTGTTTAAGTTACACACACACACATACACACTACAATGGCTGTACCTTATTGGAAATAGCTATAGACAACTAAGTTTCATTTCTGGATTTCCTTTATTGATGTTTAATAGCCTATTCTAGTTTATTTATTTGGTTTTTTTTGCTGTAGATGTTATTATTATTATATTAATTTTTATTTTAGACTTTGGATCACACCTGGTGGCTCAGTAAGCTTACTCCTGGCTTTGTGCTCAGAAATAAATTCTTCTGGAATTTAAGGGACCATATGAAGTCACCCATGTGCCAGGCAAGCACCCTAACCACTGTACTATTTCTCCAGCCCCAGTAATCTATTCTGTAATGTCTACATGGAATTTTATTCCATCCCAGGTCACCTTTGTACTGGAGAAAATTCCAGATTGTCACTGTTCACCACTTTGATGATTGTGCCCAACTCACACATCAGTGCATTTGTGTTTTCTCAATCTGGAGGCCTTTGCTATAGGGAGCTCCAAAAAGGCAGCTATGAGAGGCCAATCTAGGACACTGAGCTTTTGTTTGATTTTTAATGCTAAGTTTCCATCCAGGCATAGAATATCAGCTAACCCTACCTCTACCCATGGATCTCAGTTCTAACACCAACAACTACACTATCTTACTTGCCTTTCATTCAAAGTTTAAGATGCAAAGCTACACACATAAAATTTGACATAGCCATTATTAACATAGCCAGGCTTTCTATTTCCCTCATACATTCTCATTATTAGGATTGTAGTTATTTCTCTAACTAAACTCATCACTCTTTGTGGTGAGCTTCATAAGGTGAGCTGTAAATTCCAGCCCTTCTCTCTTTTGTGTCTGAAAATTATTATTGCAAGAATGTCTTTCATTTTTCTGAAAACTCATAGATGAGTGAGACCATTCTGCATTTTACTGTCTCTCTCTGACTTATTTAACTCAGCATAATAGATTTCATGTACATCCATGTATAGGTAAATTTCATGACTTCATCTATCCTGACAGCTGCATAATATTCCATTGTGTATATGTACCACAGTTTCTTTAGCCATTGATCTGTTGAAGGGCATCTTGGTTGTTTCCAGAGTCTTGCTATGGTAAATAGTGCTGCAATGAATATAGGTTTAAGGAAGGGATTTTTGTATTGTATTTTTCTGTTCCTAGGGTATATTCCTAGGAGTGGTATAGCTGGATAATATGGGAGCTCAATTTTCAGGGTTTTTTGAGGAATCTCCATATCACTTTCCATAAAGGCATAGATGGCATTCCCACCAGCAGTGGATAAGAGTTCCTTTATCTCCATATCCCCGCCAACACTGCTTGTTCTCATTCTTTGTGATGTGTGCCAATCTCAGGGCTGTGAGGTGGTACCTCATACTTGTTTTGATTTGCATCTCTCTGACGATTAGTGATGTGGAGCATCTTTTCATGAGTCTTTTTGCCATTTCCATTTCTTCTTCTACAAAGTGTCTGTACATTTCTTCTCCCCATTTTTTTTATGGGATTTGATTTTTTTTTTCTTGTAAAGTTTTGTCAGCGACTTGTATATTTTAGAGACTAACCCCTTATCTGCTGGGTATTGGGTGAATAGTTTCTCCCACTCAGTGGGTGGCTCTTGTATCCTGGGCACTATTTCCTTTGAGGTGCAGAAGCTTCTCAGCTTTATATATTCTCATCTGTTAATCTCTGCTTTCACTTGCGTGGATAGTGCAGTTTCCTCCTTAAAGATGCCTGTAGTCTCAATGTCCTGGGGTGTTTAGCCTACGTGTTGTTCTATATATCTTATAGTTTCGAGTCTAATATCACGGCCTTTAATCCATTTGGATTTTACCTTTGCACATGATGTTAACTGGAGGTCTAAGTTCAATTTTTTGCAAGTGGCTAGCCAGTTGTGCCAGCACCGCTTGTTGACAAGTCTTTCTTTGTTCCATTTAGGATTTCTTACTCCTTTTTCAAAAATTAGGTGATCGTATGTCTGGGGAACATTCTCTGAGTATTCAAGCCTATTCCACTGATCTGAGGGCCTGTCTTTATTCCAAGACCATGCTGTTTTGAAAACTATTGCTTTGTAGTACAGTTTAAAGTTGGGGAAAGTAATTCCTCCCATATTCTTTTTCCCAATGATTGCTTTAGCTATTCTAGGTTGTTTATTGTTCCAAATTAATTTCAACAGTGCTTCTTTGAAAAATATCACAGGTATCTTTAGAGGGATCGAATTAAATCTGTACAATGCTTTGGGGAGTATTGCCATTTTAATTATGTTAATCCTGCCAATCTATAAGCAGGATATGTACTTCCATTTCCGCGTGTCCTCTCTTATTTCCTGGAGCACAGATTTATAGTTTTCTTTGTATAGATCCTTCACATTTTTAGTCAATCTGATTGCAAGATATTTGAGTTTGTGTGGCACTATCGTGAATGGGGTTGTTTCCTTAATGTCCATTTCTTTCTTATTACTATTGGTATATAGGAAGGCCATTGATTTTTGTGTGTTAATTTTGTAGCCTGCCACCTTGCTTTATGAGTCTACTGTTTCTAGAAGCTTTTTGGTAGAGTCTTTAGGGTTTTTTAAGTAGAGTATCATGTCATCTGCAAACAGCAAGAGCTTGACTTCTTCCTTTCCTATCTGGATTCCCTTGATATATTTTTCTTGCCTAATAGCTATAGTGAGTAATTCCAGTGCTATGTTGAAGAGTTGTGGTGAGAGAGGACAGCCTTGTCTTGTGCCAGAATTTAGAGGGAAGGCTTTCAGTTTTTCTCCATTGAGGATAATATTTGCCACTGGCTTGTGGTAAATGTCCTTAACTATATTGAGAAAGGTTCCTTTCATTCCATCTTGCTGAGAGTTTTGATCAAGAATGGGTGTTGAACCTTATCAAATGCTTTCTGTTGATATGATCATGTGATTTTCATTTTTCTTTTTGTTGATGTTGTGTTTTATGTTGATAGATTTATGGATGTTAAACCATCCTTGCATTCCTTTGATGAAACCTACTTGATCGTAGTGGATGATCTTCTTAATGAGGCATTGAATCCTATTTGCCATGATTTTGTTGAGAATCTTTGCATCTGTTTTCATCAGCGATATTGGTCTGTAATTTTCTTTTTTCTTTTTTTGTAGCATCTCTGTCTGTTTTAGGTATCAAGGTAATTTGGGCTTCATAAAAGCAATTTGGACGTGTTCCTGTTTTTTTATTTCATGCAAAAGTCTTGCCAGGATTGGTAGTAGTTCCTTTCAAAAGTTTTGCAAGAATTCATTAGTGAATCCATCTGGGCCTGGGTTTTTGTTTTAGGCAGACATTTGATTGCTGTCTTAATTTTCTCAATAGTGATGGGGGCATTTAGATATGCTATATCCTCTTCATTTATCCGTGGAAAATAATAAGAATCCAAGAATTTATCCATTTCTTCCAGGTTCTCATTTTTAGTGGCATAGAGTTTCTGAAAGTAGTTTCTGATTACTCTTTGAATCTCTGCCATAACAGTAGTGATCTCTCCTTTTTTATTCCTAATACGAGTTATCAAGTTTCTCTCTCTATTTCTTTGTTAGTTTTGCCAGTGGTATATCAAGGCTTTTTATATTTTTTCAGAGAACCAACTTCTGCTTTTCTTGATCTTTCGGATTGTTTTTTGAGTTTCTACTTCATTGATTTCTGCTCTCAGCTTTGTTATTTCCTTCCCTTTTCCTATTTTTGGTTCCTTTTGTTGAGCACTTTCTAATTCTATGAGCTGCGTCATTAAGCTATTCAGGTATGCTCCTTCTTCTTTCCTGATGTGTGCTTGCAAAGCTCTAAATTTTCCTCTCAGTACGCTTTTGCTGTGTCCCATAGGTTCCGATAGTTTGTGTCTCTATTGTTATTTGTTTCCAGGAACCTTTTGATTTCATCTCGGACCACTGGTTATTCAGTATTAGGCTGTTTAACTTCCAGGTATTAAAGTTTTTCTTCTGTGTCCCTATATAGTTCACATATAATTTCAGGGCCTTGTGGTCAGCGAAGGTAGGTTGCAAAATTTCTATCCTCTTGATATTATGGAGGTATGTTTTATGTGCTAGCATGTAGTCTATCCTGGAGAATGTCCCATGTACATTAGAGAAGAATGTGTATCTAGATTTTTGGGGGTAGAGTGTCCTATATATATCTACTAGGCCTCTTTCTTTCATTTCTCTTTTCAGGTCTAGTATATTCTTGTTGGGTTTCAGTCTGGTTGACCTATCAAGTGTTGACAATGCCGTGCTGTTATTGGTATTATTTTTCAGATTTGTCAACAATTGTATTAAATATTTTGCTGGCCCCTCATTTGGTGCATATATGTTTAGGAGAGTGATTTCTTCCTGCTGTATGTATCCCTTGATTAATACAAAATATTTATCTTTGTCTCTTAAAACTTTCCTAAGTATGAAGTTTGCATCATCTGATATTAGTATAGCCACTCCAGCTTTTTTATGGGTGTTGTTTTTTTGGATGATTTTCCTCCAGCCTTTTATTTTGAGTCTATGTTTGTTCTGACTATTTAGATGTGTTTCTTGTAGGCAGCAGAAGGTTGGATTGAGTTTTTTGATCCATTTAGCCACTCTGTGTCTCTTAACTTGTGCATTTAGTTCAATGATATTGAGAAAAAGAATTGTCCTGGTATTTAATGCCATTTTTCTTTCAAAGTTTGGTGTGTCTGTTGGTCAGTCTTGTCTTAAAACAGTTCTTTCACTTTTTCTTTTAAGACTGGTTTTGAGTCTGTAAAGTTTCAGAGCTGGTGTTTGTCTGTGAAGCCATGTATTCTTCCTTCAAACCTGAAAGTGAGTTTTGCTGGGTGCAGTATTGTAGGTGAAGCATTTATTTCATTGAGTTTTGTCACTATGTCCCACCACTGCCTCTGTCCTTGAGTGTTACTGGTGACAGGTCTGTGGTAAATCTCAAGGATGTTCCCTTGAATGCAATTTCTGTTTTTGATCTTGCTGCTTTCAGAATTTTGTCTCTATCTGTGGGATTCGTCATTGTGACTAAGATGTGTCTTGGAGTGTTTTTTCTGGGGTCTATTTTAGTTGGTATTCTTTGGGCATGCAGGATTTGATTGCATGTATTCTTTATCTCTGGTAGTTTTTCTTTAATAATATACTTGACCATTGATTCTTCCTGGAGATTTTCTTCCTGGGTCTCTGGGACTCCAATGATTCTTAAGTTGTTTCTGTTGAGTTTATCATAAACTTCTATTTTTATCTGTTCACATTCTTTGAGTAATTTTTCCATTTTTTGATCATTTGCTTTAAGGCTTTTTTCCAATCTCTTCTGCTGTATGGAGTTGTTATTCACCTCATCTTCTAGTGTACCAATTCTATCCTCAGCTGCTGTTAACCTGTGGAAAAGTTCATCCATTTTTCTCTTCAATTCTTCTACTAAGTGTTTCAGACCTGTCATTTGACCTAAAATTTTAGTTTGGAGTTTTCTGATTTCTATCTTCATATTCTCTTGATTCTTTTTTTTTTTTTTTTTGATTTTTGGGCCACACCCGGTAATGCTCAGGGGTTACTCCTGGCTATGTGCTCAGAAGTTGCTCCTGGCTTGGGGGACCATATGGGACACTGGGGGATCGAACCGCGGTTCGTCCAAGGCTAGCGCAGGCAAGGCAGGCACCTTACCTTTAGCGCCACCGCCCGGCCCCATGATTCTTATTAGTGTTCTCTCCTATACGTTCATTGAATTCTGTGAACATCTTCCATATTGAGAATCTAAGCTCCTTATATGAGAGATGGACTAGTTGGTTGGCCATGTTCTGGTTATCAGAGTTGCCATCTTCATTCTCTATATCTGAAGCTGTCCTGCATTATTTCCCCATTGTCACACTTGTATTGTGGGTTTTTCTACGTGTTGTGGTTGTATTCATTGGCTAAATGATGTGTCACTACGCAGCCACGCTCCTCTGGCTCCTCCCTCTCTTGGGCATATAAACTCAATCCAGGTAAGGTTAGCCGTGCACAGATGAAGCCACACACACAGGAAATCAGGCCCACAGATGCTGCACAGAAGACAGACAGTCCATAGAGATGTGCCAGGCTTCAGCGTTCCATCAGATTTTAACCAGTTCCTCTCTTTCTGGGCGGAGATACTCTCCTCCAGGGAAGGCTAGCCGTCTGCAGATGAAGCCAT
Source organism: Suncus etruscus (assembly GCF_024139225.1). Lineage (NCBI taxonomy): Eukaryota > Metazoa > Chordata > Mammalia > Eulipotyphla > Soricidae > Suncus > Suncus etruscus. The sequence goes on from NC_064858.1 coordinate 19,976,162, forward strand.
ACACACAGAAAATCAGGCCGACAGATGCCGCACAGAAGACAGACATTCCATAGAGATGTGCTAGGCTTCAGCGTTCCATCAGAGTTCAACCAGCTCCTCCCTCTCTGGGCAGAGAAACTCACCTCCAGGGAAAGTTAGCCATCTGCAGATGAAGCCACACACACAGAAAATCAGGCCCACAGATGCCACACAGAGGACAGACAGTCCAGAGAGATGTGCCAGGCTTCAGCGTTCCATCAGAGTTCCAATAATGGAGATTTTTATATTGTTTTGTGTTTGTTTGGGGGCAAAAATTGACAGTGCTGAGGGTTTATCTCTGGCTCTGTACTCAAGATCACTTATTTCAAAACTTGAGGAAACAAATGAGGTGCTGAGGATCAAATCTAGATTGGCCACATACAAGGCAATCAACTTGCTCTAAATAATAGTTGTTCTTAAGTATTTTTTATATTTCTTTTTTATTTTTATATTTTTATATTTTATTTAAACAACTTGATTACATACATGATTGTGTTTGGGTTTCAGTCATGTAAAGAACACCACCCATCACCAGTGCAATATTCCCATCACCAATGTCCCAAATCTTCCTCCTCCCCACCCGACTCCTGCCTGTACTCTAAACAGGCTTTCCATTTCCCTCATACATTCTCATTATTAGGACAATCCAAAATGTAGTTATTTCTCTAACTAAACTCATCACTCTTTGTGGTGAGCTTCCTGAGGTGAGCTGTTACTTCCAGCTCTTTTCTCTTTTGTGTCTGAAAATTATTATTGCAAGAATTTCTTTCATTTTTCTTAAAACCCATAGATGAGTGAGACCATTCTGCGTTTTTCTCTCTCTCTGACTTATTTAATTCAGCATAATAGATTCCGTGTGCATCCATGTATAGGAAAATTTCATGACTTCATCTTTCCTGACAGCTGCATAATATTCCATTGTGTATATGTACCACAGTTTCTTTAGCCATTCGTCTGTTGAAGGGCATCTTGGTTGTTTCCAGAGTCTTGCTATAATAAATAGTGCTGCAAAGAATATAGGTGTTAGGAAGGGATTTTTTTGTATTGTATTTTTGTGTTCTTGGGTATATTCCTAGGAGTGGTATAGCTGGATCATATGGGAGCTCGATTTCTAGTTTTTGGAGGGATCACCATATCGATTTCCATAAAAGTTGAACTAGAGGGCATTCCCACCAGCAGTGGATAAGACTTCCTTTCTCTCCACATCCCCGCCAACATTGTTTATCCTCATTCTTTGTGATGTGTGCCATTCTCTGTGCTGTGAGGTGGTACTTCATCGTTATTTTGATTTGCATCTCCCCGATGATTAGTGATGTGGAGCATTTTTCATGTGTCTTTTGGCCATTTGTATTTCTTCTTTGTCAAAGTGTCTATTCATTTCTTCTCCCCATTTTTTAATGGGTTTAGATGTTTTTTTCTTGTAAGTTTCTGTCAGTACCTTGTATATTTTGGAGATTAGCCCCTTATCTGATGGGTATTGGGTGAATAGTTTCTCCCACTCAGTGGGTGGCTCTTGTATCCTGGGCACTATTTCCTTTGAGGTGCAGAAGCTTCTCAGCTTAATATATTCCCATCTGTTAATCTCTGCTTTCACTTGCTTGGAGAGAGCAGTTTCCTCCTTAAATTTGCCTGTAGTCTCAATGTCCTGGAGTGTTTTGCCTATGTGTTGTTCTATATATCTTATGGTTTCGGGTCTGATATTGAGGTCTTTAATCCATTTGGACTTTACCTTTGTACATGATGTTAGCTGGGGGTCTAAGTTCAATTTTTTGCAAGTGGCTAGCCAGTTGTGCCAACACCACTTGCTGAAGAGGCTTTCCCTGCTCCATTCAGGATTTCCTGCTCCTTTATCAAAACTTAGTTGATTGTATGTCTGGGGAACATTTTCTGATTATTCAAGCCTACTACACTGATCTGAGGGCCTTTCCTTATTCCAATACCATGCTGTTATGATAACTATTGCTTTGTAGTAAAGTTTAAAATTGGGGGAAGTAATTCCTCTCATATTCTTTTTCCCAATGATTGCTTTAGCTATTCTAGTGTGTTTATTGTTCCAAAAGAATTTCAAAAGTGCCTGATCCACTTCTTTGAAGAATGTCATGGGTATCTTTAGAGGGATCACATTAAATCTGTATAATGCCTTGGGGAGTATTGCCATTTTGATGATGTTAATCATTCTTCCTTCCTGATGTGTGCTTACAAAGCTATAAATTTTCCTCTCAGTACTGCTTTTGCTGTGTCCCATAAGTTCTGATAGTTTGTGTCTTTATTGTCATTTGTTTCCAGGAACCTTTTGATTTTCTCCTTGATTTCATCTCGGACCCACTGGTTATTCAGTATGAGGCTGTTTAACTTCCAGGTGTTAAAGTTTTCTTCTGTGTCCCTTTGGAATTCACAAATAATTGCAGAGGCTTGTGGTCAGCGAAGGTAGCCTGCAAAATTTTTATCCTCTTGATATTATGGAGGTATGTTCTGTGTGCCAGTATGTAGTCTATCCTGGAGATTCTCCCATGTACATTCGAGAAGAATGTGTATCCAGGTTTCTGGGGATGGAGTGCCCTATATATATCCACTAGGCCTCTTTCTTCCATTTCTCTCCTCAGGTCTACTATGTTCTTGTTGGGTTTCAGTCTGGTTGACCTATCCAGTGTTGACAAAGCCATGTTGAGGTCCCCCACTATTATTGTGTTGTTATTGATATTATTTTTCAGATTTGTCAACAGTTGTATTAAATATTTTGCTGGCCCCTCATTCGGTGCATATATGTTTAGGAGAGTGAATTCTTCCTGCTCTACGTACCCCTTGATTAATATAAAATGTCCATCTTTGTCCCTTACAACCTTCCTGAGTATAAAGTTTGCATTATCTGATATTAGTTTGGCCACTCCAGCTTTTTTATGGGTGGTGTTTGCTTGGATAATTTTTCTTCAGCCTTTTATTTTGAGTCTATGTTTGTTCTGACTATGCAGGTGCATTTCTTGTAGGCAGCAGAAGGTTGGATTGAGTTTTTTGTTCCATTTAGCCATTTTGTGTCTCTTAACTGGTGCATTTAGTCCATTGACATTGAGAGAAAGAATTGTCCTGGGATTTAATGCCATCTTCATATCGAAATATGTTGTGTCTTTTGGTTAGTCTTGTCTTAAATTAGGCCTTTCAGTTTTTCTCTTAAGACTGGTTTTGAGTCTGTAAATTTTGTGAGCTGTTGTTTGTCTGTGAAGCCATGTATTCTTCTGTCAAACCAAAAAGTGAGTTTTGCTGGGCACAGTATTCTAGGTGAAGCCTTCATTTCATTCAGTTTTGTCACAATATCCCACCACTGCTTCCTGGCCTTGAGTGTTTCTGGTGACAGGTCTGCTGTAAATCTCAAGGATGCTCGCTTGAATGTAATTTCCCCTATTGATCTTGCTGTTTTCAGAATTCTGTCTCTATCTGTGGGATTCGTCATTGTGACTAGGATGTGTCTTGGGGTATTTTTTCTGGGGTCTCTTTTGGTTGGTACTCTTTGAGCATGCAGGATTTGATCACATATATTATTTAGCTCTGGAAGTTTCTCTTTAATTATGTTCTTGACCATTAATTCTTCCTGGAAATTTTCTTCCTGGGTCTCTGGGACTCCAATGATTCTTAAGTTGTTTCTGTTGAGCTCATCATAGACTTCTATTTTCATCTTTTCCCATTCTTTGACTAATTTTTCCATTGTCTCTTCATTTGATTTAAGTTTTTTTTTCCAATATCTTCTGCTGTATGGAATTGTTATGTATCTCATCTTCCACAGAACCAAGTCTATTTTCAGCTTCTCATATCCTGTCCCAGAGCTTATCCATTTTGTCATTCACTTCGTTTACTGAGTTTTTCAGGCCTGTTAGTTGACATGCTATTTCAGTTTGGAGTTTTGTGATTTCTGTCTTCATATTTTCTTGTTTCTTATTAGTGTTCTGTTCAACTCGATCCATGGTTTCTTTGAGTTCGTTGAGCATCTTCCATATTGCTAGTCTAAAGTCCTTATCTGAGAGGTTGCTTAGTTGGTTGGTCATTATCTGGTCATCAGAATTGTCATCTTCATTCTCTATGTCTGATGCCGGCCTGTGTTGTTTCCCCATTGTCACACTTGTATTGTGGATTTTTCTAAGTGTTGTGGTTGTATTTGTTGGCTAAATGATGCAGGCAGCCACACTCCTCTGGCTTTGCCCTTTCTGGATGGGTCGACTTGCCTCCAAGGAAGGGGAGTCCTCTGTGGATGAAGCCTCACACAGGATCAAATCTTAGGCTGAGCACGCAGCAGAGAAGACAGTCCAGAAAGAAATGCTGGACTTCAGTGATCTTGCACAGTTCTTAGTGTGATTTTTTTCTTCTTGTTCGCGAAGCGAAGCGGAGCCAAAGTGCTCCTCTGGAGCCTCTTTTTGGCCCACTCCCAAGAAGTTCACACAAGAGGACAGTAGACAGACACACACAGGCAGCACTCACAATTTTTCACATTCGGGCCCCACTGGGCAGGCATAGTTTCATCCACTATTTCTTTATCCATTAATCAGTTCTTAGGCAGTTAGGTTGTTTTCAGATTATAGTTATTGTGAATAGTGCTGCAATGAATATAGAACATGAAGTGATTTTCTGTATTATATTTTTGTGTCCCTAGGGTGTACTCCAAGAAATGGTATTGCCGGTCATATAAAACTCAATTTCTAGTTTTTTGAAGAAAATTCATATTGTTTCCAGACAGGACCAGCTGACATTCCAAACAGCAGTGAATAAGAATTATTTTCTTTCTCTCCATATTAGCTCCCTATAACCAGCTCTGTTTGTTCAAATTCCTTTTGGTGAGTGCTATTCTCTATAGAGTGAGATGGTGTCTCATTGTTGTTTTGATTTGCATCACCCTGATGATTATTATGTAAAGCATTATTTCATGTGCCTATTGGCCAACCATAATCCTTTGAAGAAGTTTCTGTGGCAGAAATCTTTTGCCCATTTTTGATGGATTGGATTTTTGTTTTCTTGCTAAGATATACCATCACCTTATATATCTTAGATATTAGGCACCTATTAAATAGGTATTAGGTGAAAAAAATTCCTTCAATTCCCATATTGTTGTGAATTTTTATCATGAATGGATGCTGGACCTTTTAAAATGCTTTTTTAACTATTTATTGATTTTATCATATGGTTTCCTTTTTTACTGATGTGATTTATTCTATTGATTGAATATGTTAAACTATCTTTGCTTGCTTGGAATAAAATCTACATGGTTGTGTTATATAATCTATTTGATGAATTGTTTTATTCTACTTTATAATGCTTATTGAAGGTTTTTGTATCTCAGCTTTTCAAGTATATTGTCCCATAATTTTCTTATAGTGTAGTGTATCAGTCTACTTTTCATATTACAGTGATGTTTGCATCAGAAAATCTGTATGGGGGTGTTTCTGTTTCTTCACTTTCCTAGAATAGCTAGAAAATGATATACAGCTGTTTATCTTTAAAGTTTTGAAAGAACTCACAAGTGAATCCATCTGGACCTCAGCTTTTGTTTGGGAAAGACTTGTGATTGTCATTTCAATTTCCTTGATAGCGATAGGTCTATTCAGGCATTCCAAATCATCTTTATTCATCCTATAAGATGATAGAAATCCAAGAATTTATCCATTATCCTAGGTTCTCTTATTTTGTGGCACAGAAGTTCTCACAGTAATATCTGATAAACTTTTGAACTTCTGTAGTGTCTGTTGTAATGTCTGTCTTTTTGTTTCTGATATGTTTTATTAGTGTTCTTTGTGAGTCTTGCTCATTGTTTATTGATTTTGTTTATATCTCCAAAGAATAAACTCTTGTTCATTGATCTTTTGGATTATTTGGGGGAGGGGCTTCTAGTTGGTTAATTTCTGCTTTAAGTTTTATTATTTATTTTCTCCTGCCTGCTTACTGGTTATTTTATTTCTATTTTTTAATTTAGTTCATAAGAAGAAAAGAAAAGGGAAAACAAAAGCATAAAGTAATCAAACACAAAACAAAAACAAATCAAAACAGGCAATGACAACTTTGTTACTTTTTAATTTTTTATTTATATATTTACTTTTTCTTTCTTCTTTTCTCTTTTCCTTTTTGCGCCTTGTCATATTTCCTATCTCACGACCATAGCAACTATGTGGTGCTTATTTTTATTGCTGCGGTGCTCACTGGATATCTTATTTGATTCCTCTTTTTGAACTGTTGTGGTGTTTCACCTTTTTTTTCCCCTTTGTCCCTCAAACCAAGGATGAGAGCCTCTAGAGTGACTTCTCTCATAGTCGGTGTAGTCGATTTTTACCCCATTATATTACTTTTCTCTTCCTCAAACAAAACCACATAACTTGTACTTTCTAGTCCCGCCTCCCAATTAGAGGGGGCAGTAATGGAGGCACCAAGATGAAACAGTTATAAGACCACTAAGTAATAAACTAGACACAGAAGGGACCACGCATTCTATCAGCCCTGGGGGGAGTGGAGGAAATGAATGCAGGATGGGAGCGGATGTGGGAGGACAATTCGATGGTGGGGATCCCCCTGATTCAATGTAAATATGTACCTGGAATATTACTGTGAGTGATATGTAAGCCACTATAATTAAAATAAAAATTATATTAAAAAAAGAAAAAAAAGAAAGAAAGAAAGAAAGAAAGAAAGAGAAAGGAAGAAAGAAAGAAAGATAAAGAAAAGAAAAGAAAGAAAGAAAGAAAGAAAGAAAGAAAGAAAGAAAGAAAGAAAGAAAGAAAGAAAGAAAGAAAGAAAGAAAGAAAGAAAGGAAAAGAAAGAAGAAAAAGGAAAAATGCTGGGGGATTCGTCTAGAGACTATAAATATCAGTTCAGAAGAAGAAAAGAAAAATAAAAAGGAAAAACAAAAACATAAAGAAAAAAACAAAACAAAAATATAAAACAGGCAATGACAAATTTGTCACTTTTCAATTTGTTAAGCTGTGCAGTCAGGTTATTTATATGGGCTCTTTTCTATTTCCCGATGAATGCTTGAAAAGCTATAGACTTTCCTTTTGCCTTTGATTTTGCTATGTCCCTGAAATTCTGGCCACTCCGTCTACATTCTTGTTTGTTTCCAGAAATTTTTTATTTCCTTTCTGACCTACTGTTTAATTTATAGGTGTTGTATTTATTTCTTCCTGATCGCATACTTAGATCACTTTCATAGATGGGAAGTACCCCCTCAGTGATCCCCCTCATAATCTGAGGGTAGGACTTCAATAGTTAAGTATTGAGGAAACCCAGAAATTCAACTCATAGTAGCAGGTAGCCCCATGTCACCTTAAAGACAGGGCAGCTGGAGTTCAGTTCTGAAGATTATGTATTAGAAAGATATCAGAACCAGATCAAGAGAACCCTGGATAGATCCTCAGATCAGTGGAATAGACTTGAGTATTCAGAGAATTTTTCCAAACATATAATCAATTAATCTTTGATAAAGAAGCACAAACTGCAAAATTGAGCAAGGAAAGCCTATTCAACAAGTGGTGTTGGCACAACTGGTCAGCCATATGGTAAAAAGCAAACTCAGACCTCCATCTAATACATGCACAAAGGTCAAATCCAAATGGATTAAAGACCTTGATATTGGACCCTAAACCATAAGGTATAAACACTTCGTGACATTGAGACTAAAGGCATCTTCAGGGAGGAAACAGCACTCTCCAAACAAGTGGAAAGAGAAATAAACAGATGAGATTATATTAATTGGAGAAGCTTCAGCTCCTCAAAGGAAATAGTGCCTAGGATAGAGAAGCCACCTACAGAATGGGAGAAATTTTAGCCAATACCAATCAATTAAGGGGCTATTATCGAAGATACACAAGGTACTAATAGAACTTAACAAGAAAAAAGTATAACTTCCACAAAAAGAAGGGGGAGAAGGGACTTGAGTGGTGGCGCTTACCTTGCATGGGCCTGACTAGGACGGACCACAGTTTCATCCCCTGATATTCTATATGGTCCTTCAAGCCAGGAACAATTTCTGAGAGCATTGCCAGGAGCAACCCATGAATGTCACCAGGTGTGGTCCAAAAAATAAACAAAAACAATAGTGATAAGAAATGAATATTTTCTCAAATAAAGCAATAGAAAAGCCTACAAGGCACATGAAAAAATGCTATATCAATAAATCATCAAAAATATGAAAATCAGAACAGCAATGAGGTACCATTTCATGCCACAGACACTGGCACATATCACAAAGAACAAGAACAATCAGTGCAGGCAGGGATGTAGAGAGAAAGGATCTCTCATTCACTGCTGGTGGGAATGCCATATTGTTCAACCTTTATGGAAAACAATACAGAGATTCCTCAAAAGAATTGGAAATTGAACTCCCATATAATCCAGCTATACCACTCCTGAGGACATACACTAGGAACACAAAAATATAATTCAAAAATCATTTCCTCACACCTATATTCATTGCAGGGCTATTTACAATAGCCAAATTCTGGAAAAAATCAAGATGCTCTTCAATAGATAAATGGCTAAAAAAATGATGGTACATATACACAATATTATGCAGCCATCAGGAGATGAAGTCATGAAATTTTCCTATACATGAGTTGACATGAAATCTATTATGCTGAGTGAAATAAGTCAGAGAGAGTGAGAGAGAAAGACTTAGAATGGTCTCACTCATCTATGGGTTTTAAAAAAATCAAAGACATTCTTGAAATAATTTTCAGAGTCAAAAGAGAGGAGGGCTGGAAGTTACAGCCCACTTCATGAACCTCACCACAAAGAGTGATGAGTTTAGTTAGAGAAATAACTACATTGCGAACTATCCTAACAATGAGAATGTATGAGGGAAATAGAAAGCCTGTCTAGAGTACAGGTGAGGGCGAGATGGGAAGGAGGGATATTTGGGACATTGGTGGTGGGGATGTTGCACTGGTGATGAGGGGTGTCTTTCTATATGACTGAAACCCAACCACAATCATGTTTGTAACCAAGGTGTTTAAATAAAAAATATTATTTGAAAAAAAAATGAAGGTCTAATCCTCCTCATTTAGATCTGACTTGAGACATCACTAAGATTATTTGTAATCATGTATTGTTCTTCGTTAATTGTAACATAAACCTAAAGGATGTTGAAATCATGTTTCTGTCCAAAAGACAAGTTGCCTTTATGAACCAAAACCATGGGAAAGAAATAGGCTTAAATTATATGCTGAGAATGGGGAAAACATGAGGCCTTGACAAAACAGGACATCTGCCTGGTTAAGTCTGAACACAAGCCAATCACCACAGTTACACAGGACACTATCACTGTCACTTAGGTTCTTAAGAATTGCAGTAGGTGGCCACTGAGAGATGTTGTGGCTGGTGGGCATGCACTGGAGCCTGATTCAGTTCAGAGTAACAGATGGTCCTCTGGAGGGCCCGAACACTTGGCAGGAGTGTGTCCTTGTGTTCCCATCATCACCTGGCCTACATTCTCATGCTAAAATATGGCTTAGTTGGTCTTTCCATCACTCACTGCTGGGGCCTTCATGAAGGCTTTTCCCTTATTGATTATTTAAAAACCTGTAAAATTAGTACATATATGTACATATTATATATTTTATATAGAGAGAGTCCATGTGTTGGGTGAGGCTGCCCTAGACACCATGCTTCTAACTCCTCAGGCAGATGAGTCTGATGATGCAGGTTAATGGCAGAGAAATAATTCACAAGGAGTTATTCATCAGAGTCAGCTTGCTTTATTCCATGGCCTTTTCTGCCATGTTTATTTCCTCTCATCTGCTTCTCTGCTAAGCTTTCTGATTCCCCCGTCTCTACTTTATGTTGCTTCCTTTTTTTGCCCCACCCCCAGCAAGAATCTCTTTTATTCATTATTCCAAATAGCCAGCCCCATCCCAGATGAGGGCAGGTCTGATTCTCCAGGTATGATTAACATCTCAAAAGAAAAGGTTATTGAAAGTTAGGGGAAAAGATACCTAACATATGTTTATATATATGAAATGATATATATTCAGTCCATATATTTTTATTCCAATATACATATTGAAATGAAGAGAGTAGACCACTTTTGTTTTTATTGCTACTGCTCTTATAGGGGGCCACATTCATTTCTATTGGTTCTTGAAATACAAGAGCAGTAGCTCAGAACCTAGGACAAAATCTAAGATAGAGTCCTTCTTTATGGTCCCAAGAGAAGTTCTACACAGTGGCAGTTGTTTAGTCAGTCTTCTGTAATTAGTGATCTTATTTTTATATAGATTCTAGGACAAATTGTCTTCTGCTTTCAGCTCACAGTTAGGTGATGAGGTAGGGCAGATTTCCTACAACTTTTAGATCAATTTGTTGTGTTTTCCTCGTTGTCAGGTTGTAAAATGAACCTATCCTGGTGCAATTTGGTGAGAGAGTGGTATTAGGGACTTCTCTGGGATGAGTTCTATTCCTGATGTTGCTGCAGGGAACTGTGCCAGTTCTACGATTGGAATCTGCTATTTGGGGTTTGACTGTCATTGTCCAATCACATGAGGTATAGCACCCATGACAAATGCTCAGTGTGGATGGAAACCCTGTATTATAAAATTTATATTCTTATCCCTAGTAGATAATAACTTGTTTCTATATATAATATTTCCCCATTTTACTGTGCCTGCCTAAAAAGGAACAATGCCATATTATATTTTGGTGCATTTGGTGGAAAAAAATAACAAGCTGTACAATCAATGTGCCCTATTTTCACCTGAGCTCTTATCCAAAGGTAGAATTCTCTGCTAGAATTTTTTACTATGCAGAACACCAAAACAAGCAAAAAATGAAAGGGTAGGGATGAAGAAAGCTACCTCTACATTTGTAAATAAATACACTAATAGTTATAAATATTAAGGAAATAAACATAAAAAGAAAATATAGATATACCCATCAAGTCTTTAAATATAGTCTTTTGGGTATAAGATCCAGGGCACATTTTCATCCCACACAATGGTATTATTAAATCTGAGAAATGGTTTGCAGCAGTAAGGGATCTGGTAGTGTCTCCAAGCTGTGTGTCCCTATAGACCTGAGTCTGGTAAGCAATAGTCCACATTGAGAAGTGGTGGGAGAAAATGGGCCACATAAAATGAGAAAACAAGAGTTGTGGCTGTAGTTTTTTTTTTTTTTTCTTTTTGGTCTATACCCTGTGACACTCATGGTTTACTCCTGGCTCTGCACTAAGAAATAGCTCCTTGCAATACAACACAAAAACTTCTTCCTCACACCTATATTTATTGCAGCACTATTCACAATAGCCAGGCTCTGGAAACAACCAAGATGCCCTTCAACAGACGAATGACTAAAGAAACTGTGGTACATATATAAAATATTATGCAGCCTTCAGGAGAGATGAAGTCATGAAATTTTCCTATACACGGATGTACATGGAATCTATCATGCTGAGTGAAATAAGTCAGAGGGAGGGCCCGGAGAGATAGCACAGTGGTGTTTGCCTTGCAAGCAGCCTATCCAGGACCTAAGGTGGTTGGTTCGAATCCCGGTGTCCCATATGGTCCCCCGTGCCTGCCAGGAGCTATTTCTGAGCAGACAGCCAGGAGTAACCCCTGAGCACCGCCGGGTGTGACCCAAAAACCAAAAAAAAAAAAAAATAAGTCAGAGGTAGAGAGAGACGCAGAATAGTCTCACTCATCTATGGGTTTTAAGAAAAATAAAAGTCATTTTTGTAACAATCCTCAGAGACAATGAGAGGAGGGCTGGCCCCCATCAGACCCAAGCACTTTTCTATATCTTTCCTTGCTTACAATTTTCACTCAAGAATGAAGATCAGTGGTGGATACTGTATTGACACTATGGTAGGAAACTGTGGTGCAGTAAGCAGGACCAACCATTAAGCTCC